>NC_089689.1:7869985-8174758 GCF_031753505.1 Anomalospiza imberbis | reverse complement strand
TTATCTAGGTGATCTAAGCTTTCTACCACATGTTGACAAGGTTACCCAAGTTCTCTTGGTATTGGAAGATTTCACTCCCCCTAAGACCCCCTCCAATTATTTGTGAATTTCACTATCTCTCACCTAACTCCTCGTTAACCACCTGTGATATCCAGCTAAGCTCAGGGCACTGTCTGTACCCAAAGCTGGTATTTCTGATCCCATTACTGAGGTCATCTCACCATTATACAGTATTATTGTCATGGCTATCTAGGTGCTGTTACGGCTATCAAGGCTTTGAGAGATTCCCTTTCCTGAAAGGTCCCCCTTGCAATTATTGGCATTTCTCATGTAATTCCCCCTTGGCCATCTGTGCAATCTGACCACACCCCACTGCAGCACACACCTTCACTCATTTCTGCTGTCACATCTTCTCACATCTCTCCACGCCTTTCGTTTTCCTTTCTGCTAAATCTGTCTATCCTTCCAACTGCTTATCCCACTTACCCTTTCGTTCTGGCTTCAAGTCTGAAGATGGATACTCGGAGAAAATGAGATGATTCATGGAATGTAAGCAGATCTGACTTTCCCTTGGATAGGGTTGGAACTACAAGGCTTTTTACATATATTTATCCTCCAGCAAAGAAAAAAGAAACCTTATAATTTGTATTGTTAGTTTCCCCCCTTCCAGTCCAGGGAGAACAGTGTCAATATAGTCTCCTTCCTTTCTTTTGCCCATCAGATTTTTGCCTCTGTTAACAGGAAAACAGTCATCCATAAGAACTCTCACCAGCAGATGTCAGTTCCTACTTCTGATAATGAGAATTTTGCAATGAAAACAAGCAGAGAAAAGGGGATGATGAAGCAGGACTCTTCAGTGTCAGGAAGATGAAAAGTTTCTCTTCCTATTTACTGGCGGTGCAACAGCTGAGCTCCTGTTAGTTTAACTCATGCACTCGGGATTCATGTCTCTGCTCCATTAATCACTTCATCTCTCACTGAGAAAGCAGAAAGGCACACAGGAGCTGCTTTTTGTGATCGTGACAAGATTCCCCCGTGCAGTAAATTACATAGAAAAGGGTCAATAATGCATAATTTTAAACTGAAATTGGCAAAGTTTATTAATATTGATACAAATAACTATGCTTTGATGTTTCAGGGTACTTGTATGTGGCTAATGCAGGTACTCAGGGCAGAGCCAATTCCAAGAGGTGTCAAATAAACCCCCTGTGGCCTCTATCACCTATTGCTCTGACCTCCTCACATCACACAGCAATTGAGCCAATCCTGTTTCCCAGCTCTCCAATTTCCTTCAACACCAAAACACAATTGTGATCCATTTACACTGCAGAGCCACCTGTTAGAGACAGGATCCATTAGGACTTGCTCTCACAGTAAGCAGAAATAAACAGCAGAGCTCCAGCCGGAGCACCAGAGTTCTGCCATAAAATGGGCATTCTTGTAGGAATCTTTTAGCATGGTGCTGCTGTGCCTGGCCTTGTCCTGGCCTTGCCCCCTCCTTCTCAAATGGTTTGTTGTGGTCCAAGGCAGCCTGGAATCAAGATGGTCCACCCTGGTCCCCAAGAATTGCTGGCATCCATGCAGTGAGTACCTAAAGAGGCAAAGTACACAGGCCAAATTCCTTCAACTTGTTTGAAATATGTACAGCTCCGCAAGTAAAGAAACAACTCGATACCAGTGGAAAACGTATAGATCAGTGGAGCAAGAAACTTTGAATTCCTAAAGAGGGAATTGGGGAAAATTGGCAAATAAATCACACTCTACTGTGATTGTTATATTTCAGTTAGCAGGAGTTGAAGGTGATTCAATTTTGTTGGCCAGGACTTTGCAGAGAGATATCATTTTGATTGCATTCAATTTTGGGCACATTAAGACCCCAAAAGCTGCTTTCCAAAGAATGTTTGACTTCTGATAATCAAGGTTCCCACTTCCAAATTAGACATCTAAAGTTACTTTTTCAAAACCACAGCATTCATTATTAAGGCACAGTCTATTAGTGATCAATTCACTATGTCAACTCCAGTTCTAAAGAATATTCATTTATTCAAATTATTTCTTCAGAGTCAAAACTGACATTAAGCATTCAGTATTTACATATACCCTTAAGCAATTGCTCTCTAATTATTTTTAAAATAACTGTAGTAACCAAGTGTAATCATAAAACTCATATTTCAGGGCTGGCCCAGAGTGAGGACTCAGTCTTGTAAACACTGTAAGAGATTAGCCCATTACAGCAAAGAGCATGGATCCTGAGCAGCCAAAACAGATAAAATATAGAGAAAAGAATATAAACACAAAGCAGACGGATCAAGGAGTTAATCTTGTTTCTTTGAAAGAAAAAAAATTGGTTAGGAAGCTAGGAATAAGCAAGAGAAGTGGGGGGAAAAAAGGGGGACATTGACACTAAAAACAAGTGAGAGAGAAAGTAAGGGAGGCAAGTGGGGGAAAAACAGATAAGGAAAGGAATTATAGACTGGGAAAGTAGGAGAGAGATGGGATTAGATAAAATGAACAGTTGCCACAGAGCAGAGGACATCCAGCCAGAGCCCAGGAAGGACACTCCATGTCCAAAGGCTCCTGCTTTGCCTGCTTTCACATAATTGGTTCCTCATGTGTTGCAAAAGTTTACATGAGTGAGCAATAATTTAACCTCCCATGGAACACCTTTACCTCAGCTCAGAATCTCTTTTCAAGTCAATTTTTAACACTATAAACTCCAAAACTAAATTTATCTCAAGCCAACTCCTCCACAGTGCTCAGTTCAAGTTTTATAGGGGTATCCAACATTAACGTTTTTTATATTTTAAATGGTAGCATGCTCTCATAATTATTAATTTTGTGATATAGTACTTGAAAAAGAAAAATATATATCACTAAACAATGTCATTTATGGTTGTGTTAAACTATGCCTAGATTGCTAATTTGTTATTTTCAAAGTCACCTCAAGACTGGCTTTTTGCTCCTTTTCAAATTTCCCCACTGCTTTTCACAAGCAAGTCTCTGTATGTCCTACATGCTCTACACCTTGCTCTATGTTTGTTCTACATTCACTACAAGTGAATTTAGCTCATATTTGTGTTTCAGATCTGTGAATGCTTTCTGCTCTCTTTATAAGCCCTCTAACTGGTTTTATACAGCTCATAAGGTGGCATTCCTTTGCTGACCATGGGTTGGTTCGGGTTTAGCTCTGGTGTCCTTGTGTAGCTGTACTTTTGAGGTTTCTGCCAATAAATAGCTCACTCTCCACAGAACAACTGCTTGTGATTACTTTGCATTAGTTTAAGGAAGATTTCTAATGTTTGGTGTTCTGCTACACATCTTTACAAAGCTAAGCAAAAAGCAAAACAAGATAGGTAATTGTCCTTTTGTCACTACATAATAATCTTCCCATCTGCAGTTTCCTATTGTTTCACAGTTTAATATTTTGAGTTTAGGTAAGATTTCAGCTGTTATTTCTGCTCCATGTACCAGGCTTACTCTAAAGAGCATCTGTATATCTGGCTTGATTGGATTTTTTTCCCATTAATATCCATCTTTCCTTTCTTTTTATTAATCCATTAAGAGACAAATTAAATTTGTATGGCTTATGTTCCAAGCCCCTATGGCAGGGAGTTGGAACTATATGATCTTCAAGGTGTCTTCCAATCCACACCATTCTATGGTTCTGTGATTCTCAGAAATCCAGATTAATAAAATCTGAGGCAGTCTCTCAACAGTCAAGGACTAAAATGTTTTCTACTTTCATTAGTGGAAGATTAAACTCCAAAAGTAGAGTTGATACAGAAACCCTGAGTAAAGAAGTAAATAGTCAAGCATATGCTCTTTAACTTACAGCAGCTCAAATAGGATCTATCTGGATGTTACTAACAGCATAGACTAACAAAGCATCTGAAAACTGGGACTGAGTAAGCTTGTTTAGATTTTTCTGCTGGTGTAGTCCTACAAATTATGCTTCAGTCTTATCTGCAAGAGTATCCTCACAGCTACAATGATTAAAAATACTCATGAATGGGCCCTGGGAATTTGATAGTTATTAAAACACAAAGAGGCTCATATCAAAATCCTCAGAAATAACTTTCTAGGAATCACAAATCTGTAAGACATGGAACAGGCACAGGAAAAAAGCAGGAAGGGATTCCATGAATTTGTTATCTTCTAGAACTCAGACTACAACCTTGGCCATTGAGTAGCCTGTGTCACACCAGAGCATTTCCTGCTGAAACACCTTCAAAGATTTTGAGTTTCTCATGCTCCTTCCAGTGCCCTCAGAGCAGTTTTGTCATTTCCTTAATTAATGTTTTAACTTGGAGATTTCTCTGCAATTCCTTAAAAGAACATTACAATCATTGGGTTTTTGTTTGTTTGTTTTTTTTTTTTTGTTTTGTTTTTTTTTTTTTTTTTGCCTAAAAATGCCTTATGGGGAATATCTTAGAGTGTTTTCCTTTTAACAAAGGCTTATGAATAATTTTATGTACCTCCTTTCTAAATTGTGGGGTGGAGAGTTTGAAGAAAAGTTTGGAAGAAATACCTTGTAACTGGTTTATTAAACATAAACAGCTGAAGCTTAGGGAACTTTATATTTTGGGAATTGATAAAGGACAAATTCATTTTAGAAGATGGAGATAGAAACAAGAGCTGTTCAATAACAAGATACAAGAGCTGTTCAAAGAGTGATTTTTATTTGCCATCCAGGATGATAAGGATTCATCATAAAAATTTTCCACTTTTGTTGGAGTAGGTGGTGGAAAACCAGCCCTAAATAAGCCAAAGCTAAACATGGAAAAAGAAGTGAGAAGAACTCAAGGGAAAAAACCAAAACAACAACAAAACCACCACCAAAAAAACTGTTTCTGTTTGTTTCGACTATATTACATTTCTTTCAAATCAAAGATCTTCTGTCAAAGCCTCAAAAAAGCTGGTTTTTCAAAGTTACTGAAATTCCCTGCCTGATTTCTGATGGAAGCTCAGACAAAACCAAAGCACTCCTAGGGAATGTTACAATTCCAGGGATGCAGTGTTTTCCAGCAGAAAGACAATTTTTCCAGAAACTGTAAGCATTTTAAATATCAATACCAGTGTTGATTCAATTACTTAAGGTTAATATTTCACTCAACACTTTTAAATATTGTATACATTAATTTTCCTCCTATTCCCATAGCTTTGAGGATTTGAACTTAAAAATTAAATTCTGCTTATATTAAAAAGTGTTTCAGAATTCAATTTAAAAAACTTGAAGGAGAAACAATGAACCTTCCCTGCTAAGTTCACTGCCTATTTAAAATCTTGCGGGTTGCTGTTTTTATTCCTTAGTGCTGGAAAACGGAAATGGCGACGCATTCGAAGGTCCAGCAGAGAAGCATTGGCTGTATATACACTGGCTTATAGATGTATTGGTAAAGGTTTTATACAGAACCCCTAAAAGTAGCCAGAAAAATCACTCTAGCTCCAGTAAGCCTATGTCTGATTTCATTAAGATAACAGTTTTGCCTTCTTTCCTCTCAGGTGGTTTGTTTTGTTGTTTTATGTGTTTTTCTTAATGTACTGCCTTTTTCTTTATGTTTCTTTATGTTTTAGAGAATATTTGCCTATTCGCTCTTGTCTGAATACTGAATTCTTGTCTGAATTATTTTGCCTTAAAGGAGTATAAATTAAGCTATTAAAAGAACATGCATATTTCTCTTCCTAAATCTCAAGGTGAAATTTATTTTCAAACCAGGTTTGTCCTTCATTTCTACTATTGTTTGAATATGCTGATTTTTATGCAGATCAGAAGTTCAGCACTTTCTAGCATGTTCATAATACAAGGAAAAAAAGTATTTATAGGTGACTGAAAAGTGGTGAGCTCAGTTTTCACACCATAGGAAAAGATTATGGGAAAAGCCACAGCTCCAATATACTTGGCAAAAGACAATTGAAGGGATTGCAGAATAGAAACTGGTGAGAAAATAAGGCTCATTTTTTTTCTTTCCAGAGATTACCTGAGAACTTAAGTTTATGAAAATAAACCATTCAAATAACCTATTTTCCACTGTTCTGAAACAGTCATGCTTCTCTGACAAGCAACAAAAATTGCTTAACTTCCACAGAAGCTTAGTGGCATTAAATACAGGCATAGCCAATAATAGGGTGTGACAACACACCGTATTATGCTGAATATAAACTGACCTCAGTTTGCACAGACAGAGCAGCAAAAGGCACCTTTGGCTGGCAGAGCTGCTGTTAACCCTGCAGGCTGTGATGTCCCCGCTGGACACACCCCACTGCAGCAGCAGAGATTGCTGAGCCAGGCTGAGCAAGGAGAGACATTCACTCAGTGCTGGACCTTACCTCTCCTTCCTGACTTTTGCCTGTCACTGCAAAGGGACTAAAAGCACATTCTCTAAACATCAAATGGATTTTTTTCAACCTTAATGTCATCTGGCATTGGATCAATCGTGTGTTGAGTGTTCACAGCCATGTGCTGCTGCTTGGCCACGACAGTCAGGATGAAAATGGTATCCTGGGCTACCCTTGGGAGTTGCTTTGTCAGACTCTTGATGCTGTCCCAGAAGCCCCACATCTCCAAACCAACATTTAGTCAGTACCTCTTAGTTCAGTTTGTGTGATTAGACACCTTGAAATCTTTAGAATTATCTCATTAGATTGGTCAATAAATATGGAAAGCAGCATTGCTTACTCATTATCAGTAAGTTAGTACAAATTCCAGGCCCCTTGTGAAATGATTTCTGTATTTTCTCGCTTCTCTCTTTCTTGCTCCATAGATTTCTTCTCTGTCCCTTTTCCTTAATTCCTGATGTTTTCTTTGTGCTTTATCATTTCACAACAAAATTGAATGCCCTTACAAATTACCTGTTAGGAATATTCTTGCATATTTTTTCAGACATAGAAAAGCAGAGATACAAGAGCTGTTCCAAGAGTTGATTTTTATTTGCCATCATATCTATGTGAAGTAGAAGCCTTTGTTCTAATTGAAATAATCAAATTATAAGTGCCTTATAAAATGGGTCATTCTTCTGTCTCCTAAACAGATTTTTTCCATGAGCCTGCCTGAGAGCTGGATCTTTCAGAAGTCAGCTGTCACCTCCACATGAATTCATTTATGTAAAAGAGTATGTATTAATGCAAGGTACACAATGTCTACATTGAGGAAAGACAGTGGTCAGATGAAGGTGAAGACTCGATATTTAAAGGCTGTTGTAGCTAGAAATGAGGCAAACTCTCCTTACAGTACAGAACCAGCTCACAGGTACAGATAGAAACACTTCTGGGTATTTGTGAGTTCTGCAAAGACTTCTGAGGCCAAGATGTAAACTGGGACAGAGACTGAACCTCAAAGTCCTGAGTTTGGTGGTTTTGTGCATCTAGGTTTTTTGTTTGTTTTTTAATGTAGTCAGGCTGCAGGGACAGCAAAGCTTTGCCAGCCATTAAATCCACAGAGAAATGCACATGAGATAAACAGCTGTCATTTTAAAAGGTGTTGCTGTAGGTCCCTTCTTTGCCCTTCCCCTGAGAATACAGTGCCAGAGGAAAAGCACTACAGTCCTGGACTGACAACCAAAGCATCACAGTGAAGCTTTCCCAAGCAAGGAAAAAGCCAAGCAGGACACAGCCCCCTCTCCACACCCCTTCTTCAATTTGAGACCAGCCTGAGATCTCAGTTGAGCTGTTTCCAGCTATTGGGATAGCAAAATATTTATAAAGTTAATTTTGGGCTCTCGCGTTAGGATAGCATACAGAGTCTGACACCTCTTGAGAAAACTGAGTCACATCAAATCACCAGTCTCTGGTAGAAACGATATTTGAAACATATGCTGCTGCCATAAAGTTCTGCTTTTATTTCAGGAAGACACGAATCTGAAGCAGTCTGCATTGCACAAAGAACTACCAGTTTTGCCATATGCCCACTCTAAAGAATTGGTCTGAAAGCTGCCTTTACCTTGTGCAGGAAAAACTGCTTTCCATCTCCTAAAGGAGGTACAATAGCACCAACTGCTGCTAGCTCAACCAGCGACTTCTAGATCTTATTGCTCTAAAGCAGGAACGACTGCCCAGCACAAAAGCTCCTTTAGCTCATGGATCAGCTGCAGCCCATCTTTGGCCCTAGCTGCCAGGGAAGTTCTTTCACCTCTATTCAGCTGCAACCTCCCCTGATCTGAGCGATAAGACAGAAACCACGCTGAGGAGGGGGACACCCAGAGAAGAAAGCATCTTCTGGTTACAAAACAATTACCAAACCTCTCCCCCTGAAAAGTCAGCAGAGAAGTATTTTCTCCTTGCAATTAGACTGTATTAAAGAACTCCTGTGTCATTCTTGTGCTTTGAAATGGCCTCCTCTCCAGATGTTCTCTATCTCCATCACATATGTCTGTGTCTGACCCGCCCCCTTTGCCTTGCTCAGCAGTCACATGCAAAGCAGATGCACGGAAGAGCCAAAAGCCGGCTCCAGGCTCTAACAAAAGGACGGTGGGAGCTGAGAGATTTTAGAAGCCACATTTAACAAGTGTATTTAAGAACTTGACTTGAACTCCTTTTCTAAACTCTCTATTCTAACAGAGTATTTGGGAAAGGAGGAAACGTTTTAAAGAGAAAAAAGGGTTACACTTCTGTGCTCTATTCTTAGCCAAAGAATCCTTCTTTCACACATGATGTTACAGCATCAATAAAATACAGCAGAACGCGAGGGCAGATTCTTTAATAATTTGAAGGTAAAGTAATGGAGCAATTACAACGTAACATATACATACATAAAGAACTCTGGCGCTCAAATCTTATGGTTAATAATAGTCAACAATGGTAAGAGTTTAAGTGCCATTCATAATTTCTGGTTGCCTCTGAAGTGTAGCAGATATGAGGACCTTATCACTTTACCTCCAGTCAGAGGGAATTGGCCACTTTCTAAGCATGATTGTCCTCTAATCTGTGCTACAATTTGATAATTACTTTGATTATTAGCTTGGTTGTTTACCTGCATTCTGATAACTGCAGAATTCCAGAGCCCCAAAGCTCTCTTGACTGCTGCTTTTGAACAGTTAGAAATTTATAACAAAAGACTTGCACCGAGGTCAGGGAGAAAATTTTAAAATATTATATACAAAGACATCAGACTGTTAATAAATGCAAATATATTGATGGCATCTGTGAACACTGCTTGGAAAGACAACACACCTGCTTTTCACCTCTAACATGTCTACTTCAAGAACTAAGCAAATCATGGTAAGGTAGGAGCTCCAACCCAAAATCTAATGCCCAGAATCAAACCCAAGGTCCCAAGATAAAGTGTTCTTTAGCTGATAATGTGCTCTAGAAAGCCAGATAAGGGCCCTTCCGTTTCCAATGTGCCACCACACAGGAATTTGTTTCATTTTAATCCACTGCATTCCCCTATGAAGACTGTCTTAATCAAGTGAGCAAACTCTGGCCCTGGTTCAAAATCTTTCAGGGGCAAGACATTTTCAGCAATTGCTATTTTTAACATGTGTGAACCAGCTCTAAATTTCCTTTTGGCATCGTCCAAATAAACCTGCCTGAGTATGTAAATGGTTCATATGTTCTGCTTTTTCCTTTTTTGAGCTACTTTGGATAGCAAATGACATTCTTGTGACAGTTACAGCAGATTGTATTTTCTGGTACAGTAAAGCAAACTCTCAAATTTTTTCTGTACAGGAAAGCAAACCATTTTAAATATCACTGCATTTTAAGGCTAGAAGAGACTGAGATCCTCACCCAGCTTCCCACAGAATAAATCAGAGAATTTCATCCTGTGATGCCTGTATCTAACTCATCTCTAAAACTCATTATTCCATTCACATCTTGAAGAATCTCAGTATTTAACAAGCAACATTCTTTTGACTTCAAGAAATAAATTAGATATCAATTTATACTGCAGATCATTGCAAGCAAGAATCCAACACCCTCATAATTATCAGACAGGGCATGTTACTGTAGTTCATTAAAACTAGAATTCTACCAGCATTGAAACAGTCCTTGGTGCCTTAACAGTAGCAAAAAGCCTCATGAAAATGTTGAGTTTACTTTTAATGCTTCCTTTCATGTTAGGAATGGGGATGCTTCCCATTGAATTCCCTCCCTAGACAGCCCTGGTAGAGGGATATTTATTGTCAACCTTCTCAGGAACTGTGAAACAACAGGGCGAAAAAACAGATGCTTCCTGAAATTGGTAAACTGATAGGTAACGGAGCTCGACTACATTGCACTGAGCATACAAGGGAGAAATTGGAGCTTGCTAAACTTGATTAATCCAACATTCAATACTCAGTTCCAGTAATGAGAAACGCTGAAAACCTGGTTTCACTTGGTGAGGTAAATGCATCTCAGAGGTCTTTTTGCTGTTAGTGAAAAGAACCTTTACTGATGAGGAGCAATAACACTGAGAAGAGGATTGATTCTCTGAGACAAACCACAGTGAGACTAGATCAGTGAAACTTCAAAAACTTCTGAGATACGGCAGGAAAAAATGAGATCTCTGAAGGTTCCTAAGACACGTAAAACTGTCTGGATAACATAAATTTGCCTTGCATCTCACTGACCCTAACCATCAAAGCCACTTTTGGTCCTGTCTCAGTCAATATCTTCAGCTGGAGGGGAAGAAGGAACATACCCTAAATTAAACTTCTGACTACCAGTTTTCATGTTTCATTAAAAAAATCAGATTACCCTGTTAACCTGCCAGAGACAAACAAAAGTCTCTCAGAATAACTTGAAACTTAAAAATACTTTCTTAAACTGACATAATTAATTCACCAGCAGTCAGAGGATCAAGGAAGAAAGCTGAGAGGCAAATTTGCTATCTTGATAAGAGCAGGAAAAAAAAACATTGCTAATACTCGAAGAAAGGCAGTGATAATTTTTTCCACAAAAAAAGAAAACTAAAACCAACCCAAAAACTAAAACAACAAAACACCAAAAAAACCAAACCAGTTATGGGTAGAGGATTGTGTTTAAGGTACATTACAAAAAGTAACTTTTTCCATCTGGATCTGGAAAAGATAGCAAGTAATTCTTGTTCTTTGCTGCAGAAGCCGAGATAGGTGTGAATAAAGCCACACTGCTAATTGGCAGGGGAAACAATCAGCAAATAAACTTGATTGTTAATATTTACATAGCAAAATCATCGTGGCCATTATTAGAAGATTACTCAGAACAACATTTAAATACCACCACCTTCCGCTGATTACAAACTGACTGATTAAACTGAGGAGACAACTGAAACTCACTGCTTTCCTCTGCCAGGCACCTCATCCTCATGGCCACACAGGGAAACATTACCTGCTTCTCGTGCAAAGACCCGGGGGCAGCTGCAGGGCCGGCAGGGTGGGAGAGGATGAACCAGCAGCTCCGGGGGAGCAGGTCCTGAGCCACCGGAGGGTCCTGAGGTTCCTCAGAGGGGAGCGGCTCCTGAGGCACCGGAGGGTCCTGAGGCACCTCAGAGGGGAGCAGCTCCTGAGGCACCTGAGGGTCCTGAGGTTCCTCAGAGGGGAGCAGCTCCTGAGGCACCTCAGAGGGGGGTGGTTCCTGAGGTACCTGAGGATTCTGAGGCACCTGAGGCAGGGCAATTCCTGAGGCGCCTGAAAGGGAGGCAGTTCCTGAGGTACCTCAGTGCCCTGAAGCAGGGGTGGTTCCTGAGGCATCTGAGGATCATGAGGTGGTTCCTGATGGTCCTGAGGCACCTGAGGCAGGGCAATTCCTGAGGTACCTGAGGCAGAGGCAGTTCCTGAGGCACCCGAAAGGGAGGCAGTTCCTGAGGTACCTCAGCGCCCTGAGACAGGGGTGGTTCCTGAGGCACCTGAGGATCATGAGGTGGTTCCTGATGGTCCTGAGGCACCTGAGGTAGAGGCAGTTCCTGAGGTACCTGGGGGTCCTGAGGCACCTGAGAGGGGGGCGATTCCTGAGGCACAGAGGTCCCAAGGCACTCAAGGAGCTTTCCCTGGAAAGCCCAGTCTGTTGACATGGAAGCCATTGACACAAAGGAACATCAGCATGTGACTAATTTTACACGCTTCTGTTTAAAGGCAGATGTAAAATTAACTGGGCCCTAATATTGGATGGCATGTTGTACATCTCTACCACATAAAGGAATGGTCAGTGGCCTTGAAACAACGTGAGATTGTAAGGAGACAACACAGAGGATTTGTGAGCTCATGGAAAAGTCCAGGTCTTCGGAGATCCCTGGGTTCAACCTCCTGTTAAAAGCAGGGCAACAGACCAGGTGAACTAGAGCCCATAAAGCCAAGTCTGGAGTACCTCCAGTGAGGAAAGAAGTTTCCACTGTTTTCTGAGTAATCAGTTCCTATGATTAATTGCTCTCATTAAGATTTTCCCCCCCCCTCTCTTCATTCCAGAGCTGCCCCTGAAGAAGCTTGTCCCTGTTTACTCTTGTTCTGTCACTGTGCATCCTTGTAAAGAAAGAACCCCTGTCTTCTCCTCAGCTACCTTTTAAGTACTGGAAAATACAGTAGACCTCCCCTGACCCTTCAAAAATCCCATGTTAATTTCTCTCCCAGTGATGAAATGAGTATCAACACAGGAGAAACATACTATATAAACAAACCAATCCAAACAAATGGCATTTCTCTTAGATAAAACTAACAAAAAATACATAAAATACATCACTACCCCTGAATGTGAAAACAGAATAATCTGTTTACATTGAACCATCTAAATACACAAGCTCCATTACAAAATAGTTTTATCCAACAGAGAAGTCCCCAAAAGGATTAGCTAGCAGGGCTTGCATTAGAGGCACAAAGTGACCCTCCAAAACTCAAGATGAAGGCTACTAGTTAAATACAAGTTTTAGGCTAAGACTACAAGAAATTCGCTTACCCTGAAGTTTAGATCCTTCCACAGCAACTGAATTAGCAAGAGCCTAAATTTCATGGATTTTTTTCCAGAAATCTGTTACATGTTCTTGACCATTTTATACAGAATAAAGGATGCACCTACATTAGTGTTGCAGTTTGGGTGAAGAACATGTTCCCACAGAAAGCCTGGATGTTTTCTGCTTAATTTGCTTGCACTCTCTGTTGTTACGTGCTATGTAGACATTCCACATCTAATCTGAGAGAAACTTACTTTAATACTGGAAATACTTGATCTAGAATCAATAATTTTCTTTCTCCATGCTCTTTCACAAGCATAATAGTTAAAAAGACATCTGTGGAAAATTATAGGAAAATCATATTAGCTCTGCATGACACAGATAATTATATTAGACTTTGCACTTTACCCTGCAAGTTTGGTAAATCAGGTTCATCATTGTGTTAAAGATGCACATATCACTGCAAGTAATTAGAATTAAAAGGGGTGCACAGGAAGGTAGAAGTTAATAGAACAGAACGTCTTTCCAAAGGGCACAAGGCATGCCATTTACAAGTGTAAGTCAACAGCAATCATTCACACTCTCCAGCAGCCAGCAGGCAGAAATTCTGCCTTCCAGGCACATATGATACAATGCTTGGACTTGCTACCTTCACAGGAAAATAGAGTTATCAAACACTAGTGTCACTGGGCAAAAGCACTGAATTTCTGGAAAATGTAAAGATTCCAAGTAATCCACCTCAAAATGAGTGCTTTACGTCATTTGTATCAGTCAAGCCATGGCATTGCTGATGCAAAATAAATGTGGTCCCATGCAAGCAGCTGCTTCCTGACAGTGCTGAGGACCTGCAGCTTTCTCCTAACATCAAAATACTTAATGAATTTTTTTACATTGTGATCAATTTCCAATAATAGAAAAACTGCTGTCTTTAGCAGTTATTAGCTCCATATTCAGCTAATGTAAAAGCTGTGTCAATTAACCTCATGACCTAAATTATGTTATGCAGGGTCAGCTAGCTTACCAGGGAGAAGGATGCAATAGTTAGCTGAGTCAGACAACCCTTTCATTAAGATGGTTTCAGTTGCACGTTCTAATAAAGGCAATGGCATGATGAAAAAAATGTGTAATTTTTTAGCTTGTAAATCTTAACCTAAAAGTTCACATATAGACTTTTTCTGACATATTACAGAGAATCTACTGATGACTTCATCTAACCTCCAGAGCATAAACCCACAGCAAAATAAAGTTAAGCTATGATAAATCATGACTGCCTGTGGGCATTGTAGAAATACGACTCCTTTGATGGTCCTGAACCTCCTCACCTTATCATCATTTTATGACACAGCAGAACCCCCATTTCTCTGTCTGGATGCTAAAAGCTTCAAGGTTATTACTGGTTTTAAGGAGTCTTTTAGTCTGCAGACAATGCCATCCACTGCATTGCTAAGTGTGGCACGGAACATTAAGAGCTGCATTAAAGAAAACCAGACATTTATCTCTGGATTTCAGATATAAACTTTATATCATCTTTTATTACTATAGAAAAACATTTGACACGGATATGAGATGGCCCATGACCGTTTATAAGGTTAGCAATATAGTTCTGGCCAGCTGAGTTATTTTTACAGAAAGTGGGCAGGTACTGCAATACAGTACAAAGATGAGAGAGACTCAGAGAACAATGGGAAGTAAATGCTGTGAAATAGCACTGGGCAGGAGGTAAGAAAAACTAGCTACGGGTTGAGACAGTGTGGGAATGATGACTTCCTAAACATTGGGGTTGCTGTGCTCCCTAAATCAAGCAATGACCACAACCCATTTATTTTCCTGTTTTTCAATTAAGCAACTCTTCCCAGACACACTGCTATCTGCACTGGACTAGACTGAAACTCCTGTTTCAAGAGATACTGGTTATTTTAGGAGATAAAAATTAGAAAATGTTACAAAATGCCTGCCCCCTCCTCTGATGTGACTGGTAACACACCTGAAGGTATTAATCCCAGAAAAAAAACCAGTACCAATCACAATTTCCAGGTATAAGAGGAAAGCATTAAAAATACATTGCCCAAAGAATTGTAGGGCCAGTGATGGTGAATTTATTACCATTCTGCAGACTTGACATGTGAGAGATGAGAATGTTTTGAAGACACCTGCTTGACATTTCACATCTCATATCAAATGGGTAAATCCCTGACACATTCCATGCATTTCGAAGACTTCTGGCAGATTTTATTATCCTGAAATTCTCAAAGGCTATTTATTGCTCTTGGAAATAACCTTCAGTCTGTATCAGTGTAAAAACAAGCCCCTGAGAGGCAAATTACTAAATGCAGAGTTCTCCTTACCTATGATTTCTTATATAGCTTAGTTAAGGTACTGATTATTATCTCCTGCTGTATGGCCAAGTGTTCTGAAAGGAATTAACATATGGAGAACCCCACACTTTAATTTTGATACATTACAGAAGTCATTCTATAAAAAATGACAATGTACATCATGATGGATGCACATTTCTCTGTAGAACAGTAATATACATACATGCACATAAACACAAAATTAACTGTTATTTTTTTTATTTACCTAATTCTGTACTTACAAGATCATCCAGCTGCCTTGATATTTGGGTGAAAGAAAAGGCAAGATGAACAGACCAATAGCTACTGACCAAAGCCAGAAAAATCCAACATGAAGGGAAAATAAAATTCAAGAGGAATTTTACACCAGTGAGTAAATTTGTGGATCAGTTAACTTGACAAAGTTAAAACAAGATTATTTGGAACACAATTTAGGGCATTAATCTACACGGAATAAATTTGTTATATACAGACTTCACAATGCATTGTTCCAAATGTATTTCAGTTTAGTAATTTCTAGGTTGTTTGGGTTTGCTGGTGTTTTTGTTAATTTGATTTTGTTGTTGGGTAGTTTCTGCAGGTTGTGGGGTTGTTTTTAATTTTTTTCGGTTGTTTTGGCTTTAATCTTCAATCCCATTGTTACCTTTTTAGCAACTTTTCAGCAACCAGACTAATTGCTTCCATTGTGCATAAAACATGGGCTCTTTCCTACAAGCTTTATTACAGACTAAAAAGATGCCCTGTCTCCAGTGGAACTTGCAATCCAAGTATGGACACTTCAGCTGAGGAGGGGTTCAGCCCAGATGTCCCACTACAGACACAGACAGCTGGTGAGGTGCTGTTCAGCTACACCCTATTTTTCTGTGACCATCTGAACTTTTTAAGGGCATGCTGCAAAATCTGCTGGTAACTCCTAGCCCTGGAAAACCACAAGTATCAAACTTTTAGTTTTTCACTGCTCATAATTTTTTTTAATCTGTCTCACAAAATCAGTAACAAAACAAGTGTGATGCTCCTCAACCCTGTGCCAGCTGTGAACAAAGGCTGTCAGGTAATTAAGTATTTAGATTTCACTCAGTCTCAGGTCAAGAATGACTCAGTGGAGCTCAGGATAATCATTCTGTACCTTAGACTAATCTGCAGTAACAGGAAGAACTCTGCAGTTAAAGGTCCTTGGAGAATAATTAGCAACATACCAGTAATTAAGGAAATACTAACAACTAGTATGCCTTTGGTATTTTCATGTTCAAAACTTCAAAGCTTCATTGCTCCACATCAAAACTAAACTAGAAAGAAGCAGGATGAAATATTCAGTAGGTCATACATGCATTTTACCAGTTTTGAGGTTTTTGTTTGCTCGGGGTTTTTTAGTTTGTAAACAGCTTTAAGACACAATAGGGAGAAGTTTGTGCTTCTTGTGCTTCCACTGCCCCATCTGTGCCTTGATAGGGCAAAAGAATAATTCCTAGTGGTGTGCTTTACATAAAAAGACTGTGGGTTAGGGAACAGTCCCAGTTTGGCAGAAAGAAGCAGGAAGAACAAGTCAGGGAAGCAGAAGGGTGGCTGGATAGGTCTCTGGAAAGGATTTCAAGAGGGAAGGAACAAATGAAACATTAGAAGCTGTTTCTTTAAGGTATTTTTAACATCCTATTTCACCAATAAAAATACATTCAGTGTTACAAAACTACAAGTTTGGTCTTAACTGATAGGAATATGAGAAACATGCTTTGTTTCTTCTTTCAGGGCTAAGTTGACTGTTGCAATTAGAAAGACATCCCTCCTTTTAAAGTCCACAAGATATTTTTCCTAGGAATTTTCAAAAGTTGGACCTGAGCTAATACTGAACGATAACTCTGTAAAAAACAACATTAATATAGTTCAGATCTTAATAGGTCATGTGACAAGATATTTCCAAAACTTTAAATTTAACAGTCTATTAAACACAAGTTTATGACAGTTATGTTATAGTTTAAAGGTTATTTGCACGGAAAGTTTCTTTTCTCTGTCATTCAATAGCAGCTGTTCCCATAGGGTTCTTTTGAGATTTCATCTGAATTTTAACCTTCAAAACCACTATTAAATTTGGGCCCACTGACACAGGCCAGAACTTATAACCCACACATTCATAAAACCTACAAACTTTCAAGTAACTGCAGCTGAAGATTTACCTCTGACAGTTTCCAGTGATACATGCAGGAACCTTGCAAGTAAACAGTTTTTCTGCATTTGAAATACACTAAAAGAATTTACAGATGGAAATAAAAAACAGACACTAAGTCATTTTTCTTACAGATTTTCTGTACCACCTCATATCTTTCATTTTTAAAAGTGAACTAGTATCTGCAATAAAGTTTGAAACACTTGAAATTGTTCTTTGCATTTGCATTCCTATTTTAAAAATTAGAAAATTCTTGTTTAAAGAAAAATGAGCACAGTAAAAATCTGGATGTATGGCCTGCCACTGTGTACTACCCACCAACAGGCTGTGCTGGATTAAATCTCATTCTCAAACCTGCCCTCTGATAGCATCACCACTGAGAATGATCCTGAGAGAAGTCAATGACAGCTGAGCAACCAGAGAATGTGCTGAGTCGGAAGGTTCCACAAGGAACACCAGTTGTTAGCCACTGGATCACAGTCCCATTCAGACACCATCATTATCCTTGCCAAGTGCCTGAGCTCCACTCCAACAACTCCATCCTCAGTGATCTGTTTTCTGTCCCTGCCTCAGAACCCTCGTGTTGTGCAGTCTCAACGCAAACCCAAACCTAAGACAGGAAACGACACAACTGTGAGTGAAGTATGCAACTGCTGGCAAAGGAAGCAGAACTGCCACCTCTCAGAAAAAATCCATTTGTTACAAATGAGCAACTCCGGATATGACATTTGGAGATTCCAGTTTGTGGTACATTTTTCCACACATTAGCTGAACTGTAACCTACTTGGCCAGCAGTTTCTTCAGGCAGGGATTTTAATTTTTCATGAACACATTGCTCTAATAAAGTACTTGGCATTAGTTATGGCTTTTGAATTAAAATGCATTCATGACATTAAATTTTAAAACCTCTAAGCCATTAATTTTGATCAGCTTTTTTTTCTTTTCTGGTATAGTGTTTGCAAGAATTAGCAACTAAGTGCATATTTCACCAGCAAAAGAATAAAGGCTGTACTAATAAAACTTACTTTTTCACGTCCCTGTAGAGAATGGCAATATTTTATACACCAACTGCACAGCAAATGAAAGCCAAAAACAAATTTGCTGTTTCAAATTTGCTGTCAAATATAACATAATAGTTTAACTTATGATGTAGGGCAACTTAGCACACAATTTGCTACATTTTCTTCTTCTACATTTTCTTCTGAATTCAGAAATAAAAAGGTTTACAGCATTGCAGAACAGTTCCATAAATTGTCTAGCTCAAGCACTGACTTTAGTACCTATTTGTAAAACCATCTTCCTACAAAAATTTCCAGGTAATAGCTAAATAGCTGAGCCTACTCAGCTGAGGATGCTGATCTGCAATTTCTTCAGGTATGCAAGTCCCTGCAGTTGCCCTACTTTATCCTACAAAACATCTCCCCTTTCGTCTGCTTTGTTCAGACTAACATTGAAAAGCTCAGATAGTATAAATCACAGGTATTTTAGTTTTTAATATAAAATCATTACTTCAGGTACAACTACTGGCCCCACTAACCCTGTTACAAAAAGCAATAATCACCTGCTGATAGTATGTGAGCCTAATCACAGACTTCAAACCAGTTCTCAACTTACCATGCTTCATCTCACTCATGTCATCCTCATGAAGCAGTGCAGTTATGACACTGAAGGTGTGTAACAGGAACAGCCAATTTGGTATCTGGTTCTCATGCTCGTGTCACTCTATTGTTCAATAAACTGCAGTCAGGGAAGTAGCTCAGCTATAGTTGTACATTTTAATTGAATACAATTTACACACTTTATACACCTCTAAGTAGTGGGTCGAATTTGCTCAGTAAAACAGATGTCTGCTTCTCCAGCTCCCCACTTCTTAGTATCAGTTTCCTTTATTACTCTACATTAACGTGCAGACAAATTAAGCATAACATAAGTGTCTAAAATTCCAGCTGTGTTGCAAAATGCTGCTGTAAGGCTAAATTTTTAAGTCCAAGTAGTTTCATAATCTATGTGCAGTTATTTATGAAGGCAGCAGGAATGCTATTCTGACAACCTAATTAAACTTCCAATAATGTCAGCAGGAATCTGATTGCAAAATGGCTCATTTTATAAACATCGCTACTTTTATGACTGACAAAAATATGCACAATCAGGTGCCAGCTCCTTCACAAATACATATTGTATAACTTGAGTCACAAACTGCTTGCCAGTACAAAATTTTAAGACATTAAAGGTCTGTCCTCAACCCATAAAAACAAACACAGGTCACACAGATTTCATGGATATTGCTCTTCTGCCCATTCCACATCTGTGTAGCTTCAGTAGTTTCAGAGTTAACTGCCAATAAATACATCAATCTCCATCTAAATCAAGCCATCTCCTGTATACAATACTGGAGCTGGAATTACACCTGCATTGAAAACACAAGTGAAGTACAGGATACAGAAAAGATAACTGTCCCTTGCCTATTGCAAACCCACTCTATGGTCTGCATATCACACTGCATGTGAAGCACATAGTTGTCCAAAATTTGCTTTTCAAGCTGATTGCCTAGAAGTCTCTTTAAAACAGCACAGGCATACTTATTAAGTCTGAAAAAAATGACATTTCTAATTGGAAATGCTCAAGTTTAAAAAAGTATACATGATATCTCACTGTTTGAAGCAGAAATGAACTGTAAGTTGCTACCACATGGTAGCAGCTGCTATGTTGGAAGAAGCCATTACAGCTTTGCTCTGTACAGTACAGGTTAAAACCAAGTACTGAATGTTTCAGCCAGCTCTAGTATGACATGGACACATTTCTAATAAGCTTAAGTACAGGGAAAACATGGTAACAGGGTACTGCCCAACTGCCCACACAAACAGGAAACATCCCAGTAGTTCTGTAGTGCACAGTCTTCTCAGTCACCACGCTGAATCCGTTCCAAAATCCAGGGTCAGCTGCTTCCAATCTTGAAACTCATGGAGGGGTGTTTTGGTGGTTTGAGTTTTTACAGTTCCATTAAGACCATTTGAAACTACAGTCTCAATACAGCAGGGATGGAAACATACAATTAAGTCAGACCTCACAGTCCTCATAAACTTAAGACATCGTTTTAAAAACCTCTTACAGATATGTGACTTTGGGTTTTATTAAAAGTGAAGTTAACATCAAACAAAAACCAAAACAGAATAGGTAGAACATTTTATTTTTGTCAAACCTTAAATGTAAAGTATATTAAAAAAACATGGTTTGGAATTTCAAGAACAGGAATATAAACATGTATTTTCTATCCCAGAAAAAAAATCATGCAGGTGTTACAGTATTTGATCATTCTCTACATTCACTGGTATGCAACATCAACTTAATGTTATTCCATAGATACAGAGATGCTGTAAATTGGTACAAATACCAGGATCCTCCGGCCTCACCGTACATGAAGCAAATCGGTTCTTTGGTAATTGGAGAAGGCTGATTTTCCATTCCAATGCAGGACTCTTAGGAGGCCATATTAGCCACTCAGCTCAGAAAATTACAACTCCTGTTGACAGTCTGGGCTACTTTTGTCACGAGTAAATAGTATTAGAGGTATAAATGCAAAGAAGTTAAAATTCTTCATTCCTTGTGGTGGCTGTTCCAGGAAATAAAAGAATCCAACTCTCTCCTCCTCTATTTATCATTTCATCTAGGTAACATTTAGACTCATATGCAAAGGTATTTGCTAGATGGGAATGTACACATGCATACTTTCAGTTTAAAGAAAGAGACGTGTGTGAAGAATGGCAATTTAGAGTTACCATGACTTGAAGGTATGCCTATAATAAATTTTAAAGATTTAGTAAACTGGGACATTACAAATCCAAAAAAAGAGTTAATAGATTTTTGATCTTCCCTTTTTCAACAAAGACTGACAGAATATACATATAGAGGCTGACATTTTGATTTATCAAAAACAACTTTCACTTTGCTCAGTTTGCAAGTCCTATTGACTAAAATGTAATATCATTCACAACAAAATATTTTCAGTAAATGAAACAGTAAGCAAAGAAACCCCAAACTAAGCTCAGAAGCTAAGTGGTTTAGAAAGCCTGGAAACATCTACATGTGCATCAGTGTGTCTATAATTTTTTGTACACCATATCTATAGACACACGCACACATTTATTTACACACACCCGTGCGCACACGCACACACGCACACACACACGGGGAACCTGCCGTGGAGATCCAGCTATCATCTACCTGGGAACAAAACACATTATTTAAAAATGTGGCTAATTTAACAAAACAGAGAAGAAACTGCTGCTATCAAAATATACAATTTGGATTGCAGACTAGAAGGCTAACAACATTAAAAAAATAGTTTTAAGCAAAACCCCTTTGCTTCTGAATAACAACAGGTATCAACCTGCCATAGCATGAATCATCCAAATAAGATTTTATAAAAAGTTTAAACTGTGACCCTTCCTCATTTGTAAAGTTCTTGACATATATAGTGCGAGCTCTGGTCTCCAAACTGGAGCCCCTTCCATTTTTTTCAATCCATACTTCAGGAAATAAATGGCAGCTGAAGGATTTAGAATCTCAAGTGAGATTTGTGCTTTACCATATACCTGAAAAAAATTAACAGAAGACAGCATTACTACCCTTGTGGCATTTATAAGAATATTACTTGCAGGAATAAAACACATAGGCATTGTTAAAAGAGAATTCTTAGGGAATTAGAAAGTTGCCAAAGAGATGCAATGTGTTACGTACAGGCTTTGTCCCACTAAATAACAGCCAGCTACAGCCTTGCCTCAAAGAAAACTCAGCTTTCCTTTGAAACATTGAAAGACTCTTGTAAAGACACTCAACTAGTTCATTCTGGGAGTTCAGATATATTGTTCATCTCAGGCTTTTAAATAGAAAGCCATGGAAAGTTTGATAATTGGAATTATTTTGACAATTCACACGGGATTTTTCTTTTTCACTCAATCATTCAAGCAGTTCACTGTGAATCAACATGAAAAAATTAAACATTCATGAAATGCATGGGCTTCTCCCCTCCCTCAATATTACTTCAACTGCTTCATGCTAATAAAGTTTCTTCTCTCCAACATGAACAAGGTATTGCAGTGAACTTCACCTTCAGGAGGGTTCTGACCCAGAGAATCAGTCAGAAGGTGGGGAATCATGGGACTAATCAATGATTAATGGTAACTACCCTTCCTTTAAATCCACACTTTGGAGATTATTACTTACAGTCTGTAAACATATACTACTACATTTTATTAACTGTACCATCAGGGAAAATCAAAACAAGCAGTATTTCCAAGATAAAACATTGTTCAGATATCCAAGTTGTAAACAATTCCCTGGCTGCCAGAACTTTTAATTCCCACCAAAACCACACACGCATGAACATCAAGGACTTCCAGCAGGAACCATACCTGTCCAAAGTTTCCCAGAAGCGTAGGAACACTGGCCTGTCCAAGTGTCTTTTGTGGTAGCTGAGTTCTAACACTGTTACATCCCATTTCTGTACGTTGGGATCCAGGCGCACTTCATCGTATTTGAGATGAAAAGCTTTAACTACAGCAAACAGGAGAGCATTTGGTACAAACATGAAGACTTTAGTGTTTCTTTATTGGTCAAAGAGAATTCCCACCCCACTCTTCCTTTTTCAGAATGAAGCCTGAGAGTAAAATTAACAAGCCAATAATCCAAAGAAGTCAACTACTCACTAAAGGGCACAGTTAAATATAGAGGTCAATGGCTCTCAGGCTATTCCTGGGTGAAGGGAAAGGGCAGCCCCTACTTTTAGATGCACAGATTCCAAGGGAATAGCAGAAACACACTGCCAACA
The DNA here is from genome assembly GCF_031753505.1 of Anomalospiza imberbis. NCBI lineage: Eukaryota > Metazoa > Chordata > Aves > Passeriformes > Viduidae > Anomalospiza > Anomalospiza imberbis. The sequence continues at coordinate 8,151,581 of NC_089689.1, read as the reverse complement.
AGTACATTCTCTTTGAGAGACAAAGAAGTTCTTTTGGAAAATCTCTGAGCTGTCAAACAATTAAAAATAATAATCAAAAAGGTATTTCTGAGACCTATGAGTAGGAAGCCTGGCTGTCTCCTAAAAGAATCTGTAGAAGATTGACAGTAGAATGCCAGTGTAACCCCCAAATGCTGCATAAAGAGTTCTGAGAAATTTAGTAACTGCCAATTTCCCCTGATCTAGTACTCAGTTAAAAATGGTAAAATATTAACTCTTATTTTTTCTCTTGGGAAGTATTGTCACATGTGAATTAGGTAAAGCCTAAGCATTTACACAGTGAGCATTAAAACCAACGTATTTAAGCCTTGTACAATTCCTATCTGGAAAGGCAATCTGATGATTTTAGTCGTAGTGGAAAAGTAAAACAAGCCATCAGTCTTGTGGAAACTAGTTATTTTTAATGCCATGGTTGTACCTTCTTTGGATACCACACTCTTAACTTTGTTTTCCACAAAATCAGTTATCTTTTCCAGATCCATTTGGGAACTTCCTAGAAGGCTGGTATGTGAAATTAGCTTTTTTTTTTTTGTTGACAAACTAAAGAAATGATCGTCTGACTTTTATCTCTGCCAGCTAAATTTCCAGGCTTTGTGATTAAGAATACATATACATTATCTCCACTATATATTGTTGCATGTATTAATTTAACTTCAGAAAAAACAAATAAAGATATACCAGGGGCATGCATTTACAGAAAATTCCATCAACACCTGACAGAGTCTCTGCATTCAAGTTAAATGTTATTAAGCACAAGAGGATCCACTTCTGAACCTGAAACAAATCACTATTAAAGCTCACTGATGTGCTCTGGGAGGAACACCTCTAAAGTGGTAGTCAAAATGAAATATTTGCTCATGAAACTGACAGCATTCAAAACTTCATCACAAACATTCCCTTGTAAATGTGAAATTAGGCTGGTTTGGTACATGAATATGAAACAGTCAGGACACCATGCATAAGTAAAACTAAGGAGCACAGTTTTAGAGACTCAGCTAATGAAATATTCTGGGACAAAGCAATTGCTCCAATAAAACCAGTTTGGCAGGCTCTGGCCCGGTAGACATTTTATTGAGGAGTACTTTCTGGTAAGCTACCTGCTTGTTTTCCAAGTGACAGCCTTCAATACTTGGTAAGCACAGATGGACCACTAACAGACCCAGAGACAGAGAAGAAGAAATGCAAACTGCAGATGAAACAATGGACAGCTGCAAATCCCAGAAACCACATTTGTGAAGACTACTGAACACTATAAATATAGCAAAACAATAGCTTCAGAAAAAAATAGATACATAAAACTGGACTGATGCTGTCTGTGCTCCCTTCATTTACCTGTTTTCATTTAAAGCATGAGTAAAGTCATTGGGGAAAGTTCTGGAAATGCACTTTATCAGGAAAATATTTTTAGAATACCATGCTTTGAAGGAATGGAATGCATTTCTAAATTGAAGATTAATTTCAATGTGTGAATTAAGACCAGATAACCCTTTTTCCCTTGGAAAATGTAAGAATTTGGACACCTGCACCTGGAACTGTGCAGGCTGTGATCTTTTGGCATGTGGAGACCAGGAATGTCAAAGCAAGTCAGAACAATTCCTATGGCCCTCCATATACGTACATATAAAAATGATAAAATTAATAGGAAGCAGCATGTAACTGCTAGCTAGAGCTTCAATATTTCACTGCATTTTTCTTGGCTTTGCTTTTCACAATTGCCATTTTCTCAGTATCTTTATTTTGAAGTGCTATTTCCTTCTTTCATTAGTCTCTTTTGTTAAACTCTCTCCTGTGGCACAGTTTTACTTTCACAATGACTTTCAGGCTCTTTTTCTCTTTCCCTGCTCTTTCTCAATCCCCCTTTAACTGACTCATTCTATTCTCTTGTTCACAGACTCATCCTTAGCTTTCTGTTCCACCCTTGAGTTTTTTCCTTGCTGCTCACCAAAGTAGCACTGTCTTTCCAGATTCTATGTCACATACCAAAGAGGGGCACACACAAAACCTGATCAAACCTGTTTCCTCATCACACTGATTGCAAGATGACAGAACTGAACTAAGGTGGGTTTGGGTCTGTTGCCTGGGTTTTTTTGTGCATGTATGTGTTGGTTATGTCTATATCTGAAACCACAGGACACCATCAAAAGGCCTGTTTTCTAAGGCAACTCCAAACTGAAACAACAAAGAGAAGCTGACAGATTCCGTAGATACTATGGCCCACCTCTCTGTCAGATGGGTGAACTGTGCCAGAAGTGCCTCAAAGCACCCCAGTTGTGGGGACCCAAAAAACCTGTTCAGATCTATACAATGCTAACATCTAGCTCACTGGAAACTTCAGCTTTTGAAAACTCTGAAGTTTTTGTCAGACACCAGATCATATTTTCAACACTTTCTTAGTGGTTCACTAGGTGATGAATCCTCTCTTCAAAATAGCACTAGAATGTGCAGCCAGCCTGCAAACCTGTATCTATGAATTGTATCTATGCATTGTCTGTTCACCTTTTTAGAAGACTGGAAAGCAGATTTGTACACCACCTATTTGTGACTCTTGCAGCTGACAGCTCTTTCCATGAGCTTCCACAGATCAGAGCAGAACAACCACAAAGGGCATGGGAATATCTGCCATCGTGAGGAGCCCAAAGCCCAAAGTCTGCTCAGCCACCTGCACCCAACAGCACTTTGGCAGCACTCTGTCATGAGCATAAACACCCTACAAGAAACCCCAAGCACAACAACAAACCCCAAACCAAGGAACAAAACCAATCCCTTACTTTTTGCAAAGATATCGACAGGAGATCCATCCGGCAGGAGCCAAGGCCAGCCCTTGAACTGCCAGGCAGGCCCCTGGACAAACACAGCCACCACGCGGTCCCTGGAACACACAGAGGGAGGGACATGGGCATGGGCATGGCCTGGGACATTTCAGTCACCTGCTGTCCTAAACAGGCAGTGTGCCTTAGCAAGCTGCTTCTTTTATGGAGCAGGAGAGCACATTTAACAACCACGATTGCTTTCCCTCTTGTAAAGAAAAAAGATCATTCCTGTGATTCCTCTGGGCTTTCAGCCCTGTCCCTCTGCAGAAGGCAGCTCAGTTTCTCAGGTTACAATTTTTAGAAGGCAGTGTTTATTTGTGGTCATCATTAATTTGCTTTTGAAAAGTGCTCCAACATTTCCAGAGATAATCTTCTGCAAACGGCACTTTAAACTGAGATGTGCAGATTTAAAAGCCTTATTTCTCAACATTGCTGACTTCCAGGCTGAAAATTAATGAGAAGCATCAGCTGCTAAATTTCTGCAAAGTGACATTTCAGCTATTTTAAGAGTACACAACCTTACCTGTGGTCTAAGAAAATAAATTTGTGATTAAGATTAAGCTTTTGCATTAGTAAAATTTTAAAAACCCCACCTTTGAGAATAAATGACCTCCCCATATATGGTCGATCTTACTCTTGAACTTTTACATCATCCAACCACAGTTCTTACCTACCACAACAAAGAATTACCTCTCTAATCTAATCCCCAAATTTAATCTATCATTAAATCTACTAAATCCCAAAAAAAAAGAATAATCAAGGTGAAGTTTTGTGGTCTGGGGTTATTTTTTTGCAGGTTTTATAATGGTTTCTTTGGGTAAAACACCCCACACCACTTCACATCTTCGGTCAGAATTACTTTAGAAAGTAGTTTAGATGGTTCTTAAAGGTTTGATCATTAAACAAGTGCTATTAAGTGCTATTTAATATTCAGAATTTTAAATCCACTGATTTCTGATTAATTCAAGTTCTAAATACAGAGAATAATTGATCTAGGAACAGACCCTTTTCAAAGTATTCCTCTCCATTAAAATCTAATTTGGAAATGACAAAACCACCAAATATGTCATTGTCCACATCCCAGATCTTCTCACTTGTGAGGAAGAAGTAAATAATGCACGTCATCAAATAACAAAAAGATGTCAAACAACAATAAAAACACTTCTCCAGAGTTTTTCTGTTCAAAGAGAGCTATTTTTTATAGCCTTGAAAAATAGGCTACAGACCAAATAATCCCTTTTCAGCTTTTTCATCAAAGTAAAAACTATCTACAATTTCCTTTCTGCAACTAGGGCTCTTCCTTCAGAAGTAAAATTCCACTAGTTCCAATACTGGAATCACAGCTCAGTCTTTACTGTCTGATGTATCTCCTTTCTTTAGCTATTAAAAAAGATGGCATGTCAGGTGCTGATGGCCTGCAAAAGTATCTTCCCAAGAGACTCTCCCTCAGAAAGCACACAGGAGAGGAGGGATTTTCTTGCATATCAAGGTTCAGTGACTTGTACATTACACTACCACAAACCAGAACAATAATATGAACATTTCTATTGGAATTTCTGGAACATTTCTGGCAAGCCCAATAATATGAACTGTCTTCTTGCATATCAAGGTTCAGTGACTTGCATGTTACACTACCACAAACTAGAACAATAATATGAACATTTCTATCAGAATTTCTGGAACATTTCTGGCAAACCCAATAATATTAACTGTGCTGCTCACACTGTTAAAATATGAAGTGTTGCAAGTTTTAAAGATCTTTTAGATTAATTTAGTTTCATATTATTTTCAGCTGAAGACTTTTTTACAGTTAATAAAATGAAGACTCTTATATCTGTACCTTCACTTTTCAGTAGATTTCAGAGCATTTTATTGTTTCCAAATTCTGCACAGTCCGGGGTAAGAAATTGAGTAAAGGAGAAATGTTCTTACCAGTCTTGAGGCATGAGTTTCAGAGGTTGGTCTACGACCCGGTAAGGGACAGTGACACTGACTGTGGTTCCCCCCGGCTGCATCTGGTCCTTCCTCCTCTGTATTAGAGTCTCATTCTCTCGCTGACAGCCCTGCTTCTTCTTCTCATCTGATGGTACAAACCTTAGGGAATAACAAACCCCTCAGTAGAAAAGGACAATTTACTTGATGGAATCAGCAGGAAAACTAACAGCTTTATCAGAGCTTGGCATTACTGACAGCAGCCACTGAAGCCACCTCGTTCTCATGATCCCAAGTCTCCACCACTACTCATTCAGAAGACCGAAAAAATGTAAGAATAGTATTTCACAAGCCCTCATGATAAAAACAGTCACTAAAAGGTCCTCTGTGCCTCAAAAATACAGCTTGACCCGTTCTTAGACATTTGGGGCCTCACACAATACATCTGCAGATGAGGAGCCAGACCACAACCTGCAAACTGACTGCAACTCTTATTTTTAGCGACCAAGGGTAAGCTAGGCATTAAACCAAATGCTTCCTGGAGCAAATTTTAAGAGCTCTTGGAGCCATCAGGATTCTTACCAATAAGAATTTTCTCAAGAAAGCTGGAATTTTTGGTCAAAAATGGTTTTGAGTGAGGTTTTATTTTGTTGGAGGATGATGATTTTACATTATCAGTGATTCATCTGGTTACTATGATGCATGACACTACAGTTTTTTTGAGGGTTTTTTCTTAATAGATTCTGTGATGGAATAAGTGGTTGTAAAATCCAGATAATGTGGCCCTCATGTCATATATAACCTCCATATGACATAAATAAAGGCTAAGATGTGACATGGCTTTTCTTCCTCCAGTTAATTACAGATCCTTAATCTTTCAGCCCCCTCACCTCAAAAAAACAACTGCAATCACATTTCAAGGCCCTCCTCTTTATGGTGACAATAAAACACCCAGAACAGGTCTCAAAACTGGCATAATAAATGTGAGAGCAGTGTGGGCTTTTTTACTGCTAAATTTCAGTGGATTTTGAGGTAGAGAAAAGAAAGGTAACAGAGTTGTGCCTCTCACAGAACTGGAAGTGTGTCATGGAAAGGGAAGCTGATGTGACCAGCAGCATCTTCCAGGTCAGCACAAGACCAGAGTTCAGGCCTGTGTCCTAATATTCTATTCAGAACCACCCAGATGCACTGCAACCCTGTCTGCTGCTGACATTTCACTGCCAAAGCTTCTGATGGAAATCAAACTCTGTTTCCCTTAACTGCAGTAGTTAGCAGGAGGATTTGTGGTACATTTGAAAAGCACTGTACATAGCTGGTAACATTTCTCTTCATTACAGTGCACATAGTGCTTTTGAGCAGTTTACTACATTTTTTTGGGTAAGTAGTTTGCAGCATTTCTATTTGTTCTCTTCAATTTATTTCTATTTGAATACTAAAAAGCAAATTTGAATCTACTTTAACAGGCAGACTGCACTTCCTATTGTTGGATAAACAGGAAAAAAGAACACAAGACAGAATAGGAAGAAAAGTTCATTATTCAGTCCATCTGAAAACACTAGTTTTTACAATATATTCAATGAGAAAATGGCATTTTCGGGGGGGGGGCAAGACCAACCCAAAAAAAAAAAAAAAGCAAACATGTTTTAAGGCAGCAGGTGAAAATTGTCAAAAAACCTCCAAGAAATACTGTTTTACTTTCCTAATGTAAAGTGACAGATGATGTCCCCTCTTACTCCTCATGATTTAACAGTGTTTCAGAAACAAAGTCACAAGCAATTTCTGAAATGTGTGTCCAAATGCATTCAATTGATACAACTGCACTGGGAAATTAAAAAAAGCCCAACACCTGCAAAAACAACTATGAATGGTGCATTAAAGCTGACTAGAACTGCAAATACAGAGAAAGCATCACAGGTGTTAAATGAGGAGCTATAAATTAAACTATGCTTGTCTATCTAGTACATGTGAAACACCATCATTCTAAAGGAAATACAGACAAAAAAGCTGTACAGGACACTGGGAGAAAAGTACACACTGGCCTCCTAGAATTTATGTTTTTAGAAGTTAAGAATAATTTCCCTAATAACTGAAGTAATTAGCAAACAGTTCATATCTACATACATTTTATCCATCACAAGAGACTGACACATACAATTGCACTCTACCCAGAGGCATTCAACTGAGTTCTGCACTGGAAAAAGCCACCCAGTGTGGCACCAGAATTAAAGTAGTTCTGATCAATCTGCTAATTTAAAAACTCCAAGGCAAGGTGCACCTTCATCATGAGCACTCCTAATGGCTTGTCCTGCCAATGTCACAGGCCTTGCTTTAGCAACAATAACTGATAGGAAACTCTGTAACCTAAAACGAGGATTTGCTGGTGGTCCTTCAGCTTTTAAGAAAACTACTAATGAGTCTCTCATCACCCATTAGAACAAAAGGAATCTGGGCTGAAAAGAATGAAGATGAATTAAAAAAAAAAAATTAGAGAAACAAGCCCTCAAACACCTTTTATCCAACTGGCAGTGTTCATAGGAAAAGCCAGGGTCACCCAAAATGCAGTGGGCAGCTTGAGAAGAATTTTGTTATTCTCCATCCCCTACATTAAACAGGAACAAACTCTTACAGAATATGTAAATAAAAAACAAACAGCCCTACACACATTACAGTGATAATCAAGTATTCATCTGAACAGGGATTTAAAAGGTCACATTTTAAATTTAATTTGTAAATGTGAAGAAGCAAACACATTTTAAATGGAAACAGGAAAGCAAAGCAGCCCTGCCACAGAAGAGTAGAGGCAATATTGCTGTGCTACAGATTAACAGCTTCACCACTCCGAGTCTTCTCACATTCTCTGCTTTAAATGTTTCTGTGTTTAAGAATTCATTCCAACACTACTTTTTGGCAGTTTCTGCCCATTTCAGCTAGAAACTGTGTTACAGCCACTGAGGCACCATTCACTTGTGCCTCAGTTATGTCCCTTCTAGACAATGGCTTCAGTTTTATTTCCTGGGAAAAAAAGAATCTGAATTTTCGAGTGCAATTCTCTAGGACACAACAAAAAGATATCTTGTTAAGGACAAACTATCAATGAGCAGATTCAAATGGTACAGCAGAGAAGACAACTGTCACAAGGCAAGCATTGAAGCAAGCACTTAAATCCAGACAAACACACAGAGCACAGGAATAAAGGACAGCTTACAGAAAGTTTATGGAATCGATGCCTGCATTTCCGGGAATCATCGACTCAGTAAGCACAGTAAAAGTCATGTGCTCAAGAACTGAGAATCAATGGAAATTACTGTATGATTATAAATGTATTTATGGCCTATGTCATCACCACCCAGACCTAAAACACAAGCATAAGAAAACTGAGTAATAAGCACCAAAAATCCCATCTTCTCTTGGAGATTATTTATAATATTACTATATAAATACTATATCCAATGGCTTAACTACACATTTGTACTTGACAGCTTTTTAAACATCAGAAACGAGTTCTGAAACCTGAGTGTGCAGGAGCTTACAGTTTCTTGCTGCTTCTCCAGATTATTATTCCCTATTAAAAAAAAAAAAAAATCCATATCTACTCAGAATGCACTTTTATGCCCCTAGTAGGAGTAGGAAATTATTAGCCCTCACTGTTAATTGCCAGAATCATTGTCCACATTAAAAATGGTTCACTCTCACTTTGCAAAGGCAGCAGGTCCCTTCCCTAAGGTAACAGGCAAGCAATTGAACACCATCAGATTGTGGGAGGTAACTGGTAAGACACCATCCACATCCACTGGCAGCAGTGTCTGTAAAACACTTTCACTGAGGTCAGATCAGCACTTTCTGGCCCCCAGCTCAGGCACACTGAAAAATGCATGAAAGGAGAAAAAGGCAACTTACCAACAACTGAGATCATGGCAATATACATTTGATTGTGTTCAGAACTGGAGACTTATTTCTACCAGCTCTCAGTATTTCTGTTAAATTACAGTATCAAAAGCTTTAAGACACCTATTTTTGCAAGAGAAGAAAGCTTTTTTACATCACACCTGAATCTATCCCAGATACTTCACATGGTATCAAAGCTGGATAAATTTCCAGTGACTTGCCTGGCCACATATGGTAAAATGTATCACAAGCAAGAGCATCATCATCATAAAAATACATCATCACCATTTAGTCATTCTCATCTGCCTGATGGAATTCCTGCTTCACTTGGCTCCGTGCAAAGCAGAAGCCTTGCCTGTGAAAAGCCTGACTCCGGGTATTCTCAAATACTGAGTCACAATTTCACACAGTAATTGTGATATCCAGTGTTGCATTCAGATAGTAAGTAAGAATAAAATGTATTCTACAAAATATTTTGAAGAAGCGTCACAACGTACCAGGATGTATTGCAGCTCTGATTTTAACTTATACTTTATCTCTTTACTATTTTAGAAACTCTTCGTTTTATGTTGTACTTGGGTCCTTAGAAAAGTAAGCTTTCAAAAAAATTTAGCAAGAATATTTGCATGTTATTTAGCAGGTGAATTGTATATATTACAATCACATACAGAAATGTCTCCCTTCAAAATCTAAGTTGCAACAAATATATTGAATACAAAAATTAGATATCTTAAAAATATAATCTTTAACTAGTGCCATGCTTAGGGTTTGTCATACGTATTTCCTTCTATACATTAGTTTTCCTGCTTTCCACATTCTCTACCTTAAAAGAGAGCCTAACAAGTGATAAAGTAAGATACTAAGCATCATACAAATGTCAGCCAAATTTGGCATGAAAAACTAATATACTACAGAGCTATAAAAAGGCTTAGTAAAAATCTTGGTATAATTAATAAGTTTATCTCAGTTCTTGGCAATTCAGTTTAAGTCCTACCACAGAAGTGGATGAAGAATCTCCTGTTTATTTTACAACCACCAACCTAAAATATCTGGCAATTATACCACAAATAATTTTTCTCATGTCCAAAGTATGTATTTCAGTCCAGTTCCTTAAAAAAAAAAGTAAAAATCCAGGATTGTAGACAAAAAGTATCCTAAAAGACGTATTCCCAGCTATGATTGTAAGTTTTGATCTCTATTTTTGATCTTTTATTTCAGCTGACTTTTTTCCTTATTTTGTTTTAAGAAACATTTAAATGGACAGAATCACAGAAGGTGATTTATGAAACCCAAATTCTCATTCTTTATGATCACACACTTTACAGACTGTGTTTCCTCATGGATATCCATATCCCACACACCACAGGGGCATCATCCTCCCAGGCTTCTGCTAGATTTCTTCACAGTCTCCCCTGCAAGAGCTCTTACCCTTCCAGCTGCAAAAATCTCTCCTCCCTCTGCTGTATCAGCAATCCCCTCTGATGGCAAACATAAGCAGGCTGACTATCTCTAGGAATACAAGAAATGCAAACCTACCTGCATCTTCCTCAGCAAGGGGAGGGGAGGGAAGATTTATTTAGGTATGTCTTTTCTACCCGGACAATATTTCTTTATCCCACAACTTGTGGCAATCAAAGGAGTCTCTGAAATCTCTGCTCTTCTGTCAAATGTAGCTGCAAGTGGGGAATGAGTTAAAGAATGTGCTGACTTGGAGGCAGAAGTTAGCTAAGTCTTCTTTCCTTGGAAAACCATCACATATCTACCAACCACACTCTACATCAAGGCTAGTTCTACACTCTGCATACCTTAACATTAAAAACAAACCCTGAAGCCGTTCCTGAACAAAGTACTTCCATAAATCTGAATGCAAACAAATACAGGCCAGGTGGCAAATTTTTCAGAAGAGTGCTAGACCTGTCAAGGCTAAATTAATATTTTGCTCTTCTGAATTCTGCTATTGCACTTCTGACTCATTAACATACCTCGCTGCTCCCCTTTCTCTTTCACACAGGCTAACTACAGTGTGGTCCTTTGAACCCTTAAGCTTCCTTTCAGTTTGTTCTGGATCATGTTCCTTGCACTCCAAATACGAGCATCCTCTTGGGACAGGCCTTGGCAAGACGACTGCTGAAAACTCTGACTCCTGGCCCAGAAGCACTTAGACATGACAGACCGATTGTCCTGGCTTTGCCTTAATTGAATTTCTGGTGAGGAGGGAAAAGGGTCAGCCACAGAAGTGACTTTCCCCACGATAAGCATTACAGCTTCCTTCAGAGCTGACAGAAACAATAGCTAGCTGGCTCTGAAAAGTGCTACACTGCTAAGCCAATTAGAGACGCTGGACACGCCTCCATAAATCACATTTGAGAAGGAAAAAACCACAGAAAGCTCTTTCTTACTTCCTGCTTTCTCGAGAAGAGAGAAGTCGTGGTGTCCCCCGCGCCCTTCCCCGCCCCCGGCGCAGCTGCCGCGATTTCTGCAGCCGGAAAATCGCGGCGGAGCGCAGGAGCCCGGAGCGGCCGGCGGAGCCCCAGCAGCCGGAGCACAGCGAGCCACGTCCCCGAGGCACGGCCCGGGCGGGATTAACCTTTTCAGCGCTGAAAAATTCCACCGGAGAACAAAGCAATCTCTGGACGCCAATCTCCCCCCGAGACTGAGCAAAGGAAAGGTGAAGGCACGTGAAGAAAACAACAGGGCGACACCAAGGTCAGTGAAGAAGGAGGGGCCGAAGCCCAGAGGAAAAAAGGAGAGGAGATTCAGCTTTTTTTCAGCTCGGTTTCAGAGCTGAAAAGCTGTTGCAAGCCAAGGTGAGAATATTATACACCCGATCATTTCCCTGTAATTCATAAAGCGTATGGGGAGGTGCAGCGTTCATCCGCAGCTCAGAAGAGAACTGGAGAATATAGATGTTGCAAGAAGCTGTGATCTGACTTGAACAGAGAGAGAGAACTTTTGCGTCAAGAAATAGAAGAAGAGAACCTTTGCTTCCAGAGACAGAAGAAGAGAACCTTTGCTTCTATACTACAACAGCTCATCCTTAAAAAATTGCACCCCATAAGCCAGTGACCCTCGGGGGCAGTTGTGAGAAGACTACCAAAATGTGGGAGGGAGTTCAGGACTGCAGATTTCCCGCGGGCCGCTGTTTGTGAAAATTAAAACCATGAGAAACTGTTTCTGTGGCATGGCAGAAGAGACTCCTCTCCCTAAGCAAACTGAAGAAAGATTTCTTTTTAGAAGTGGTAAACTGACTCAAAATCCCATGTTTTGTCTCTTTATGGTGTCAGTGGGAAATAGATAGAGGCTGGGGGGAGGAAAGGTGTTCTAAAGGATTATTTTAGTTCTTCTCAATCTCCTTTTAATTCTGTTAATAAAGTTTTCTTTACACTCTTTACACTCTTTTAAAGTCTTGAGCCTGTTTTGCCCCTGAAGTATTTTCTCCTAATCCTTATCTCAACCCCATAAGCTTTAGTTTACCTGGTTATTTTCCCCTCCTCTGCTCCAATTAGAGCAGAGGAAGCTGAGTAGATGATTTTTGTGAGTGCCTGGCATTTGGCCAGCGATCAACCCACTACACAGGCACTCCACTCCTTTCTGGGTACACCTGGGCCAGGAAGTCACAAATTATACAGCTGTAAAAGTCAGGGCTTTTTTTTTAAAGCTGGGGCTATTTTTTTTCCTAAATATAAAAAACCCACATAAACAGACAACACCCTCTGTTAATCCAATTAAATCAGTGCTGTGACTGCTTGCACACTAAACTGTAATGTTAAAAGCCAGCCTTCCCTCGAAGTATTTCAGAAGAGACACAGAGAGGCCAGTACACTCACTGGACCTTAGATGGCCTGTGGCACTAAGACAGGAACTGGAGCTAGCTGCTGATCAGAAGGCACCTGGGATCTCAGAGCACAGGTTTAAACAATTCTAGGGCAGCTCCAGCAGAAGCTGTACCACCACCACAGCCTGGTTTGGATAAAAAGCCGGGTAACAGTATCATGAAAGATGAGTGCTGGAGGTGATAAAAAGATGATGCCTCAATTTTTTGGACATACCATTGCAGACAACCGACAACAGTGTATTTCTCTGTGAAAAAGACTGTTTCCAAAAAAATTACCTGATGTTTACTGATAGGCAAGTCTAAAAACCATGATCTGTTGGACAAGCAGAAAGATTCATTCACCCATAATGAATGAAATCTTAGAATCGGATGTGTGATGTGATAAACAAGTTTTAGTCACTCACTGAAACTTCCCTGGATGCATTTGCATCAATACTTAATGGCAATATGTAAACTTGAGAAAAAGTTTTTTTGTTTGCACAACCAGCTGGGATGCTTGGCTGATACAGCCCATCTGGTCACCTCCTCCTTTACAATAACTGTGGTCCTTTCCCAAAATCTTTTCTCTGAGCTCCAGGAGCTCCCTTGGTCAGCTTCTCTCAGCCTTCTTCCATGAGAAGGGTTCACTTGCACATGGCTGCACAGATGTTACATCAAAGAAAACCACTGCACGCATTCCAACTGCAAGAGTTTCCCAAATCTGCCCACAGGTCACAACTGAGCCAAAACTCTGAATTAGGTTTTTGCTTTTTTCCTACTAGTCAAGAGGAATTAATGTCTTTTATACTCTGGTCTGTAAAACTACCTTGTCACAAGAGAGTAAATGAACCCTCTTGCTTAATCACTAATTAGGTGCTAGAATGACTTTGTATCTGAAAACAAATTGTTATACAGTATGTTCTAATCAGCTACTTACTTCAGATCTTGCAGAAGGTCCTTTGCATTAAGCATTGTTATTAAAGAAGTCGTGGCTGCTGGAATAATGATTATGGGAGTTCGAGATCCTGTAGAGATAATAAAGTTAGACTTTGCCTGGAGGGGGTTTTTTGTTGTGTTCTGGTTGTTGTTTCCTCCCCTCCCCGCTTTTTTCATTAAAGGAACTGTACATAAAACTCTTGCTTAAAAGGTACCAATCATAAAAAAATAGTAAAGGAAAATAATAGTAAAGCTTTTCTAAAGTAAAGGTTTTCATTCACCAAAAAAGCAGATCTCTGTATCACGAGTCTCTCAACATGTGTGGGACCCATATTTAGCAAAATAAAATGCTATTATGCTAGACAGAATACATGCTATATATCCCACTGCTTGCTTATACTGTTGCTTGTAGTGTCAGAAAAAAAAAAAAAGGAAAAGTGGGCACAATTCACACAAAATTGAAACAGATCGCGTAACTAAAACTGACTCACCTTTTTTCTGGTTTGGAGGTGGTCTTGCTTGAGAAACTGAGAAAAGCAAACAAACAAAAATACAGGAGAATGACTAGGACATAATTCCAAATGTCATTGCAAGGCATCTGTTTAATTGCAGGAGTGAGTAGGGAAGTCACATTACAGGTCACTAGATCATTTTTACAGATGCAAGATACTAAGATGAAGGGATTTATAATTTGGGTTTGAGTATTCAGAAAACAAACAGGTTTTGACCATCTGAAGCAGAACTTAGGAAAGTTGAGTCAATTTCTCCCAGTTTTACTGAAGCTACTCATCCCCCCTCCATCCTCCACAAAAGACCAGGACACAACACCATGGACAAAAATTCTCAGCAAATTGAAAAAAGCTCCTTGTAGATCTTCAGTTCAGTAGTGCTGAACCAACAAGAAAACCTTTACAACAAACTGATCTCTACACCTCACCTTTTCGTTAGTAGTTATTACTGCACATGACATCCATGGCATTTAGCTATCCTGAACACATATAGAACTTTCAACAACCAAAACCTGAATTTCAGGCTTACTCAGGCTAATTCTGGATTGCCGGTGGAGTTACATGAGGTCTTCATGAGCCAGAAACACTCAGAGGGAAAATCACCCAAGCAACCAAAAAAAAAAAAAAAAAAAAAAAAAGAGAGAGAAAAACCCACCACAAACAAAATTACCCCCAACCACCAAAGAAACCCACAAAACCACTGTTGAACTGGTAGAAACCAAAGAATTGCCCCCCATCTCTCCAGTAGAATGTTTCCCCTTCAATCTTCCAAGTTGTGACCACCTCAGTACAGTAGACACTGCATTCCAAGAGTGGAAAAGCCTCTTTGTTTCTTCACTTTGGTGCTATTAGCTGGTGACCAGGTGACCTACCTGGTTCCCCAAATAAACATTTTACAGTTCAGTTTTCAGGAGCCCTAACTGCAGGAGTGAAGTGTAGCACTTGATAATCATCATCCATGTTTATCCTAATTCAGAAAATGGTGAGTAGTAGAGAGATTGATGCAGACTAACTCAAGTCTCAACTGCTACTATGCATGACAAATTTCATTAATTGACTTCCAATTGCTTAGCACCAGCTTGCTCATGTTTATTTATGACCAACTGTTTCAGAAACTTCCTAGAACAGTATAAATATTCACAGCACATACTTGCCATTATTGAAATATTGAGACCATATCCTTAATTATCTTTTCCTGACACTGTCAAATGCACAGATATAATTGGCAACACTATATTGAACTACATGAACTTTACCTACCCAGTGATTTTTAATTATTTTTTTTTAATCTAGGTATCTCCTTAAAGTAAAAATATTCTTGAAATTATGGGCAGAGCCAGCTGTCTTAAGGCAAAAAACATCAAAACCAGAAGGAGAGGGAGGGAGAATAAGCATCTGTAAGAAATTAAATAGCTGTACAAAGACAGGTTAGGAGAAAAGTTGGTAATGCAAAATGGTGCCAAAAATGTAATTTAAGAGCGCACCTCAAGTATTTTCTCCAAATCACTAGTGTACAACAGTTTAGCCTAATTTAACTAATGCTTCCTATGTGCAAAGCAGCATCCTCCTGGAAACAGCAGGTTTAGTTACTTTAACTGCTAAGAATAGAACAGCTGAAATCTTAAAATATCCAAATATCAAAATGCAAAAATATCCTAGGACAGGCAGAAAGAGAAACCTCTTCTGACTACACCTGTCTTCTTTATTCTCTCTTCAATTTCCAATGTTGATGCAAGATAATGGATGGGGCTGGCCTTAGAGCAGTGCAGCATCAGTGTCACCTCTACAATGTACAAACCCCACGCTGCTGGCAGGAAATGCCCAGGAAGTCACAGCCAGCAGCAGGGACTGTGACAACTCAGTCACAATTTCTTTCTTGCCACTTCTACCCTTTTCCTACTGCTGTCTGTCAACTCCATCTGCATTAGGATGCTTAACGGGGCTAGTGAGATAAGTATGACAGGCAGCATGACCTTTCCAGTTCCAAAATAACCAAACAGAAGAATCTGTGCACAACAGCATTTAGGCATGCTGAGAACATTCAATATTAGAATGGATTTTGGAGGAAGAAGCAGCTTTACAATATTAAGTCTTAGCATTAAATCCTGCAAACAAATCTCAAGGAATTAGCAAGGCACACATTGCAAGCATTTAGAGTCTCAACAAGGATATACAGTATTCCAGCAGTACTTCTAGAAAAAGTATATTCATTTTAACTGGTAGCTTTGTTTCCAAGGTCCCCAGAATGTTGCCAGGATCTTCATAACATCATCTTGTCCTGAAATAGCACCTTTCACTTGAGACCTTCTTCCACCAAACCACTAAACTCTCAAAAGTATGTAAACCAGGGCCAAATTTGCACATCAGTTTGCAAACACTGTCCCTCTCATGTGCTGGTCTTACACACTTCTAAAAATTCATCCTAAGGGTTTCTTATTTAAACAAAGTACATTTATCATCCCATCACTGCATCAAAACTCAAGATTCAATCTGACAGATAAATGGACTTGGTATCCAAAAATGTACTGAATGGGAAATAAAAACCCAGTTGAGGATTTTGACCCCATTACAGATATGTGCTTAAGAAGTGTGAAGAAGAAATGGTAACATATTCAGAGAACTGTGTATTTCTGATACATTAATGCTAGAAGTAATAATATATCTCTCTTTGAGATTAGCTATTTTGTTTAAGTTGTTTATCCTTGGAGTATTAACCAGCTGTTGTTAGATATCCGAGTGGAAATTTTGTGAAATTTTAACTGGTGACATACCAAGGCCACAACCAAGAGAAGTTCTTGACTTTTTAATTTCAGCAGTGCATCCTTTCAATGGGCTGATTGGGCAACACACTGAAGAGAACAACCCCAAGTCCCATGGTATAACATGAAACAAAAGGCTATGGGTCTTTTCCAATATACGCACAGTTAAAGGCCAGAAATAAATGACTTATACTTCGTTCTTGAGCTAACTAAAGTTCTAAAGAGAATGTCTTCAAAACTCATGCATTTGTGTGACAGTGGCCACCTTACCTGGTCGTGGCACAGGCTGTGCTGCCGGAGTTTGTGTTTTTCGAGCAGATGCACCTTCCTTTGAAAAGACAGAAGAGCAACGTTATCAGCTGAGCTTTGTGTCAGGTACATGAGTTCTTCCAATGAACACAGAGGTACAGAAAGTACCATGATAATGAGAGCAGTATGTTTCCATTAAAGAGATGGAAGAAAATAGGGAAAATATTCCAAACTCTTTAGAGATCCTGTTTTAGGTTTAGGGAAGACAAACAACCTCAATCTTTTACAGTCTTGCATTTTAACCAATCATGTGGTTTGTTTTTTTAATATACATTCAAAGAAACCTTTCCTATTTATAGTATTGTTTCATTTTACCTACTACCACTTTCACCAAGAATTAGTAATGTAAATATAAGCAACTGGCTGTCAAAATTTCCAAACAAGATCCCCTTATGCTTTGGCTGGAAAACCAGGACCAAGAAATTGCAATGCATTCCTGACTTGAGGAGTTTCAGTGCCCAGAAATAGCACTCTCATGATAATTAGTTCTGCTCATGCCTTATCCAATTACCTTAATGTAACACACACAAGACCTGCACTACTGTTTATTCTTGTTAACTCCCCGGAGTCAACAAAGCACCAAAGAGAAGAGCGAGGTCACATGTCTGCTTCCAAAGCAAGACAATTCCTGCAAGAACAAATTCTGCACTCGGCTGCTGCTGAGAAACCTCACTGAACATAACACATAGCACTGACATGCTAAAAAGCTGCAGTATATTCCAGCCACTTCTGTTTGCAGAGCTGACAGGAAAAAAACCTTTTTAACATGAAACCATGGATTGTAGCTGAAAATTACTTAAACACGATGTGAGGTATCCTACAAGCATGAGACACTGAGAAAGGTCAGAGATCCCACTCAGAGAAAAACCTGTCGGAAAGGACTCCAATGGCATTATCAGACTTCCATCTCCATGCATAAATAACAGCGTGTTTTGTAATGCAAAATAAAAGAAAGCTCATGAGAGGGCTCACTCCATGATTTAAATAACACTTAGAGGAGCTGCTTTTAAGTTTCCACGATGAAAGTTAAAACTCTTTATCTCATGATCTCTGAAGTACAAATAGAAGCTCCCACACAAGCCCATAGAAAACACAAATTTACTCAAAGCCTCTCTTCCCTGAGCGTTAGTGAAGCCATCCATGATTAGTTACAATAAGCTGGAGCTGGTATTTGGTGCACTGAGCAGCTTTTGCAACTTTTACAGGAAACAACCTCCCATTAATCTTTAGTATAAGGCTTTAACCCTGCACTGCACGTAATGGGTCTATCCCAAATTTTGCTGTACTCTTTTCTGATTATTGAAATACCAACATTTATGTAGGGCAGTTGAGTCAGTACCTGTTATTTTAAGACTTACTTTTATAGCAGCAGAGGAAAGGTATTTTTGCCAATGTCCTTCCATAATAATTACTCAGAAAAATATAAAAATGAAAATACTACCACACTCTAGAGGAAGAGCAGCAGGAAAGGCTGACTACCTTTGAGACAAGCCTTGCAACTGAGAAACAGCATTTTTCTTTTTACTTCCACTTTCCAAGAAAGCAAAAATAAAACATTTTGCACCTTTTTCTGTAGAAGGATACCATATTCTGTATCAAAAGAATGACTCTGTGCTGCACTAGTTACTCATTTTGAAGAAACTAAGAATTCCCCCATAACACTTCCTTAAATTCACAGTACTTGATGAAATGTAAAGGAAATTACCAAACTAAAGAAACATCAACTCCTGCAAGGCCAAGTTTCAAGTTTCTAAATCCAGTTTAGATGCACAACCATTACTGTGTGCTGTCCCACACCTTCATTCCTCCTTCCACCCCTATGGAATCCACCCCTATGAAAGTGCAGCTTCGCTGCCTCCTCTGCCACTCACCCAGCGCTTCCCATGTCTCAAACACACCCTGCAGGGAAGGAGGCAACCAGGAGCTGCCGCAGAGAAACTTGTGAATAATTATAACCAAGTAAGAACCAAAGCCAAACCAGTGGCTTGAGCCTAATGAAGTAACTGGCAAATTATCTTTTTTGGGGTTCTTTATGGTCTCCTCTGAATGGCCTGCCCTACAGCGATTTATGGGAAACTTAGTGCAGGAGCCTAAAACAAAACTTTGAGAACATGGCAACTGAAAGAAACAAAATAAACCCCCCCAAATGGAAAACAAAGTACAGGGGAAAAAATCACATAAAAATATCTGATTAATAGTAGGAAATAAATTCATCTAAATGAGTAAATACCACTTCCATGCCTATGACCGTTCTGTTTGTAAGACCAAATTCTGCAAATCAATAAATTATGGAGGTCATAGCTTTTAGTTTTATGAATTGATACCTTAGACTATGATAATCTCAGGAATGAACCTCCCTCAGCTCACAACTGCTGATATTGAGGTATCCTCAAAGCTCAGCTGTCACCTGATTGAAGGTGTACCATGAATCCTTTGGAGGTGATTTACACCCCTTCTCTTTTTACAATTTTCAGTGATCTAACCACTACCTCCTGTTCTGTAAAAGCTGCAGCCAATGTAGCAAAAGAAACTCTGATCAATATTTCACCCCCACATGTCTCAGAAGATTTGTAAGGAGAAATGTATACTACTAAGGTGAGGAAAAGAAGAGAAGTACAGAGCTGTGCTGGTTGACAAGACCTGCCAGTGGAAAGGAAAAGCTGGTGTCAGTATGGAAGTCATTAGCAGGATCATTTTGTTAGTATTTTCCTTTGTCCTGCTAAGTTTGGGTTTAAAATTACTGCTTTTCAAAAGCATTCTGATAAGAGATATAAGCTTTTCCTATGACAACACACTGATTCAAGACAAGCTCTGCTCTTAAGGCAGGTATAACCACAGAGAAGTCCATGCCAGGATTTCTCCCAAAGAAGAGCATTCATCTGACAGAGTAACTGTAGCTGCTTCATCCAACTACACTAAGGGGGTGCTACTGGTGATTGGTGGTCTCTCAGCTACTCAGAGGCAACTCCTGGTTTGCACACTCGCACTCCCTGTAAATGCCAGAGTTATTTCTCACTGAGCACACACAAAGGTATCTCAAAACTTCTCATGTGAAATTTTTAATCTAAAAGTTACTCTTAAGTAACCAGCACGCTGCAAATTCCAACTCCAGCTAATGGAGCTTTTGTTTGTGCAGCTGTACCCTAAGCATCACAAGCAGCAGAAATCACTGTTTAGCTATTTAAAGAACATTCATTTCCTCAAAATTTCTGAATACTTAGACAGTTTTGCTCGAAAATGACATACCTAATTCTCATGCATAAGCCGTTTGACACTGTTAAGGAGTATATTATGAATATTCATAGGTTCAAACTAATTTAGTAACAAAACCATGTAATTTGAAAAATACAAATCTTCTTTAAGACAACCACTTAACGTTGTTTTTTAATCAAAAATATATTACTTGGTTTACTTTGCTAATTTACCATAGAAGGTTATATATAGACAGTTTACTTATGATTTACATTTTAACCATTCAGGAGCAACAACCTGACAGAGAATGTAATCAGCTCCATACTTTCCTGAGCCTCACTGCCTCGTTTCCCTACAGGGCTGGATCTGCTTCTCTGTGGGATTCATTTTAGTGCTTGTGTTCCCTGTCATATCAGACATTCAAAATATCTCTGCCTAACAATGTTTTTGTGTTTAGTGTATTCCTTTTGCTATTTAGCATTGTTGTACCTAAACACCTAAAAAATACTGGGTTCACAAAGCTATGGATGAGTGGAAAACAGCTCAGTACCTGTGGTTAGTACAGCCATGGCTGCATTTCAGTTTCCTAAGAGTGGCTGTTGGGGGTTTGTTTGTTTGTTTTCTTTTAGACACCTTTTAAAATCTCTTGGTTTTAAAATCTCTTTCTTTAAACCTCTTTTTCTGACCTTTCTAAAAATAAGAATTTTTAAAAACAGCTACTATGTGTATTAATTAACAAAAACTACCCATTACCAATATTTACCTGACAGATTAATCAGGACCCAACTATTATTTTCCTATACTTTAGATACTTAGTGGTTTTCTTAGGTCTAAATGAGCATTAACATCCATAGTTAGGTTAACTTCATTTCCCAGCTGGAATGAAAAATTGCCTGAACAGTAACTCCTGCTGCACTTTAGAAAATAAACTCTCCTGTTTAAAACCAAATTATTAGAGACGTCTTATGCCACCTTTACAGGTTCAAATGGTGGAAGGAAGATCTATTTCATTGCATATTCCCTTTCCCAACTGGTTTCTCTGTAAGAGTCTGTAGTATTTTGACCTTTAAAAAAATTAGGAGCAAAGGACAGAGTCAACAATTTGATGCTATCTTGTGGCTTTAATTTGGTACATTTAATTACTATCTTGTTCCTTAATAATATTTAAATTAGCCCCAGTATTTCACTAAAAAATCTGAAAATTATTGGGTAGCTTGCATGCTCCTGCCCAGAAGCAGTAGAAGCAAAAAGTAACATTTGATTCTGGAAGAAGTGTTAGCAACTGCTTGCATGCAAAACACAGAGTAGCTTCCAGCCATGACAGAATTCACCCAAAGACAGCTCTGCTCGTGAAGAGGAACACAGCAAAACTTGGATTCAAAAGAGAAAGAAAAGAAGTACATGTGGATGGCAAGCTTGTAAAATTATTTTTAAGAACAGGCTTCAATGTATCTTATTCAATTTGAGGTACAAGAGACTGTAAAAACTCACCTTAATTACCAGCAACTCTTATTATCATTTCCTGACTTAAAGTATTGAACCTTTGAAAATTTTAGTAAAGCCAGTCTAAAGAACTATGAAAAAACCTAAAACAACTGCATAGTTAAAAAGAATACATTTTTTTCTATAAATTAAATATTGCATATATCAATGTATGAACAAACAGCCAAAACAAAGGGTTGACTTCAAAGCAGGTATCTAAAAATTGGTCCAGATGCCCTAATTGGAGCCTGATAGAAACATCTATTTCATATAAATTGGATTCTAAAAACATAGAGCTTTGTTCAAAAAATTTAAAGCCCATAGAAGCCTTGGAAAAAAATCCAAGCCTTTCAAAGAGTCGTGCAAAACAATCCAACTCAGTGGCTCTGCCTCTGCAGCCTTCACAATAATTCACTGACTTCTGTCTGCATCAAGAAAATTTTAATAATAATTTAACTGGTGTTTCACATCATCATTTTATTTATACAAACTGGTATCATTTATTTTCATATTTTTATGCACACACAAATCTGCATGCAGTCCCAAAAGACAAACTTAAATTGCAACCTTTTAACTGCCTTCCTAATTTTAAACTATACAGTAAAAAATAGAATTTATTGTGCAAAAACTTCTAATATTATAGTTACTTTCACTTCCATTGTTTGCAATATTAATGAAAAGGTCATTTCTACTGTTTATATTGTTTCAACTCCCTTATTTTCTGGAAGGGAGAGTGGGAGTTTAAGCAGAATTAAAGACATTTTTACAGAACAAATTTTAATAGAAGAAAGGTTTACCAGTATTTATCCAAGGACTCTCATACCAACTACCTAAAGAAAATAACAGCATAGATTCACTTTTTCGTACCTGGACAACCAAAAAGACTGATGTGACAAGACAAAGAGGACTGATAAAAAAATATACAGAACATGTTTATTTCAAAATACAAAACTCATCACAGAATCATTCCATTTGGAAAAGACCTTCAAGCTCATTGAGTCCAACCTTTAGTGTACTATATTAAACTGTATTTTATTGAAGGTCATGTCTTATCCAGCATAGAAGGCTTCCAATCCTGAAATTCAGTTTCATGCCACAAAACTCAATGTCAATCTTACAAAGGTAATGGAAACCTCATTACTGTTTTCCAAATATTCAAGTACCTATAGCAAATTTCACAAAATAGGGAAATCAGAATGAGCACAGCACTACAGGGACGGAGGAGGGGGGAAAGGAGAACCAGGGGAGGGTGGCACAAATAAAACTCTGCTGGTTCCACCCAGGGACTACACAAACATTAACACTTGTACCACACCATGCAAATTCAACTTTGATTTACAAATCTCATCTTTTATTAACTCATTACAGAATTAAAACTGGCAAGATTATTCAAATTCAGAAACCCTGACACTGTTAAACATGATAAACAGAACTGATGGGTGTTTGCAGGCTAGGCCTGGCAGTGAGTGTCACTGAATGAAAAATATTCACTGCAATTTCCTGTTCATTACCAGGTCAAAAGAAATTAGCTTTAAACGTGACTGAATTAACTGGACTGCTTATTGATATCTTAGGAAATACTCTGGTTCTGCAAAGAAAACAAACCAAATCACAACTAAAACTAAAAGAAAACTGTAGTGACTAGTGAGCAGCTAGGGACAAAAGCATATAGAAAAGCTGCAGTAATAACAATAATGGAAATCACTGGAGAAGCTTTTGAAAATAATTAATCAAAGCCACAACTACTGAGATGTTTTAAAACCATTATTCCCAAAATTAAGCTATCCAACCCCTCTGAAGAGCCCTCTCAGAAGTGTACCAGAGCTCCTCCCACCTTTATCCCTGCACAGAATATCTGTAAAATTAAGAATTTTGTCTTGAATTTACATCAGTCACATAAATTCAAACTGCTGCTATAGAAATAGCAATTTCTGAGCAGAAGAGGGATGTTGGTGATGAAGATTAAACATGTAAGCTCTTCCATTTTCCTGGGGATAAGCTGTTTTCATCAAAAACAACTCTTAATCCTGAGAACTCCAGAGGACTTGTTTGTTTGTTTGAAAAATAAAGGCTTGTCTATACCTCCCTACGTTCATTTTAATGATTCATTTCCATGAACTGAGTGAAAAGATAAAGGCAGTTATCATTAAAACATTATTTTTGCTTAGACTTCCTTCCCTTTGGGTTAGTTATCTAAGCCAGCCTCACACATATTACTTGGCAGCCAGGGAGGGTTTTGAGAAGCACAGTTTGAGTATCAAGGGGTTGTTTCATCTTTCTCTAAAGGTGTAAAGGTTTCTACCCTATTGGTTTTCTGCACACCACGATCAGCCCAGGACACGTCAGTTCAACAGAACGGGAATTTGTATCTAATTGTGATTTCCTGCAATTGGCTCATGTTTGAGTCTCTAACTTACAACCTGACATATTCATAACTATCTAGTTCCAATACTGCCTCTAAGGACAGGCACTGGGCACTCACAGGAAGTGGTTTTTATCAGAAATATCACAGAATATGGGGCTCAAGCAAACCGTTTGCCCAACAGCACAACTGGCATGCAAATTCCAAACATACAAAGAAGCACTATTGGTTTTGTGTTCAGATTCAGCTTTGGAAATGGGACTCAAGGGAATAGTCACATTTACATTACAGAAAATGCTGCTCAGTACAGAGCAGCAGGAAGACCCCACTTACACCTGCACCCAGTGAGCAATACATGAACAGAGGTGTAAGTGACCTCAGAAAGGTTCCTTTGCAACTTCTGGAAAGACTCATTAAATGCTTTGTGCGAGAAGAATATTTTTAAAAGCTCTGCTGGTGCCTCGATGAATACAGATGGACCCTTGACTTCTGCATTAAAATTTATCAAAAAAAAAAAAAATCCCCAAAATGAATCAAGACCCAAGTAACTCAATACCTTTGTGGGATGCTGTCAAACATCTCAATGCAACAGAAACTGCTGAGGCTCTTTCCAACTTTCCCCTGCTTATACTGACTCCCATTGCTATAACACAGGGGATGCTGGATTAGAATTCTAATACACGGGCAGCTATCAAAAGACCTTGGGTTATTTCATGATTGCTTGTTCAACAAATTATCCAGCACCAGTTGTTCCCAGTGGTACTTCATCCTGATGTGATCTTCTCCTTTCTATTCACTAAGAAGTAGTTTTAATATTATTCTTCTGTACCTCACCAGCTTTAGCAATCCCAGCACCATGCTTATATATTTCATTATGTTGTAAGAAAACACAATTTTCATGGGTGGTCATGGGCAGAGAGATGAAAGCAATTTTCCAAGTAATCGCCCAGCAAAACTTAAAATATCTGGGGAAAATCCTGAAACTGAATTCCTTGAGGAGCCAATGTGCAAAGCTGAACAGTAGAGCAATGAACTCCAAGTTGTTTGTGCTGCCTAGAAAAAACACTGCTGAGTTCAAAGATGTGTTTTTCAGGATCAAAAGCTTTAGCTGCAGCTATAACAAATTTCAACAAACAAGCCAAGAGATGCGGGCTTGAGTGATGACAGCAATGGATGTGAGCATTCAAGGGACTGTAACCACTTGGATATCGAAAGGGCTATTTTGAACTGCCACAGGCCAGAAAAAGGGCTAAAAAATGTTCAAATTGCGCAGTGCCTTGTACTCCAGGCTTCCTTGATGAACAACAGCTCATCTGCTATGCAAATTCAGCTGAAAAAGCAAAGATACTTTTTCTTAAATACCCAAAAGGTAAAGATTGTGAGATCTGCTGTAACTGTAATAAGCTGCTGGTAATACTAAACCACACCTTGGCGGTCAGCTGCGTAATACCAGTCATGAAACTTGTGCTATCTCAGATTTTCTTCTGAACTCTTGCACTTTTTTACTTTGTGGCTTTTACACAAGCACACCCCAAGAGATTCTTGTGGGATGCCCACTGCTTTAATGGCTACAGCAAAGTTAAGTGACAGAACAGTAGGTAAAGGAAAAAATAAGTGTATTTATAGAAATTATCTATGGCATTTGCAAACAGAGTAGTGAAACCCCAGCATGACACTGGTTAAAGCCCTCGGATCAACAAACTGTCTTGTTCAGACAGAGCAGATTCCCTGTCTTGGGTGCTGGTGATGAAATTTTGACAAGGTACTGAGACACAAGAGAGCTCTGTAGAACACGAGACAAGCAAGTTAGAAACAGAGTAGTAATTCTCTGCAATAATTTCTGAGTTTTAGTCCAGCACAAAAGTGTTAAGATTTCTGGACTTGCACATGCTGCAGTTATCCACACCCTGTAATTCTCCCAGATGGGGAAAACTGGATATTTTAATCTGCTTACAAGATAACCAGAATTCTGTCTCTGAACATTTGTCCTGCCTCAGCTGTCTCAGTTCACAAGTTCAGTTTTAGTTGTCATATGGGGGAAAAAACGTTAAAATTAACCAAAGGAACACCACAATTCACAGACACCCCCCCAATCCTATCCTGCTCTTACTCCACAGATTTTATTGCTTTAACTCATTAAAAAAAAAATAAAAAAAAATTAAAAAAACCCACAAACTGAAAGGAAGAAAATATGTTGTCTACCATGAAGACAGAAAGTGAATCAAATCAGGATGCAAGCAGAGTTTTTTTGGAGGACAGGGGTGAGAGGACAATGGGCGAACAGACTTTTTTTGTTCTACAACACTGCAGCTAAGCACCCCTGATCATAGTGGCAGCAAAAGCTATCACTTCTCCTTGGCAAGAACACAATTTGGTCATTTCCCCTTTCCTCAGATGCTGAATTTGAGCTTTGCATTTACAGCTTGTACAAGTAGAACAGCCCCTGTGAGATGTTTGTCAAGCACTGCACACACACACAGCGTGTGCAAGGTTAAATGCAGGGGAGCAGCGACAAAGGCTTCAAACAAAGCTTTCTGCACCAAACCCACCTCCACTTGGGGGTGGCACTTCTCCCATGCTGCCAGCCCAGACTGTGCTCCCCATCTCCTTTTCCCATGTGCAGCCCCAGAACACTCACAGAATTCACAGAATCACTGGGTTGGAAGAGACCTTCAAGATCACTGAGTCCAACCCAACCCCAACACCTCAACTAAACCACGGCACCCAGTGCCACATCCAGTCTTTGTTTAAACACATCCAGGGATGGTGACTCCACCACCTCCCCAGGCAGACCATTCCAGAACTTTATGACTCTTTCCGTGAAAAACCTTTTCCTAATATCCAACCTATGTTTCCCTTGACACAGCTTGAGACTGTGTCCTCTGGTTCTGTCAGTTGCTGCTTGGAGAAAGAGACCAACCTCACCTGACTACAACCACCTTTCAGGGAGTGTAGAGAGTGATAAGTTCACCTTTGAGTCTCCTTTTCTCCAGGCTGAACACCCCCCCAGCTCCCTCCTGAGCATCTCAACCTCCTTCCTAAACTGAGGGGCATAGAGCAGTCCTTGCTAACAGGCTGATAATGTCTTCAGAGGAACTGAGCACACTCAGATTTCATCACAAGAAGCTGGAAAATCTGCCCCCAAACACAAAGTTACTGGTCATGTTGTGAATGAACTTTTATTTCACTAAAAATACTAAATCAGAGAAAGCAGCTGTTGTGAACATAATACTTTGCATTTCCAATGTCCAGGCTTGCTATAAGGTGCCCTATGAAAAAGCCTTATTTTGTGAACTGTTATGACCAGAGCTGACATATGATTGCAATGTTTCTTTCTGCCCCATGACTTTACACATTCACATCAAGTAAAACAAAAGATGTCAAAACATCACATCTATTGTTGGATTTAAATGTTTATATTCCAATTTCAACAATATAAACACACCCTTGGAATCATTTTCCCACATTTTAAGAAAGAGCACGGAAGCAATCTGGGATTCAAAAACAAACTTCAAACCTACCAAGTTCCTAAGCAGTGTATGAATAGTACCTCAGTCTTAACTCTTTAGGAGTTACTTACCTGCAGCTTCCCATAGGTAAGCTTAGATATTTAACACAACAAACATCACTGAAAGAAAACCTTGTGCTCTTCAGTGTCCTTTAATGGCTGCTCCCACCTAGAGTCAACATCATTAACCTATTTCTCTCAGTACAATATTCTGAAGTCAGCATTTCCAAAATTTGCAGTAATAGCATTCCTCTCACACCAGTCACAGCAGCTGTGACAAAAACTGCCTGCTAGACTACCTTTTCTCCAGCTGCAGGATGTCCAAGTTTCATATGCAGCATCATAAACAAATACCCCCAATAAAAATGCAAAGGGTTTGGTGCTGTTAAGTGCCATTTATCACCTGATCCTGCAGTTCTCTCTGCCTCCAGCTTTCCCTGTGAGACCCATTCCAACACATACTTTTCATTGAAGAACTCTCATTCCAGAAGTCTGCTTTAATTAAAATATTCTTTTATTTATAATTAGGAAGGAGCCCTCAAATTAGACCAAAACATTTATTATTCCCCCTTCTTGAAGAAATTTCCACTGAGTGCAACTGGGTAACTACAAAAGGCCTGGAGTTTCCCTCCCTGGGTACAGATGTAACAGATGAAAGCATTTAAGTATTTGCAGGTATCACTGTTACAGAGCACAAAATCACACTACAGTACATGTCAGCAGAAAGCCAGGCAGCCACCTGAACACAAAATTCTGCATTTGTTCAATTAAGCCTTTATACTTATCCTACAGATTCCAAAACTAAAGAAAACAAAACCCAACCGAATAATCCCCCAAATACAACAACAAATTAAAGCCTTCTGGTTTATACCCAGAGAACAAACAGACAACAGACATTAAAGTTTCTCCAATGGTTGTCTGCATTTCAGCATGTACTAACAGCCTGGCCCTTTGCCAAAAGCAATACAGCCTATGGACATGGCTGATTTCCTTCAAAAAGAAATCACACAGGGGGACCAAACAGCAGAATCACAATATTAATCATCACCTAACAAAGCCACCTGAGACAGAAAAGCACTCCAGTCACACATCACAGATTCATATATTGAGGATAAACAATAGAAGAATATATACTGTATTTGCATCACAGCAACAAAGCTTCCTACTTGTGTGCTTCTTGAGAAATGGAGATGTTTAAAGAAGTGCCTTCAAGGCTTTTAGTGCTAGCATGGCTTCAGCAGGATCTGTGTATTATTGCTGTAATACCATACTCCAAAGAGATTGTGCAAATGCCTGTTGGTAGTGGTATCCTGAAGAAACAGATCATTCATACTACCCTGCTGGAGCATATAAAAGCTGATGATGTTACATGCCCATATCAAAAACTAACTGTAGTGGCAATAAATCATGCATTAAGTTAAAATACAGGAAGGCTTTTGGCTGTATCACAAAAGAGGAATTTTTCCATTTGGCCTTCTGCCTCTACTTTCAGCTTCCTTTGGCATTATATCTAAATTCCCCATTATTATTCTTTCTTTAGTATAGAAGATTAAATTAAGCCCTTCTCAAAGCACTAAGATGACAGCATTCAACTTTAATTTTTTCACTTTACACACAATCCATACACTAGATAGAGAATCTCCAAGCTTCTAGCATTGCATTAGGAGAACTGGTTTATCACAGACTGTTCTCAGCTGTATTTTTGGTAGTGCAGAAATGCATCCTCTTAAATAAAGGTCAACTGGCGAGATCTCACATAGTGTGGGGCCATCCTACTGAAAGATGAGGATAAGGGCTCTACAAAACCAATAGATTTTAGGATCTTCCTGTTACACTGTAACTTTTATACAGGCTTCACCCATTGCTGCAAAGAAATAACCCCTGACGAATGAGCAGACTCCAAAATGGATCACAAAACAGGTTCTGGAAGTTTTCAAACGGCTGTGCCCTCTTGCTCTGTACACGCACGCACACACACACAAACTCATCTTTAAGAAGCTCCCACTGTGAATAGCCACTGGAGATGACAGACTGCCAGTCAGCACATTCACAGGTGAGGTTCACTACAATAAATATTTCTGCTCCTCACATGTTAGAACATCAGTCATCCATGATGATCCTGGGGATTTCACTGTTTATCTGAAGGAAATCTGCCATAGGCAGCAAGACCTCCTCAGCTCTCCTTCAGCCCTCACATCTGTCCTGGTACTCCAAATAGCTGCTTCACCTTTGCAAAGTCTAATGTCAATCATAAAAAAAAAGCTGGTTTTTTTTTTTTCCTACAGCAATGTGTTGCAAAGTAAAATTCCCTCAGTTCAGAAAACTGAACACTAAAGTGGCAGGAAATAAAAATGAGTAAACCACTAAGAGCAGACAGTGTTTTGGAACAGAGTTAGGCTTTCAATGCCAAGATTTCAATGAGAGAAAAAAAACCAACACAAAGTGTAACAAGATTCCTCTGTTATGACATCCTGGAACTTTCTGTACATGCTTAGGATGGCTTTACCAGTCACAAACAGATTCAATTTCATAGAGACTCATCCAATAACTTCCTTGCCTTCGTTGGGTCGTGCTCTACTTTTACAAGAAAAACACCAAAACAAAATAGCAGCATCACCTTTTGAGCAAGGGCAGCAGAGTAATTTTACATGTAGCTCAACAGCCTGATAATAAGTACACAGACCAGAGACCTCACACTTTCCTATGTATTCCTGTGCTTCCAAAAGGACATTTTGAAAATGTAAGAAAAAACAACTAATCAAGAGTTAATGCTAGACTACATATTTCTTCCTTATTTTGCAGGTTCTGCATTGACATATTCTTGGGGGAATAAATATGCGCCTATTCTGGAGAAAGAGCAAAAATCCTTATCTCCTCCAACAGACATTTCTGTCACTGACTAGTGCTTAGTTTGAAGAAACACATCTGAAGGCACTACCACTATGAAAGCCGTTCTAAGAAAAGCTCCAAGTTACTATCACTCAGCTCTCAGTCAGATGGGATCAGGTATTTCCAGGTAACACATTTTCCAGTGGAGATGATGGAGATGCCTCAGGTTTCATGCTTTCCTTAGCTCAGGGCAGCTTCTCAGAACCGCTTCCTTCCCAGGCCACAGCACTGCCACCCAGCACGGGGCTGCTGCAGGGTCTCCTGGCTGCCTCAGCACCGCTCTGAGAACAGCAGGCGATTCTGCACAGTCCCCAACCACACGGGACCCAGCGCTGCACCAGCCTGCTCTGAGCAGGCTGCCGCATCTATTCCCACATGGTCGGCATTCCACAAGGCTCAGGAGATTGTGTGCATTGTCCTGTGCATACACAGATCCAGTTTTACTCTGGCACTGGTCCCAAGCAACCTGCCAGGGAGAGGAGAACGGGGATTCCAGAGCTGCTCTAGCCTTTCTTGCTACACCCACTTCACTGACATATCTCCTTGCTCACTCCCTTCCTCCCATGGACCTCAGATAAGTGACATTTAATTACATGGAATAAATAACCTCTTCCCCTCTTGTCATTAGGCAAACACAGCATAAGAGTACAGATAGTAGCACATCGTAAGGAAAAATAGAAAAAAAAAACCAAAAAAAACAAAGAAAATGGTAAATGTAAATTTTTCACAGTAGGGAAACCTTTTCCTTATGAAGTGACCTAGATTCTCAAACAAAGGGATTCCCTTTCTGTACTGTATCCAGGCCTTATTAAATAAAGAAGGAATCTTTATTTATTATTTTGCTTGTTAACCTAGAAATACAATAGAAGGGCTTTTGATATTTGGCAAAATAAGGAACACCAAGGCAAAGACTAACATGGAGATCCAAAGGTGTGAGGGAAAGAAAGAAAGAAAAAAAAAAACAGAAAAAAAGTGGGTCAGATTTGGTCTCATCAACAGCTCAGTATTTTGGTATGCAATGTAAACCACAATGCTTGCACATTGATGAAACAAGCATGCATTAACCAAAATGTACAGAAAAAGCATTTGCAGAAGTCTGAATGTTTGATTACACAAATCCTCAAGAGAAGAAGACTTCAAAGAATCTACAATATGCATCATCCAAGGTCATGAGATTCTGTGGAGTTTTTAAGAGGATGACAGGTTTTTGTATGTTTTTAAGAAGCGGTGTGCGTTTTTTTTAGATGACAAATGCTCTCTATAAATTTACTTTAGCAAGACAGATCAGTGACAGAACTCTGCAGATGCTGATTATGAATTGCAAGATTTTATACCTAACAAAAATATAATCTTGAATTTTAGGCCAAATTTTATAAATTCAGAATTATTATATTAAATACAACCAGTATTTTTTCTTTTACAGACACACCTCCCTACAGAATGCATTGATTATTCTTAATATTACGTCTTGAGGTGGACAAGATGCAAGAGAGCTGTCTCTGATTTCTTCTTCTGTTAGAAGCCACTAAATTACAGAAAATAAACCACCTGGAATTTCAGTTTGAAATATAGCTTCAGATAGAAGAAAATAATAAAAATTCTCTAGTTCTCAATCAATATTCTCTATCAATTTACATTATACAAACCAGATCCTGAGGATTTCTTCTAAATCAAGCATTTGAGGACTAGGAGTACTGGTTACTGACTCTACATTAGTAATTTATGTGAAAAAAAAATCCTCAGGCTCATGAAATTAATCTAGAGTCTTACACAGATTACAGAAGGAATAATGAACACAGTTATTCAGACAAAATTCATTATTTCCACAGCAGAGCTTCCTTTTCCTTGAAAGTCACTCAAGGAATGGTATCATTTAAGTTTAATGTGAATTTTAGAAGTGGAAAGTCTGCAGTTTAATCTCCACTGATTGGGAACTACAGCAAATTGAGGGAAACATGAAGGTGGAACAATATTCAGTAAAACCAGGGACACATCCCCAGCTGGCCAGGCTGAAGCAGTTCAGTCAGACCGAGTGATGTGCAAAGTGTTTGGAGACATTTCAGTCCCTCCAACATGTCAAAAAAACAGCAGTGGGGAATTTCTCTTAAAAGGGGATTTATTCTCCATTTTATGATCCAGGTGTTCTGTTGGCTATGAACAAATATTGCTGAAATTTATGACATGAATAGGACCTCTTGAGTCACTGGGAAAAGGATTTTTTCCCACAGATTTTGTTGGTTTTCCTAGTTTAAGCATCTGTGCTTGAAGGAAAGGATTCAGGCATTTAAGGTACTTGCTAAATCTCTGTTATTCCTGCTGTAAACCTTTCATGTCCCCCAGAATTAGCTGTAAATGAGGATACCTACAGGATGGAGCTGTAGGAATTAAAATACTAATGCTACTGAGGAAATGTGACAGATGGAAAGAGTCAGCACAGGTCTCAACCCCAAGTCACAGGAAATTCTGACAGCTCTGAAAGTCCACTTCTTCTATTTCATATTATTTAACATTCACTAAACAACTGCCTCACCAATTTCAGTACTAAAAATTTTTGAGGTTTACAAAATGTCTCAGTATTCCTGTACAAACCATATACATGGGGAAAAAAACTTAGTGAGAGGATGAACAGTAGGAGTTGCTAATCTCTTAATTGGTCCCACACAAAAAAAAAAAAAAAGATCTAAGTAGCAACTGCAGTATGGAAGAGTGCTGGGCAGGACAGGATGGCTGCATCCTTTGCTGAACTGGATGAGCCAAGACTTTTCAAGTTTTTGGGAGAGAAGTGTGGGATGCCCCAAGAGCCTGAAGACAACCTGAAGGAAAAGGGGCAGAAAAGGTCTGGACAGGTGGCAGCAGCTGGAACAAGACATTTTCCTTCCTCAGCACAAAAGCTGGTGCCTGTTATCTCCAACAAGATGCCATCTTCCTTCATTCCACCTTCCATGCTTTGAAATTGGATATTTAGCACCAGTTCTTCCACGAGAGTCCCACTTTCTGTATGAACTGGAGTTTTTATTTCTAATTCTCATGCTGGGGTTGTGAGGGTGGGTGTTAGGGGTACCTTGATCATACAGTGCAGGCAGGAGGATGAAACAACCCATGAGGTAAGGGGAAAAACACCAGCCCATTTCCCACTGTAAACTGCCTGTGAATTTTGGTACTTCAGCTGCTTGGTCTCCTCTCCCCTGCTGTGCTGAATCAAAGCTCATAAAGTCCCTGCTCCTCTCAGAATGCAAAAGCAACACTTGTGACAGGCAGAAAATATTACTGCTGGCACTGGTTTGTCAGTTCATCAGGGGAGAACCACACAACCAAAAATCCTGCACAATACAAATGAAATTATGTTGTCCAACCCCTGGAAGAATAAAATCTGCATATAGCACTTGAGATCAGCAATAATTGCATGCAATGCCTGAGAGAAGATGCAAAAAATCAGAATACAGAAGAAAGAAATTATAAAGGAAACAACATTATATTGAAGAAAGAAACACATCTGGAAAGTAGTCCAATATACATTTGTATAATACACAAAACCAGAACTGAATCAAAGCTGACCACAATTTTATATTTTGTACTTTGGCTTTTTGAGTGACTTTTGAATCACTCCAAACCTGTGATCCTCTAAGGAAGCTGTGATAGGAGAACAGAATGAATTCTAGCTGGACACCTAGAACATCAGTTTACTTAATAAAAAAATACAAGCTTTAAAATGATAGAACATCTCCTTGAAATGTTTCCCAAGAAACACCCTTCTGACTTGAAAACATCACTTGGACTTTCTCCCCCTCTCAAAACTTTATGAAGTTGGGGATATGCTTATATTCCTATGAACTGAAACATAATAATCAACTGCATAAAACCTGATGCATTTCATAATAACTGGGAACTTTTTCTAGTTCTATAGATTGACCTATATTGCTGCATTCAGGTTGTAAAGCTATGACACTCAGTAGTTAATGAAATCACCAAGTTTATGGCTTGGGTGTTACTAGAACAGAGAGCAAAATCTTGACCATGTATAAAAAATGCACCAAGTGTAAAAGCTGGGTTTCACTACCAGCTAAGCAATGGTGAAACTGTACTAAGCAAAATAAGGCAGGCAATACTGACACTTGTGGTCATTTCTAGATTGCTATTTTTCCTTCGCTTACAAACATGTCTGGGATAGCTAAGAAACATGTTGGGATCTCAAAGTACTCAAGCAAATTCCAAGTCTTTGCCAACCCTCTCTCCACTTTAGATGAACTTACTGGAGGAGTATCATTTTTGAAGAAAAGAGCAGAATGGCCATTGGTCATATACATAATAATTCTCAACATGGAAAATTAAAACTAAGCATTTATGGCACTCTGTATTAACACATTTCCAGAAGGTAAAAATAAAGCTTAAAAACCAATAATAACCAATGAAGCTTAATAGCCAATTAATAAACTAAGAATAACCAACCTTGAAAATGTTGCCATTAATCATTCTGAACTGTCACTTGAAAGCTCTTTAACACATTACAGTTGATATAATACTCCATTTTACTATGATAAAATGAACTTTGCAAAGAATTCATGGAGTATCCAGAATGCACGATCCATATGGGAATAGTGATAGGCCACGTGGCTTAAGTATTTAAACTCTCAAGGGGCTTGTGCCACCAGGCAGAAGTTACCAAGCAGTACATGCCCAACTACTGCAATTATTTCAAATCAGTTTGAAGAATTTCTGCTAATGTTGTCAAGGCAGAACTTTACTGAATGGCAGAACTTTACTGAATGGCTCAACCTAAGAGTTTATTATAAAACCAGTTAGACAAAACTCTGCTGACACCCTCTAAAAATGACAAGTAAAGTTTTTTAAAGAGAATATTCCAAACCACCACAAGTTTGTTTAGCATTGGTACATTTTGCTCAGTTCCAAGTGGTCAGGTGCACAGGGAATTGTGAGCAGCCCTCTCCTCTCCTCTCTTCTCCCTCTGGTTTGTGTGCAGGACTCGCTGAGCACTCCAGCTCCCGGTCACAGTAACTCTGCCTGCTCCTCACACAGGCTGTACATCTTCACTTGCTCCTTGGAGCCTTAATAGGTGGCAGGCTTTCAAACACTAACACTGCAGCTTCTAATTTGGGATGTAACCATAGTAACATTACAGAACACACTACTCCCTGCATGGAGAACAAGCAGTCAACTGACCCTTCGCGCTGAGACTGGGCTGAAATAAAGCTCATTCCAACCTCCAAGCCAGCAAGATTACCAAAACCTGCAGCTCCTATTCCCAGTCCAAAGCAAGACCTGCCCTCCTGAAACACCCACAAACGCACAGCATCCTAGCAAAGTAGCAAAGAACAAAGTGCTATAAAAGAAAAGGAAATTCTTCCCAAAACTTTGACTCTAAAGCTAAATCAGTCACTCCCAGATGGAAAACAGTACAAAAATCAAAGTTTTTACTTACTTTTCTGTAAGATGAGCAAAGAAGTGCTTATACTTTATTTGAAAAAAAAATAGAGAATGAACGAAAGAAATTGGTCATTAATATTTAAGAATTCAATACTCAATTTGTTCACAAGGCAAGATGACAATTTTTATACATACCAACAGACAACAGCTCTGCCTGAACTTTACAGGCTACACACAAGGGATATGGCCATTTAATTAAAAGCTAGAGCTGATGTCTGTTCCCTTCTAAATTTACTTTAAAAAGGATTCTCTTTAGAAAAACAGCCCTTGGGATTTTTGTACCTTTAATATTTACTAATGAGCATTTATAGAAAAATAAAAACAGCTCTCCCCCTTCCAATATAATACGTAAACATGCTGCCTAGAGGTCCCAAGCTTTAGGAGCCAGGTACAGAGAAGCAGCAGCAAATAAATAAAATTGAAACAGCACATATTTTAATAATCATTCTTTTGAGATCTGAATTCATTTCCCAAATACAAGGTTACACGTCTTGTCTGAAAATTCAAAACTCAGAGGCAGATTTACATGTTTGTGTTTGACAAAAGCATTCCTTCCTTCTGCCTAAATCCCCATGGATGCAGTGACCACTCAAATAACCCACTTGGTTTCCTACTCAGAGCCCAGAGCGCAGCAAGCTAGGAGGACTCCTGGCCATGCTCTTGCATGTTTGTGTGCTCCAGCAACACACTACACAAAATTCTGGATATTATACAGGGCAGGCAGAAGACAGCTCTGTGTGTCTAGCTGGGAAATTGAATTGTCTGGGCACATATGGAACGTCTCAATGATCCATAAAGGTCCCAGATCAGTAAGTGGTGCTGGACACAGGCCCTCTTCTCATGCTCCACCCCCACACTGACCCCTCCCCTCCATTTTTTAAACACTGTTTTGTTTAGACTGGAGGAGATACAAAGTATTTATTGATATGCACTTAATATTTACAGTTACTATTTAGGAAATATGCTCATGATCCTAAAATGTCCTCAGATAGGATCAAAGAATTTGTGGAAATCGTTATGAGGTTAGGAAACTCATGCATTACAAACAAGACTAAATTAACAGAGAAAGTTAGTGTACATAGATGATTTAGTTAGGAGGATCTAAATCTGATTATGTTTCTAGTAAATTATCATATTATGCATGTAGAATAATAAAACACACTGACTGCCTGGGGAAGCCTTATTTCCCAGTAAGGGACATGCCCACCCCCAACACTACAAATCACACATACTAGATAAGTCACAGTTTCTTTACTCCTTGTCAAAAAAAAAAAAAATAGTCGAAAGAGCCAGTCGTTAGCTTTTCAAAACAGAGTGGGCAAACACAGTGACTAATAAATACCTGGGTAAGTATGCTCCTAGGTCTCTATTTTATCAGGTATTATGATATTTTATTTATATAGGAAATACAATAAGATGCTTCAGCACAGAACGGTCAGTCATTGAAAGGAGAGAAATGAAAGGAACACAAGTTTCCTTAGGACCAAAAAGACAAATTTTATGACATAGGTATGACTGTAAAAGACAAAAGACATTTTAGTTTCATCAATAATTGAAATTAAGTGCCCCTGACTTTGCAATGCCAGACCATAGCAGAAAGCTATTAACAGCAGAGAGGCAGCTTAACAGCATGTGCTTATAAATCAGTGTTGATCAGCCCAATTGAATAACCTCAGATAACAAAAAGCAGCTTTTAAAGAGCAAGCATGTGTAAAGGAAACATGAGCAAAGAAAGGCACTTCTATCTTTCCTTTGGCATGAAGGCACAGACCATTTGTACTCCAAGAGAGACAAATGGGTTAAACCAAGCTTCGGCATTTAAATGCTTATAATTCCCTTGCACTGCAGAACAGCTTTTGGAATATGGGACTAGAACATCTAGCATTAAAAATCTCCTACAGAATCTCAGTTGCAGTGTAAAGGAAAAGTGAAAACGATCTGTACAAACCCTCAATTTTTCACTTAATGATGATACAGTTTTTATACTATTCACCTACCACTGTGCGTGAACTGAGTATGTATCATTTATCAAATAAGAGCAAGAGCCTGTAAAGCTTCCTGTCTGCCTTTGGATTTAGTCAAAATGAATGCAAACAATCACGTGGGATTCAGCCAAGCAGTGACGTTAAATTCTGCTCTGTCAGAAGACAGCATCTGTCAAAGCCCACATTTAAACTGCTGCCTGCCTGTGCAGCAGCTGAAGAGCTACGGAATGGATTTTATACACCACAATTCTGGGTTAAAACAACTCCAAACCATTTCCATTACTGCCTAGCAACAATGAAGGAGGGAGCAGAGGGAGATCCTATTACTGAAGACAACTGAGGCACTACGCGCTAGCACTCCCTGCTAACATTTCCACCAGAAATATGGATCCTGAGGAGAGCAGAACACAGCCCTGTATTGTCCGAGCTGCGAGCCGCCAGATGTGAGAGCCCCAGAGCAGCGGCTGGGAGCGCAGCCCGCCCCGCGCCCACAGCAGCCACAACTCCTGTCCTTTTGTCTGCAGCATGAACAAAAAGCCCCGAGACAAGGACGCCACTTCCCAGCAAGGAAGGTAACACGGCAACGGGCAGGCAGATGGACAGAGCGGATCCCGGGCACGGCGGTCGCAGGAAGCAGGGCTGCTGCTGGGGGATGTGCGCATGGTCGAGAGCATCTTTTTTGCTGAAGTGATGGCGTGCCCAAACTATTTTCTGTGGGTATAATCCTGCACCATTAATGGCCTGACCAAGGAAGGTATGTCAAACCCTTGTGTGTGATATTCATTCGCTTGTCTGTTACCTTTTCAACCATTACAGATAATGATCGCTCCTAATTTGCAGAGCCCTGAGATAACAGTGTCTCAGCGCAGGGAGAAAGAATTCCAGCAGGTTTTGCTCTCCCCCAGCACAATGTCACTCCCTTACACTGACTAAACGCAGTGCTCGCAGTCTGCCAAGGCTGGTGTGGCTGGAGAGGAAGGATTAAAGGGATAATGGAGCTCCTGTAATGATTGCTTTTAACTGAGAAATTAAAAACTCAAACCCCTCCAATACAGAAAAACCAGTTAGAAATCCTCTCAAACTAGGTCAGAATTAATCCTTATCTGAAGTAATCTTAAAGCATGGTAAAACGGCCATAATGTGACATACCGAGAGCACTGAACCCTCAGAACAGACCACACAGTCAAAAGACATTATCTTAAAAGCCCTCTCAGCCCTTTTTACACTTGCATTTCTGCCCCCCAAACACAAGCAAAATGTCACAAGGGCACTACCGGCCAAGCATCAATTGGGAGCCTGCGAAAGACCGGGCATGATTTAAACCATCAGCAGTGCAAACAGGCATCACGATTTACAAGTAACGTCAGGCTGACATCCCAAAAGGAAACCTTCAAACACTACACACTCTAAATGGTAAGCACGTAACTCATCTCCTGCCATCACTGCAATTTCTGTTTAATATGAGAACACTGACTGTTTAACTTGGATTGTAAAATGACATTCCATCTAATTGCCATTCATTCCTATTTTTTGTTGAAATTTAAATACTTCATCACTGGCGACAAAAGAAAAGGTGAATATTTGCAATACAAATTTTAAGACCTAAATCGATAGCAATTCAATACACCACATTAAAAAAGTGCTTATCTGCAGAATCTACCAATAAGCAATAATAAATCATTAGATGTCAATATAAACATGCTTTCTTTGCCCAAGGCAATGCCATCGTGAGATAAAACAACTGCAGCTGGAAGGAGTTCACAAACCAAGGGATGCAGCACACATCAGACACCAGTTTCAAATCAGCTTTAAGACATTTAAAATATAAAGTCACTCAAGAGAACTTTTAAAACAACAACAAAAAATGTACCTTCAGGCAACACTCCAGGAGAAGCACACCTGGCTAATGTAAGATATTGGTATCAGGCATTTAAAAGCCTGCACATCAAACCTTATCCCCAATACTGTTTTGTGCAGAAGATTAATGGAGCTCATAAGGGAAGTCAGGCACATTAAATGAGGCCCAATATGCAACTGCTGTTCATCAGAATACAGACTCAGGCTGCCTTTTGAACTCTTCCCTCTAATTTAAGAGTTTGCCCACACAGCTAATCAAAATATGAAAATCCAAGACGTGTGAATAGGAAGTCGAATGCTTCAATTTCCAAAGCTGTAATTATAGAGCAGAACTGCAAGTACCAGGAACCAAAACACCAGCAGAGCACAGACCACAAATAAAAATTCAAGAGGCATTCACAGTTTATGTATTTGGCATTTGATAATGCATCAATGACTGCACTGCCAGGTGCCAAAAATGAAGCAGCATTATCACAAATAATATCTCCAAAATGCAGTTACATGCAACAACACACTCCCTGAGGACAAGGTGAGTGTTCTAGAGACCCTCAGCTGTACTTATCTCTTCTTATCTACTGTCAATAGTTGGTGCCTGCTCATAACCATTCTGTGAAATGGAATTTTAAGTATTTGGGCAAAAAAAGTAATGCTCTAACCCTAAATAAGTGAGAGAAAAATAATATTTTTATTATACAATTAGATGGTGGGTTTAATATCTATTGACAGTTTTTTACATTATTTTTAAACAATGAACCCTAGCATGTAGGGTTTTTTTTCAAAGGTACAATTGTTGCTGTATTTTCAATGCTTAATACCCTACTGTATATTTTGAAATGTTTTATACACAACTGCAAAGAAAATGAGCCCACGTTATTTAGGTTTTTTCAGTCAATAGATCTATGAAGCTGAAATATAGATGGGGGTGCTTCTCCTATTCATAAAATGCCTTTTTAAAGGGCAAACAGAGGCAGATTTTCTAAGACACTCCTACCTTGAAAAATCAAGAAAATATGTAAAAAAACACCACAGAAATATGACTCTCTTAAGAAACCTTCTGATTCCAGTTCTGTCTCTCACTGTAAAACTTATTTTCATATGCATTATGTAAGCATGCAGCCTAATAAAGAAAGGCTTCGGCCATTGCTACTGCCTTTGCTGGGACATCAGTGCATCAGGGAATCACACACCTGCAAACCCTTGTCAGTTCACACAAATATTTATGTAACTGAAGATTCTCACTTTTGCCTGCTGCCTTATCGAAGTAGGTGCTCATCAAAACACTACCTCAGTTAAAGATTAAACTAAGATTAGTAGAGCAGCGCACTTTTTGCTGAAGTATTTCCATCTAATGACTGTAGTTTTACAAGTGGATCAATTCAGTGTGACAAAATTAATCTGAGTTGTAGCTGCTACTCCACATTCGTGAAATTCTGGCTTTGATTTTCTTCCTAAACTGTGAATGCATGC
The DNA here is from genome assembly GCF_031753505.1 of Anomalospiza imberbis. NCBI lineage: Eukaryota > Metazoa > Chordata > Aves > Passeriformes > Viduidae > Anomalospiza > Anomalospiza imberbis. The sequence goes on along the minus strand of NC_089689.1, from coordinate 8,110,404 downwards.
AACGGAACAATAATTAATCAAACAATTAACTGCCCTGAGACCTGGGCTATCCTTTGAAGCGACATTTCTGTTTGCTTATACAGATACTGCCGAATAGCCGAGCGTTCATTTACAACTCACTGCACACTGCAGACAAACTAAAAATTACGACTTTTGAGGGGAAGCTTCTGTTTTTCCAGCAGGGAAAAGCAGGTGCAAATGGCCACACAAACACGAGTCTCGCACATTGGAGGCTTATTTTCTTTACATAAGGACAACAATCGAGTTAAAGCAGCACAAGCACGGAGTGTCAGGTTAATTCCTGAACTAGTTTAGACACAAGGCTTTATGATTTTTACAGAGACAGCTGAGTCTCCGGGAAGTGGCATCAGCCCCGAATAGCTAAATAAGAAAATCAGAGACACTTCTAACCAAACGCCCGGAAGCAGCCGGAGCGCCCTGGGCCTTCCCGGCCCGCGCTCGGGTGTTCCAGGGCCGCGCTCGGGTGTTCCCGGACCGAACTCGGGTGTTCCCGGGCCGCGCTCGGGCGCTCCCGCAGGAGCGCTCGGGTGTTCCCGGACCGAACTCGGGTGTTCCCGGGCCGCGCTCGGGCGCTCCCGCAGGAGCGCTCGGGTGTTCCCGGGCCGCGCTCGGGTGTTCCCGGGCCGCGCTCGGGTGCTCCCGGGCCGCGCTCGGGTGTTCCCGCAGGAACGCTCGGGTGTTCCCGGGCCGCGCTCGGGCGCTCCCGCAGGAGCGCTCGGGTGTTCCCGCAGGAGCGCTCGGGTGTTCCCGCAGGAGCGCTCGGGCGCTCCCGGGCCGCGCTCGGGCGCTCCCGCAGGAGCGCTCGGGCGTTCCCGGGCCGCGCTCGGGTGTTCCCGCAGGAGCGCTCGGGTGTTCCCGGGCCGCGCTCGGGTGTTCCCGCAGGAGCGCTCGGGTGTTCCCGGGCCGCGCTCGGGTGTTCCCGGGCCGCGCTCGGGTGTTCCCGGGCCGCGCTCGGGTGTTCCCGGGCCGCGCTCGGGTGTTCCCGGGCCGCGCTCGGGTGTTCCCGGGCCGCGCTCGGGTGTTCCCGCAGGAGCGCTCGGGTGTTCCCGGGCCGCGCTCGGGTGTTCCCGGGCCGCGCTCGGGTGTTCCCGCAGGAGCGCTCGGGCGTTCCCGGGCCGCGCTCGGGTGTTCCCGGGCCGCGCTCGGGCGTTCCCGGGCCGCGCTCGGGCGCTCCCGCCACACTCGCCGCGCAGCGTCGCCCCCTGGCGGGGGTCACGGGGCGGCGGCGGCCGTGAGGCAGCTCCCGCTCGCTCCGGGGGCCGATGGTAAAGATACCGGCACTAAGCAAAGTAAACATCAGGTATACCCCTCTCCCCGCCCTTCCGAAACATAAATATTCCCTGTCGTGAACAGGGCAGACTCGATGTTGCATCACACACATACAACTTAATACCCTAGTATTCGATTGACATCTCAAATTACTCCCTTACAAGGTTAAACCCTGTAATTTCCCACGTAACATATCACATCGTTTATAAATGCACATATTAATCCAAATATTGGTTTAAGAAGATAGCAAAGAAATTAATAAATTGCGTATTTCTATTAGAAAACAGCATTTTCTATGGACTCTTGTTCAACTGTCATCCTTTTTTCCTATACAAGACCCTAGGGCCCAGGAATAAATGAGAGCAAATTGAAAATCACAAACGAATTGCTATTGTACAGTGAAAGTTCATTTACAAGATGATGTGATCAGCTTTTAATATGCAGCATCATGAAGCTGCCATATTGACTCTGCTGCTGAATATGAACAAAAATTTAAGAGAAAATGAAGCACAGACTACTTTGGCACCTTTTCCTACAGCTACAGCTGCTGGTCCGAATACTTCAAATTTCCAACTGCTATGTGCAGTAGTTACATATACTTTTATTGAGGGAAAAAATCCCAACCCAGTATCATGATCATCAGATAGCTGGCCAGAAACTTAGTCCTGAGCAGTTTTATTTCCAATTAACATGATCACGACCAAAGAAGTCTGTCTACTAAAAATCAAGAGCTTAATTTTAGTTCAGCTGCCTCTGAGCCTGGCACCACAGCCCAGTGCTCCATTCAATGTTTCCCTCCAATGCAGAGCAGAAGGTGAAAGGTGCCTGAGAAGTGACCAGGAATGTTGTCCTGCACTAGCACCTGAGGGCTGTGCAGTGAGGTTCCTGGACCCCGAAAATCAATTTTGACAGGTGCATCTTCTCACCGACCCTCCTTGCACAGTGGGGGCCAGTGGAGACGCGCCAGGCAGTGTCCTGTGACTAACACAGCTCTGCCATCGCCAACCCCGCGCCGTCTGTCCCACCACCAGGCACGGCCGTTCGCAAAAAGGGCTTTAAAACTGTGAGCCATCCTAGCCTCTGCATGTCAAATCAATTTTAATTAATGCCATTAAATCTTCCATCTGCCAGCAAGGCTTTCTCATTCAGTCCTTCTCAAACACTCTACAAGGATTTCACAGCCATGGATATGAAGCTATTTACATCTACTTCACACTTTTTCCCGCTAACATGATCCATTTTTTTTTTCTCTTTATCTTTGGTATCCGGGATGTTTGTTAAAACTTTTACCAGGCAAAAAAGCATTTTTAAAAGCTAACAAATCAAGTTAAATCATAAAACAAGGTTGGCTTTTAGCCTAAGTCAAATCTTATTTCCATTGACATGGGCTGCTCTTTGAAAAAGTAAATTTAACTCAATTTTATGTTTATATCTAGTTTCTATTTTTAACTGTTTATATTATGAGTGTGTAAAAGGAAATATTTCTGATTTTTTTTTTTATTCTTTGCAGAGTGAGCCATTTGCAGACGATTGCTCAACTCAAAGGAAAATGAATACCAAAGAATAGCAGTGGATTCTAAACCAACAGGAAAAGCCTTTTCCTTGAGCATTGTCTCATATCCCATCACTGGATCCTTACAACATGCTTCAGTGGAGAAGACGACACTGCTGCTTGGCAAAGATGACCTGGAATACCAAAAGGTCTCTGTTTCGCACCCATCTCATTGGCCTGGTCTCTCTGGTGTTTCTTTTTGCCATGTTTCTCTTCTTTAACCATCACGACTGGCTGCCAGGCAAGGCTGGATTCAGAGAAAACCCCATGTCTTACACCATACGAGGATTTAGATCTACAAAAAGTGAGACCAACCACAGCTCTCTAAGGAACATGTGGAGAGATGCTGTGCCTCAGACACTCAGGCCTCAGACAGTCACCAACCCTAACAACACGGATCTGTCCCCACAGGGAGTAACCGGCTTGGAAAACACCCTCAGTGCCAATGGAAGTATTTACAACGAGAAAGGCACTGGGCATCCAACTTCCTATCATTTCAAATATGTCATCAACGAGCCTGACAAGTGCCAGGCAAAGACCCCTTTTCTAATACTGCTCATAGCTGCAGAGCCAGGCCAGGTGGAGGCCAGACAAGCAATTCGACAGACCTGGGGCAACGAGAGCCTGACACCTGGCATCCAAATTGTGCGGATTTTTTTGTTGGGCTTAAGCACCAAGGTAGATGGATACCTCCAGAGAACCATCCTTGAGGAAAGCAGACAGTACCACGACATCATTCAACAAGAATACTTAGATACCTACTATAATTTAACTATAAAAACTCTAATGGGAATGAACTGGGTTGCAACCTACTGTCCACATGTTCCATATGTTATGAAAACTGATAGTGATATGTTTGTCAACACTGAATATTTAATACACAAGCTTCTGAAACCAGAACTTCCTCCGAGGCACAAGTATTTTACAGGTTATTTAATGAGAGGTTATGCACCTAATAGGAACAAAGATAGCAAGTGGTATATGCCACCTGATTTGTATCCAAGTGAACGTTACCCTGTATTCTGCTCTGGAACTGGTTATGTTTTTTCTGGAGACTTAGCAGAAAAAATCTTTAAGGTCTCCTTAAGCATCAGACGTTTACATTTAGAGGACGTGTACGTGGGGATCTGTCTCGCCAAGCTGCGGATTGACCCCATGCCCCCACCCAACGAGTTTGTCTTCAATCACTGGCGAGTTTCTTACTCCAGCTGTAAATACAGCCACCTAATTACCTCCCATCAGTTCCAACCTAGCGAACTGATCAAATACTGGAACCACTTACAGCAGAACAAGCACAACGCCTGCGCCAACGCGGCCAAAGACAAGGCCGGCAGGTACCGCCACCGCAGACTGCACTGAGGGCCGGCGCCGCCGCCCGGCCCCGTGGCTCATGTACATAAACAGCGCGGAACGCACGGACAGGGACCCAGAGCAGCCCCAGCACCGCCGCTCTGAGCCCAGCACACAGTGCAGGCGGGAAATTATTTTTCTAAGTTAAAAAAAAAAAAGTATAGCTCTTGAATATGATGAAATTATAACCAAAAGGTTTTCCCAGCAAATTTGAGATTAAGGAAAAAAAAAAAAAAAAAAAAAAAGACAAGATGGTATATAAGGATTTCTGTGTTAACATGCAATAATAAGCATGCACACTTTGGTGGTACAATTGCTGATTCATGTGCCAGTAAAATATAATTGAGCATATTTTCCACACTAAAATTTTTATTTTAAGGAGCGCATTCATAGTTCTAGTTCTCATCCGTGTAGTATCTTATTATCCAGAACTGTTATAAAATGAAAAATTAAAAACTAAGGAAATGCACAAAGGGCAGATCAGTTTTACCTTCAAATGCCACATGACAATTATTATACACTACTTTAATGTACCACACATCTAGCAATGTCACAATTTAGTAAGACACTACCAATAAATTCTAAAGCACTAAGAATGTACTCCCTTGAAGTAGGTCCAGTTTTCAGAAATATGCTTATTTGGTTTGGAAGGAGAGATAAATGAAATCAAAGTTGCAAAGTTGCTTTGTACATTGCCTTCAGAAATGCAAGTGGTGTTCTGGATGCAACTTTCAGTCCACAAAGAGATGACTGAAGGTTACTTCATTCTCTAGAAGTCACAGGGCAAGCTCCTAAGATGTGGTGCCAAGTAACATTCATTCCACTTGGAAACTTCACGCAAATTCATTGGATCTGCTATTAATTTCCCTACATAACTTCATGGTAATTCAAAGGCTGATGAGAAATGCAAAACAGAAGTTCCAGTCTTGCACCGTTCTTGACAAAATTTCATTTTTTGCAAAGAGGAAGAAAACTAATCAAACGTGTTGTTTTGCTCTTTCCTTTCTGACAAAAAGCAAGGGTCAGCCAAGTGAAAACACATCTGCTGGAGAAAATGAAGCCCCACACCTGAGTTTATAGATGGGGAAAACTAGGTCACAGTAAGATTGAGAGTTCCAGCCAGCAATATGGGCAGGAACAAAATCTAAGCAATTTGAAGTCACAACACGTACCACTGAAAATAAATTGTGAGAAGTTGGTTAAATCTACTTACAGGTTTGCAGTTTTCTAACCAACAGAACTTTTAAAGCTTATTTTCCAACTGTTACAGCAGAGTTGTATCAGATTCAGGTTATTACTGCTTGTCACAGTGCCAGGGTAAGCAATACCCACCTCTGATCATCAGCAAATGATCAAACTGCAAATAGTTTTCTGTTTGATTGGGACTTATTAATTGGAGAAAATACAAATGTTTGATGTACTTTTATTATTTAATAAAATTGATTATATTTATGTTCTTAAGATTTCACTTTTTCTGGGAAAGCTGCTCAGGAAGAAAGAAATTTCTAACTTTAGCAATACTAGGTTTTTCTAGTGTTCCCTAGACATTAAAGCCTGGTTTTCATGCACACTACAGAGATCACAGCAGGGTTTTCTCCTTTGTAATGATAAGACAAATCACATTACTGACCATTCTCAGCAGCTCTTGAGCTGTCTGTCTGCAGGAACTCTCACATGTGAACAGACTGCAAGGCACTGCATGCACCTCTTAAGCAATTCCAGCAGGTCCTCTGGAAGGTGGAGATGGGAATTTGCTCAACACCATTTTTTTGTGATCTTCAACTAATTTTTTTTTCCCTCTGCTGTATTTGGGGTGTGCTAATTGTACATTTCTGCATTTCCAACACACCTCAAATCACATAAATGTCTGGTTTTGGGGAAAGCTAATACCTGTAAAAGTAATAACTCTCTTCTGCAGAGATTTCTGTGACTCGATTGAAAGTTCATACACTCAGTTCACATGATGCCTGTTGGCATTCATGTGAGAGAGCTGCCCTGGACAGATGTTTTGGGAGTGTGCTTTCAGCACCCAGTGCAGTTCTCCCCACTCCATGTGCTGCTCGCTCCCAGCTGACACAGGCCACAGCTGACATCTGGCTGAAGGCACCTGGCTGAAGGTCACTGTAGGCAGGCTCTACACCACAGTGCTAGCTCTAGACCCCCAGAGCAAGCGTGGCAAGCCACCTACTACTGCAGGGGACTGAATTGTGGAAGATGTCCAATGCCATAAGGGGCACTGGACCCCTCCCCAAGCAGTGCTGGCCAAGGACACAATCCAGCCTCCTGGAGAGGACTTCAGCGCTGCTCCCAGCCCTTGCCGCTTTCCAGCTCCACTGTGATGCACTTGATTTTACCAACTCTGGCTAGTCTTAAACGCTCTTCCCGGCTCCTGGGTGTAGTCCAAGAGGTTAATACTAAGCCTTAAATAGTTTGGCACTGGAATCATCAAGTTTGGCAGCCAAATCACCTCTTGGGTGCTGGGGTTTGGAGCTCTTACACAATGTTGATCTGCCCGGGCTTGGCAGAACCACAGCACAATACATGTGAGTTCAACATACCAAACCTCCTGCTACTTACAGGACTAGTGAGGAGCACCAGAGAGCTAAATAAAAAGCCATTCTTAATGCCCTTTTAAGGGTCCAACATGATTTTTTAAAATTTGTATTAATGTTTGGGTGTAAGTTGAAACTACTCTATAAACATACTTGAATCCTTATCAAGATGGGCAAAGGCTACTAAAAACATTTCCATCCAAGTACTGTTTTCTTACACAGTTTGTTGCAAAGCTTTCAGAAACAAAAGGGAATCATTTTGTATGATGAAATATGCAATTATAGAATGAACGCTCTACATTATTTTCTCTGAATGTTTTACTGTTTTCTAGCTTGTGTTTAAGCTATTTGCTCACTCTACTAGAATATAAAACCAGTTCATATTAAAAATAGTGCAATAATTAATTATATCATGAAAAGCCTGGACAAGTTCTCTCACTTCCTTTCCCCATACAACAAGAAAAAAAAAATTCATTAGCAATAGCATACAAACTTGTAGCTAAAAACTCTAACATGCCTGCAATGCAGTAAAAAAAAAGGATAGAACTATTCATTGAATACAGAAGCACAACAGTTTGTATAACACTTGCTTTAAATGCTTTTACTTCTCTGTATGTCTGCTTCAGGTTGAAAACAAATATAAAAATTCATAAGGGCTCAAAAGTTATGATGGGAGAAAAAAATTGTGACATCATCAGAACCATTATTATGGCAAAGAAAAATCTTAGAAAAGCTGGCCTGGTAACAAAAATCAGAAATTGGAATTCTGTCATTTCCTCATATTTATTTAACTTTCAACTTAATAAAGATTTACACATTGATACTATAGGACCAAAATGAAATCCCACCAAGAAAAGTTGTTATTGAACAACAGAACTGTTCCTTTCACATCTCCAGTTAAATCAGTGGTATGAGATATTTGCTCATCCCACACCAATGGAATTAAGAATGCAAAATGCACAACTACAGCTTTTGGTGTAGTAGAACTGATCCCATCCCCAGTCACTGAGAGATCTTTCATGGGTAAAGTTTGCAGTCGTTCTATATTTTTAAAATTACATGTCAAGGTACTTCCAAGCATCAGTGGTTGTTCTGAGAGAAAATTCAGTGCCCACTAAGATCTTCACTTAAATTTATAAACTTAAATTATGGGATGGCAGTGATCTAGAAGAGATGAGACAGACTGCATTTCAGGTTAACCTTACTAGAACAGCAATTTAGAATCTGCTTTTCTTTGCAGTGCAGTAATATTAAACGTGTCAGTCCTCATTTGCAAAATATTTTCAGAATATATCAACATATAAGACATGCATTAACTGTCTCCAAGCCCAGGCTAAATCAGGCACTGGAGGGGAGGGAAGCACCTAAAGGCCATTACTTTAGACTGCCTCCCTCTTCCCACTTATTTTCCTGATATGTTAACAGAGTCCCTAATCACACGTCAATCTAAAATACCTACATAATCCCACAGGGCAAGAAAACCTTTTCCCTTGAACAAATGTTCATTGCAATGCATGGAAACTTCCTAGGAGGAAATGAAAGGGAGAGGGAAGATGCCAATATAGAAGCTACTACTTCTTCCATTTGTGCTTTTGGGAAGAACAGGCTTGCAACTGATTTGCAAAAACATCACTTGTTGCTGCCATATTTTCCCAATTTTAAATGCTATTTCTCAATCCCTCTTTTGCTGTCAAATAGCACAAATAAGCAAATATTGGACAATGACTCAGTTACACTGTGAGAACTGCACCTCTCAGTGAAAAGCATTATTGTCCTTTTCATTTCAGATTGTCCTTCCAAAGCAGGATGTGACTCGGGGCGCAGTATCACCCCCTTTGCTGAGCACATGTACTGGACATAGCACTGGCTGTTATTCCTACAGATCCCATCTCCAGCCCATCCAGCACTGCCTCCCTTCCCCAGGCACCCCATGGGCAGCCCTGGGGAAGGAGGGAGGCAGGGAGGCTGCACGGCCAGCTCTGAAATGCTGCACTGTGCTAATGTAGGTCAGCAAGGACAGGATGGGCTCTGCTTTGTACCAAGAGTGAAGGCAAAGGCTTTCCAGGACAGGAGGCTGGGGGAGGGCTCTGGAAAACAACTTCTTGCAGCAAGTCAGTGAGAAAGCAGCTTGATTGTCAGAAAACAGAAGAGTGATACTAAAAATGCACAGCTGATCAACACCGCGCAGGTTCGAAACACAGGGCAGGCTCAGTGGCAGGGAAAAGCGTTACAAAAGTGAGGCCAAATGAGAAAGCAGGATCTGGAATTCTAGTCATAAGAGTTCACACTTCTGCACTTAGAGAAGATTTACATATGAGGTAAATCCATTCTTCTAACAGAATTTTTAGTTTTTGACTGCAGTGCATATGTTTTTTTTTAAAGCCTGAAACAAATTCCAAGTCATGACACAATGCCATGAACAGCAAATCAGCAACTCCACAGAGAGTACTTTACACATAGTACACAAGCAAACCAAGACCAAAGCAAATTGGATCACTTGGGCCTAGGATTTGTATTTCATCTTCACACAAAGAGTTAAATTCAGCCTTCATTTGTTCCAGCTCAAAAGAAAGAGAGCCTGGTACAATATGGTACCTTCCTTTCACAGTTAAAAGACTGCAAAGGAATTTAACTGAATATGGGATATGGATGAGCATTACCACGTTGCTTTTCTGATATTACCATGGCAACAGTTACAAGAGCTCTCTTAAGCATTTAAATCTGACAGTTTTCCTGATAACACTAACTGAATGATAGTAATGATGCATTTTGGTTCATGAGCTAACTGCTCTATAACCACAGGGTACAAATTGTTCCCTTCACTTTTCTCAAGATTGTGCTTTTGGTCAAAATGTTCGACCAAGACAGTAACCTTGAATTACCACTCAAAAAAGAAAAAAAAAAAAGTCCCTCCAGCTCAGGGAGTACTGATGGCTTAAAGCTTTATGTACTCTCAAAGGCTGCCATGAGAATGCTTAAGCTGTGCAGTGTCCAGGGTGGAGAAGTCAACAGTGCTAAAATCTTTGACGGGATTTTTCTCAAAGGGCTTTCATTAGCTTGGGAAGGCTGGAGTAAAAAACCTACTTTCTGAAGGGTGGAGTGAATTGTTGCTGACCTTCAAGATGTCATTTGCTCAAGAAAAGAGAAGGAGGAAGAAACTGGTGTTTTTATACAGTCTTTATCAGTTTGTAACCACTACACACTTCTTAAAATAACAAAACACTGCAAGTTGTCCTACCTCAGTGGAGGCCAAAGTGCACTGCGGAATACACAGTGAGCTCTGAGGACAAGGGCATCACAGCAACGCCTCCACCTCCTATTAGCCCATTTAGCTCTAGCTAATAATAAGTGGCATTTCAACTGTTTAATAGGAATATTCTATGAACCACTCGCTCTGATCCCCCAGATGCTCAGTGTGGGCATAATGGAGAAGTCTCTTTTTCTTTACCTCATTAAAAAGTGAAGTGTGTGAAACATGTTTGTCATCCTAACATTTTAAGGATACCAGCTTTGATAATGTCTTGCAATATAATCAACTAAAAAAGATTAAGATACTGAAAACAGTGTGAAATCTTCAAAAATTTCCCAAGATGACACAAATTCACATTTCAGGAGAAAAAGTCATGCTTGCAAGGATCTAAGAGAGAAATCTTTTCAACACAGAAAAGTCCTCAGAAGGTAAAGTATTCCCAGTTCTTCTGCTGTTAACATTTTTTAACGTTTTATATTAAATTAAAAATTAAAAACATCCATGCCATCCTAAAACCACCAAATCCCTCCACACTCCTGAAAAACCACAACCCCACCACATATTTTCTTCTGGAAAGGCCAATTGTTCCCACATCTCAGTCAGGCTCAAAGTTTATAACGAGAAAAACCAACTGCCACAAGAAATCCTTTGTTAATAAAATACCAGACAAGGCTCTGAAGGAAACTAAAACCTTCCTCACTGCCTTTCCTAAATATTTAACATAGCCTGCATTTAAACAAGCTGAGGTCAAAGAACTATTTTGAGAATAACCTACAATCTTGCAGGTTTCATTCAGGATTTGTGTCACTGTCATCACTTTCAAAAGAAGCATCAATTTACGTCACATTTTAAACCTGTCTTGCCTTAATATACAGGTTGATACAAGATGACAAAACAAAAAAAGAAACACTAGAAAGTACCATCTGTGACTCAGTCAAAAATTTAGTGCTGCTACTTAATGCAAATGCCAGTCCTTTTATAGGCATTCTTCCAAAGTCCACCTAGACATCGATTTTTGCTGCCATAAAAACTCAACTCAATTATCCAGCCTTCTGAATGAAGAGAAACAATTTCCCATTGTATCATCTCTAATCTAAAATATTGTATTTTTGGACTGGCTTTTAGTGCAGAAAAGGATAACATTTTTATGTCCCAAAAACGTGAAGAAATGAGACAATTCAGAGGTGCTCTTAATGTTACTCAAGACTCTAAAATAAAGGTAAATACCTGAGGGAACAACTAACACCTCTATTGCTCAAAAAGCAAATTACAAAGCTTATGCTGTACCCACAGTGAGGTATACCAAAGGGAAAGAGCAAAAACCAACCAAAATCCAGCAAACTCCCAGAAATCACCTTATTTATATATAGATGTATCTTCAACAGTATTTTCCATAATACCTCTATCTGTGGCATGACAAAATTCTACCTTCCAAACCTGAAATGATTTTTAAAACCTGATGCAGCAGTTTTCTTTTATTATTTGATCAATTTTTTTATGATTTAACTATTTTGGAAGTTATCCACTTTAATTGAAAAACCTAATCTTTTCCCTGAATTCTCAAAATGGTAAAAAAAAATAGGGCAAGAATGATAGATAGTCACAATTCTTTTAGTTTGCAAAAATTAAAATTGATTCAGAGTTAAAAGCCATAGTCACTTCCTACTATCCAGCTGTGAATTATCCCCCTTTAAAAAAGCAGGCAGATCTGTTTGCTACATCTAAAGGTATGATTTTTTTTCTAACCAAAATTCAGTTGAGAAATGGATGCTGCAAACAACTTCAGATATCCAGCTTTCATTAATGTTAATAAAGGAATGACAGCCCTGTGACAATAATTTGGAGGCACTAAGCCTGAATGAAATATAATGTTGTCCTAAAGAAGTGCACTGCCTGGATCCCTCAAACATTTTAATTTTTTTTTCCCTTCCACCATTTCCATATTTTCTACTACTACAAGTTAAGCAGTTTGAATGATTTATTGTCCAAATTTCATGCTAGCAGAGTGGAATGGAAAAACTAGAATAAACTACACAATGACATTTCTTCCCATCCTCCTATTCATTAAAAAAAATTTACACCCATGAGCACACTTTTGTTAAGTAGCATTTTCTGCACACATTCCATAAATTGAGAGTTTTATGAAACACTACTTTGGTTTTGCCTGTAAGACTCCTTATGACAACTAGTCAAGTATTAATGTTCTACCTCTTCCAATTCTGTAAGAAAAAAACCACCTATGAATCCTGTATTCATTTTTTTTCATTGTAAAATATTTTACATGGAACGGAGTGGGTTTTTCTCCCCACTTCTTATCACAATATTCTCCTGGACTTACAAGTATTAGCACCTGAAGCACTAACATAGTCCTCGAATTCATCAGACCCTGATTTACTCACAGAAGAGATAAATCACAGGATGTTCATGACAAAACAGATGCTCAGGAGCATTAAGTGTCGTTTCTTTTTTCCTCACAACTATGGAATTGCAGCAAGCAGTCCATGCTGACATACCCTGGCTAGGACACAGCAAAGTTCCTCTGCTCCAGTTCCGAGTGCAGCCATTTCAGCACACACAGCTATAATCCAGTTTAAATGTAACATAAATTGCAGTTGGCCAACGCTCACTCTCTGAAAGGAGGGACACTGCTTCCACAGCTTGTCGGGGCAACTTGTTCCAGTGCCCCACCATCCCCCCAGGAAAGAATTTCTTCCTGACATTGAATTTAAATCTAAATCTGCCCTCTTCGTTTATTTAAACTGTTCTCCCTTGTCCTATCACTGTGTGCCCTTGCTAAAAGCCATTCTCCCTCTTTTCTACAAACCCTCTTTGAGGAAGGCTGCAATGGGGTCTCCCCAGAGCCTTCTCCTCTGCAGCTGCACAGCCCCAGCTCTCAGCCTGTCCTTGGAGCAGAGGAGCTCCAGCCCCACAAGCACCTTCATGGCCTCCTCCGGACCTGCTCTAACAGGCCCATCGCGTCTGTCCTGCGCAGGGCACTCCAGAGCTGGGAGCAGCACTGCAGGTGGGGTCTCACAAGGGAACAATCCCCTCCCCTGACCTCTGGCCACCCTGCTTTTGACACAGCCAGGATTCAGTTCACCTTCTGGGCTCTGAGTGCACACTCTTGGCTCATGTGCAGCTGTTCAGCCACCAGAAGCCCCAAGTCCTTCCATGCAGTCCTTCTCCCAGCCTGTGACTGCCCTAACCCAGCTGCAGCACCTTTTGCACTTGCTGAAGGGCCCTGCTGATCCTCACTGGGTTCACATGGACCTTCACACTCTCCATCAGGTCCTGTTGTGTAACCCAAGGTGCTGGACAATTTCCTTTTTTTTTTTTTTTTTGGTGACACTTTAAGACTTGGGAAAAAATAACTTTACATATTTGCTGAACATATTTCACACTGGCTTTGTCAGTTACTTGAAGTGAAAATGATGACAATGAGATGTGTTGCCATAGAAAAAAAAAAAAGGCTACCTCCCACCACAGCCAATTAAACATTTGGCATTTCATGTGTTTCAGTGGCCAATACAGATAAGAATGTGTTTGCCCCTGGATTTTAGGAAGTAAAAGAAAAAAAAATATTTTTCCAACTGTCAATAAAGCTTTCTTTTCTTGTTGTCCTGTTTCTCTTTTACAACTACCTCTTCACAGCTAGAGGTTTTCTCAAGTTATCAGAGATATGCTGTAACCCACTAGAAGTGAGTCTTTGCAAGATACAATATGAAAAACGAAGCATTTTCTATACAAACCCCATAACAATCTCCCTCCTCACACAAACATCTCAAAAACACATTAAACATTCATTCTGAGACATTTCTAACTAGTCCTTCTAAACAAGTGAACACTAACTCCCTAAAAACCAATGACTCCCAGAAATGACACAAACCTCTCTCTTTCTAATAAATACCACACTACAGTTCCTGAATTTTCTATAGAACATTTCCAAAGCTTAATAATAAGATTTAGTCCTTTAGAGAATTGATCGTATATTGCAGACCAACTCTTTACTTAACAGTGGAATCAGATGATAGTAGACCAAATCAAAATTATTTGTTTCAAAAAAAACAAGTATAAATAAATGTTGATTAGGACCTGTTACTACCAATACTCCCTCCCTAAGCAGCTGGTAAAATTTAGCCAACAAGTCACAGAAATATTACCCAAGTTTCCCCATTTACTGAAAAATCTAATGGCAGAAGACAGAAATTCACCTACACAGATTCAGCTATAGGGATGTTGTAATCTAGGACTGTACCATCCTCCACACATGCAGAATGGGAGCAAAAATTACCAGAATATTTTTTTCTGCTGCTGCTAACTGCATTAAATGAAAAATATTTTTAAAACCCTGTAGAAATCCTTTAGAATAATGGACAGTAATTACAAATTTTGTAAGTTGTGACACTTGAGTAAGTATTGCACAGTACATCTCTTTCTATTAAACAGGGAGATAAAAGATGCAAACCCCACAGACTCATACTTCAAGGGAAATACACAGGCAGGACAAGCACTTAAAAGAGAAAATATTCTGCCCTAAAGAGCTTATGTAAGTAAATAAGTGGACAAATTTCACGTGGTAGGCTCCAATTCATCAGTTTAAGTACTGGAAATGAGTGTTTTTTCTCGAGTAATGACAATTGAAGTAAAGTGTGAAAGCACTGACTATGCCCAAAAATAAACAGTCTATTAAGCATCCACAGCAATTTAATTTCCTATTCCATTCTCAACTTAAACACCCCAAACATAAAACTGAAAGCAAAACAAATTACCCTTGTGCTTGCCAACCAAAATAAAACCAAAAGTTAAAAATACCTTTACAATTTTTAACTCTCTCTATATATACACACAGAACAAGTGCATTATGAAAAACCTAAAAGGTACTGAATTTACTGCTGGATGTCCGTGAGATCTAGAGGATCCTGAACTGTGCATTGTGCAAAACATGCAGGCTCTGCAGGTCAGTTAATAAATACTATCATGGCTCTGTATGATCCAGCCATTAGTGCCTGCAGTGAAGAGCAGCAAGTGAGTTTTATTTGTGGCCCTGGTGGAGATCAAATCTGTAATGGCATGTAAGCTACCCACAGCACTAAGAAATGGGACCCCAGCAAGCAGAGGAGCAGCAATCATGTGTGACAGTCTGGGGAAGCAAAGATCTGAAGGTTTATCAAGATTCAGGGAAAGGTGAGAAGTCAAAACATATTAATTTAAATGCACTGAATTCCCATGTGAGTTTTCCAATGCAGAAGTAAATTGGCCTTCACTCACTCTAAAGCAAGGAAATTAAACTACATACAGCTCACTAAATTAATTTTATTCCTAAAGACATCACCAGCCAATGGCAATTTAATGCATTATAACTTATGAATGTTGATGTTGAACACTTTGGTAATTTGCTTTAATTTGCTTGAGTGCCTTGATCTAGATATAGCCTTAAGGAACACTTGTATATTGCCATTTTAGATTGCATCATCCATTGTATTAAGGAGAAAAGGTTATTTGTACATGGCAGAACTATGAAGCAGTTGCTTTAACTGGAAAACACAGACCATTATTGAAGACTTTTAACTTCCTAATGACTCCCAGCCATGCTCAGGTGGCAACAGCTCCACCCTGGAAACTCCTGATGTGTTTCATTAGCAATAAAATATGAATTAAGATTTTAACCCATTAAAACAAATCCTGCTTTGGGGAGCTCAGGAGCTACAATAGAAATCTGGGAGGAAGTTCCACAAGGTCGTCGAGTCCCTGAAGGGCACTGACTGACAGAGACACCAAGGCTACCAGGAAGAACCACGGTCATGTTTCAGACACAGGGAGGGTTTTTTACCCCAAATCTTTACACAGTTTTTTTTTTTTTTTTTTTTTTTTTTTTGGTATTTTGTGTGAGCACAAAGGAACCTCCAAAAACCTATTTATTTGTCACAAAATGCCTTAACAAATCAGGAATCCAGGAGGATCCAAAGATGAGAAATGAACTAATTTTCATTTTAAATTATTTAATTTAATTTTCATTTTAAATTATTTAATAGCTCCCAGGTCAGCACCAGGCTGGAGGCTACCACAGAGAGAAGAGACTTCAGGGGTTAAGAATCAGTTCATTCCAGGAAGAGAATTCGGTGCATTCAGCTAGAAAGCACACAGGGTCCACTATGAGTTTCTCCTACAGCAGCTTGGCCATAAGGAGTAACCATACTACTGTAGCCAGGGCTTTATCAACAGAAAAGAAAAATACTAGAATATTAAGCAAAAGAATTGAAAACCAACTAAACTAAGTAAAATGAACCAAGATATAAATAATGTAGAAAAATTCTGAGTTTTAAACATTTAAAAGTGAAAAACAAAGAAGTAAAAAGCAAATAAAATTCACAGCAACACCTAAATTTATCCCGAAGCCTAACAGATTAACTACAAATCAGTGTTGTAGTAAATGAACTACTAATACATAAACCCAGAACACATCTTTATTTTTCTATCAAGATAATGTCAAAGAGCACATGAAATGTATTACAGAAAGGTATAAATGCCTTTCTGCAATTTAACTAGAAGCAAAACATTCCCTCCCACCACCATTATCTACAGCCTTGCCAAAGAAGCTCATACTACTTCCTTCACCCCCGAGAAAATAAAACATCTGCCCACCCCATCAGCGTTTAATCTTCTTACGGACAGAATTAATTTAGCTTCCTTCTGGGGAATGTGATGGGAGAGAAAACTGGCCAAGCCTATTTGAGCCAAAGTCAGTCTTTTGTTTAAAGGAGAAAAAAGAAAAAGAGAGGGGAGGAGGGGGTAAAAAACACCATAAGCTGTGAACACTCTTTAGTTATGCCACATTTATTAAGTATCACTACATTCTATGCATTTTACCATAGTTTAAATACGACTTCACTAAAGAAACACTTACTGAACATATAGCAGAAACTCCCTGAAGCATGCCAAAAATTAAATGTCAGGTTAATCAATCACTTCCATTCCACTTAGGAGAGGCATCAGAAAAAGTTACATTATTTCCTTAAAGGTATTATTTTTATTCATAACTGAAAACTTTCACAAATATTAGTATACTAATATTCTTAACACTACCCTAGTGCTTAACTTTAATCAATTCTGGATCTTAACCTGGAGGATGTTGAGTATTTATTACCTTTTATATTCTATTTCTCTCAGCTCCATATAAAGGGGTAATAAAATAATAGTTGAAAATATTTTCTGTGTACTGCAAATTTCCATCTATAAAGTGTTCCCTGCATATGGATTACTGTTGTGGTAATCGTTCTTTAAAATTATCTAATACCCACCTTCATATTTGAAAGGATTACAATTCAGAGTGTTTGTCATTACAAACCACGTGCAGGCAGCTTTCCAGAGAAGAAAATAAAAGGACATTAAGAGTCTTGCTGAGCCCTGCCAGGGGAAGGAATATAAGAGACATATTGAATCTGTGGATTTGTTGTGCAGTACTATACCACACATATGCAAGCTACCCTTATTAAATATTTAGCTCACCTTAGGTGAGCAAACTGCCTGATTAGGCACTTTCATTATTCTGAATGGGAACTGTAACAAACCAGCAAACACAGTTTTCCAAAGATTTCAGCTACGAACAAGGAAGTTAATTTACTTATTAAAACTTCACCTTCGAAATCAGAGCCAGCTATACACCTACCCTTTAAAATCAGATGTAACATTCAGGCAGTTCAGAGTCCCTTTAGATTTGAATTTCTAATACAGCATTAAAATCCATTTAGGATTTTAATATGTATTTTACTACTTTAATCTGCATCTCACCTGCTGTTTATGTCCAGATATTTTTGGAAGCTTTTTCTTGACATTATTTTCCAGACATAATTATACATGTGAAAGCTACTATAAAAATCACTGTTTGCTACAGCACACATCATCACCCTAAAACAGAATGGCTTTTATAGACCCAGATGAGGTGGCTACATATGTTCTGTATATTATAATATATTCTATGTATATTATAATATAGTCTATGTATTATTAGCTGCATTTGTCTTAAGACATTATTAAGTCCTCTCTGTCCACAGGTCTTTTGTTAGCTAGCAACCATGATAAAACACAACTAATCAGGCAGGTTATCTGCTTTACTGATGACTGTCTTCCATTTTTGTTTCAGTTATACACGTAAATCTGTTTGCCTGATTTACATCAAAGGTAAATGGGAAGTAGGGCTGATGGATAGTGCTGCATAATGAACCCTCAAGTCTCCTATTCTAAAGCAGAGTTGGTTTTTTTCCCACCTCAGCAAACAGAGCTCTTCTCAGTCTGCTTCAGTAACACTCCCTCCCTTCTCCCACAGTGTGGTTCCAAACTACTTCCCAATTCCAATAAAACCTGCAGAAAAGTTATTGCCTTTGTCAACTTTTATGAAAATTGCTGGCCAGGGAAATTAAATCCTCAAATTACTGCTCCCAGGGAGAGAAAGGCAGGCAGTGCTTTCTCTGTGTCTCCTCAAAACAGCAGCACCAAGCCACCCAAAATCACCCATCTGTAACTCAGCAGCTGCACTTCCCTCTGGGCCAAGGGAGGGCATGAGGAGACACCCACCTCACTTGAAGAAACCTAGAATTTTTTAACAACATTCTAAATTTAAAGTACTATGAATTTACAGCCAGTAGACTGACAGTTAACTGCAAGCAAACTTATCACATCACTACGTCACTTTGCTTAGTCACACCAAGTTTTCCTTCACACTTGAACTGAATTTTTAAAGCATATCTGTTGCTCATGCACAAAACTGACTCATATCTTCATGGAGAGACAGAAAGGAAGAGATTTAAATTCCAAAAATACATCCTAAGTTTCTTAAAGCAGCAAACTATCTGAATAGTTGGACTTCCTAAACCTTAATGTGCTAAATGCAATGGAAATGTAGGACGACATAAAAACATGCTTTGTTAATATACATGTTGCATAAAATCTAACTAACAGTTTTATAGGTGTGAGAAACAAGTTAGTGGGAATTGGATTTCACAAAGTATTGTCTGAATTGATATTATAATGTTGTAAATATTAAGATAATAATTTGTTATTAAGTGGTTAATGTTGTTACAGTAGCCTAGTTGTGAAATTGGTTTTCACGAGGACAGTATGGTTTTGTGTGTTGCAGTATGGGTTATGAGTTTGCATTGGACAGACTGTTGCTAGCCAAACTTCTGAGACATGACCTCAAAGGAGCAGAACTTCATCCAGTGAGGACCCTGATAACCACAGTGACAAAACCATGTCTGTGCCAAAAAGGGTGACATGGAGTGAGACTACGTAAAACCAAAAACAAATATGCATAAAGCTGATGCAATATCAGTGGGATTAAAGGTGAAGCTACCATTTTGTGCACGAGCCTCTGGCATTTTGCCACACTGCCAGCACCATCCCTTTTGATTTGCTGATTTTGTTCTCAATAAAACTTCTATAACACATTTACACTTGGGGTCTGGGTCATTTATAACAACAGGCCAGCTAATTAAATGATGTATTTGTAAAAAACACAGTTGTTCTCAAAGTTATTTATAAGTTTATTTCAATTTACCAACTGCCTTAGATAAATCTGACATTTTAAGTACTTTGGACAAACCTTCATTATTCAAAATAGTTAAGTACTACAGATGCATAGATCCAATGTTAGCCTTTTACATTTTAAAAGAAAATAAAAATGTTTGTCTCAAAGAAATTTGCATTCAGGCTATACATTTATTGGTTCAAAAAGGTAAGGAACCAGATTTATTTTTACCAGATCACCTTCTTCAATGTTAAGCTTTAAGTCCCATTTGCATGAGGCACGTGTTACTTAGAAAAGTCCCAAACCAAAAATCTCCAGAAAATCCCACAAGCCTTTTGGGAACAAAGAGGGCCAACAGAGAAAGTGGTGAATGAGAATTAAACCAGCCAATGCATCATTCAATGCCTGCCTACATGCACTTGCATGCACACGCATCTCCCCATAGCCCCCTCAGCTCAGCTGAGTTTGAGATGAATAAAGAGCCAGGACCCACCCTTGCAGCAGCAGTGATGTGAGTGGTGTCAGCACTAGCATATTGCTCAGTGCAAGCACAAACCCAGCTCCAGATGGCAGCCCAGCAGCTCACAGTCACAGGTACATTCTGGGAGGAATGATCACTGCTGCCCAAATGCCAGGTGAGTGAGCCATAATTAATGCAGAGTTCATTATATGGCCTTTACAGTCATTTACCTAAGGAGAAAGCCTGCACTGAACAGACTTATCCAGAACCACCAGGAGCAAACCTGAGTAAATCAGGACTTGGCCTACAGACATCCTAAAAGTAAGGATGCTGATTCAACAGCAACAGTGTGGCTGCATAAAAGACAGAGGCAGATTAACACCTGGATTTAGATGGAGCACTAAAATCTCACAAATTTCAAGACCTAAATATTGTCACTCTTAATCAATTACCTTCTTAAATGGTGCAAGAAGGAACTACCAAAAAGGCTTAAAAATATGTCCTATTTTGCTATTCTAACTGGATCTTCTCAGTGGTTATATTGCACTACCTGGAAATAGTGGCCAATGACATCATTTATAATCCATCCCCCAAAAGGCTAAGAACCAGGGCTCTTGCCTCAGCATTTCATCAACATTTGCCTCTAAAGCTCTGTCTCAGTTCTGAGCTCTGCAGGTTTAATGCACTCAGAAAATACTATCTTTGCCCTTCATATTCTGACTGAAGCACTGAAGAACACCTGCCCATGCCACACTGCTGTAATAACTGTGTACCTGTGAACAAAATCTGCCACACTGAGATAGAGATACCCTCTGGTATCACAGACTCCCAGCCACATACTGAAAGAATTCAACAGAAGGGAAAAAAAACCTCAACTCAACAACAAAAGAAACCCACAACTGCAATAAAAAGGAAAGGAAGTGGACCTTTAAAAGAACAACACCAGAACACAGTCCACAAATTGAAACAACAGTCCTTAAATGTGCTCAAAGAGGGCAACAGGACTAAGCACAGAATGTACAAAATAATTATAAACAAATCATAAAGGAGAGTGTGCTGTAGCTTAACTAAGTAGTAGTAAATGGCATGAGTGAGATGCACATGAGCCTAGGCTCTGAGGCAGTTCCTATGGATATTGCTAAGGTAACAAGCTATCCTACTTTCCAAGCTCAGAAGGTATGGCTATGACACTAAGTTAGATATCAGCAAGTACTCCAAGTAGAAAAAGCAGAAAACTTGTCTCCACATATAATGAATTCTTCCTTACTCTAGTACGAGCAAACAACTATGTAGTAAAGTGTCACAGGGGCTAAAGACAACGGCATAATCTCAAAAACTGACCAGAGAAAGAAATCTTGACTCAGTTCTCACATCAGTTACATGAATTACTCAGATGATCATTAAATTCTTCAATTGTTATTTTGATTTAGTTGCTGTATCATGAATTGCAAAGTATGCTAGAAACCTTCAAAACTTCATTAAATCTAATTCCGAGATAAGAGGATGGCTACCCATAACCTGTAGGGAGAAGGAAGTATGTTAAAGTGAATTATTTTTTGATCCCCCATCTGACACATGCTCATTTCTACTGGCTCTGCAAGACCTTTACACCACCTTCAGTAGGTGTGAATAAATTAGAATCTTACATAAGAGCAGAGCTGTTCTTTCCCCAGAATTGTCAGGCAAAGATGCAGCTGTTAGATGTTTGGAGATAATTTGTAGAGGGAAAGGTGCTGACCCAGTTGTTTAAAATAAGCTTGTGCAGTGCATGATGTCTGATTGTTCAGAACTCTTAGGACAAAGTACAAAAATCTGTAGCTCAGGTTCAGCTGGTAGCATTGAGCAGCACCCTATAAAACTTTGATTACACACAAACCCAAAGGCCTGAGAAACACAAATGTATCTAAGCACAATTCTATACAGAACTCAAGTAAAGGTGGACATCCAATCCAAAGAACACAAATGAAGTGTCCTAGGCAGTTTTATTTGGGGCTAGGTTTCCAAATGAGAGTGATACCTGAAACATTTACAAAGGATCCCAGTCCTCATGCACACAGTGCATAGCAGATGAGCTTCTCAGGGGATAGATACCTCTAGGGCTGGCAAATACACTCCTGTCACACAGCTTTGGATCAAGACAGGTCTAGGAGGTCATCTCAGAGCTCATACCAAGCATGCCTGAGGCTCTCAAGCCTTTTTAAGTGAAGCTTCCTGGATGTCTAAAGCTCTAATTGAATGTATTCTCAGAAATGCTTTGGGCTCTCATATCTGGCACTCCTCCATTCAAAGCTCTCAAGGAGCTGCCAGCTGTGCCACGAGCACACTGAGCACTGCCCCAGCGGAGCTTTACACAGCAGGGACTCCAGGCACGCTCCTTCAGGGGCAAAGCTGCACAGCTCCAGGCCTTGCTCCCTCTTGTTCAGCAGCACACTGTGCCACACAGCAATGCCTAACTTCTGAGGCATGACTGATTATACAACATCCCTGTCTTTACTTGAATTTGCAGTTCTTAGCCCCAACATAAAAGAAAACCTATTACAGGGGACAAAACAGGCAGTTCTATTGTGTAATGCAGTACAACAGTCAGATACATCTTGGCACAGATGTACACCATTTACAATCCCAAAGAAAACGAGTGCACTATTGTTCAGCCTTACACATTATCTTGAAAGCAGCATTTGTATGTGATTCTTCTTAGTCTGTATCAGCTTCACTATTTACTAAAACTCTTTAAGGGAAAGCAATTTAATTTTTGAAACACAACTTAGGCAATGAAATGCCAACCACTGAAACTGTTGTGTGGGCCTTAAATATAAAACACAGTAATAGTTCTTAGGAAGCTGGGTTGCATTTTATCCACTCTCATTAGAGTAATACAGGCACACAAAGCTTTCTTGTCTGCTACCCCAGAGCAGTGTAAGGTTTTGGCAGACTCTTCTGGAGAAACAACCATTTCTCCAGCTAAAAGATGTTTTGAGTTCATGGTCATGTCCTGGCCCTTAACCCTAATGGACCAAGGACCTCATGGGTATGTCTGAATTAGTTACAGAGCAGTATACTTATGGTGAAAAATTATTTACAAACCCAAGAAAAACAAGTATCTACCTCAAGTATCATCTGTGTGAAAACATCTGCCCTCCATGCAAATCTATGTAACTTTATGATTTTATATTATCACAGTTTTCCTCTTGCTGGTTAAAAACTCAATAGGATGCACAGAGAGAATTCACAGAAAGGTGCTCAGCCTGCAGAGGGGAGAGGGGGTGTAGGCAGGCTGCTGTTGCACTCCCATTGGGAATAATGACCATCTTTTGCACAGGCTGCACAAAAATTATGCAGCACATGAGAGCCTGTTTCAAAGATTTCAAAGAGTCCTTTGTTTTGCTGACTCCTCCCTCAATCCCACTGTCCTCCAACATTTTAATGAGATTAGGACATGACACAGAAAACTGTTGATGTGGATAAACTGCTATCTCTCCTCCATCGCAAATATGAAATATGTATCAAGTTTTTGTTTCTTTTTAAAAGTATTATTTGTCTGAACACAGAGACAATGCCCAACTCCACCATATGCTTCTGAACAGCCATTTTGAATTTTGGGACTGAATCACAAATTCCTCACGATCAGTTATAGGATCCTGTGGATTTACCTCCTCACACAGAAGCATATCAATTTTCTTAAGTCTTTTATATAAAACACATGCACACATCATGATGTTTCTGCCCCAACCATTTCCTCTCCAGGGTCTCAGTCTGTGAAGTGCCATAATTTAGTAATTCTCTTTGTTTATACTACACACTATTCCTTTGAAGATACACCAGAGGTGTTTAAGCAACCTCTCAGGTAAAAAAACAAAAAAAAAAAAAAAAAAAACCCAAAACAAAAACAAAAAAAAAAAAAAACCAAAAAAAAAAAAAAAACACCACAGAGGTTATACCCAACTCAAAAAATTTTGAGGGCAATAACAGTAAAATCCTTTGATTAATTAATTCCCCAAATCTGATACTGACTGGAAAATGCTGGTGCTGAACCAGTCTCCAATTCTTCTGAAATGAGACCTGCTTGTACTGTGGTTTACATAGGGACTCCTTTTTAAATACTTGGTTTCTGCCAGGATTATGAAATGTATTTGTTGTAACTGAAATGTAATGCACTTACTTTAATTATTGATATTCTCATATGTTTACAAAGGACACTTTTACCCAGAGATTGCTGTAAAGCCTGGCAACATACAATAGTAAGAGGGATGTTACTTTTGTCAGTTTGGAGGAAAAATATCACTCAACTGAGAAGCACTGAAAATTTACATAGAATTTCTTATTTACAAAGTTTGAATACACCACAGAAAATTGCATTTGAGTTTGTTATAAGTGAGGTGCCTCCAGTGAAGTCCTCACGAACTATACCGATCATCCAGGTGTAGCTGCAGACTCTCTGGGAAGGTCATCAGCTCAATCCTACAGGAGCTCTTGCACCTTCCTGTTCACTGAACAGGAAGAGAAAAATGCCAACAGCAGCTCTGGCTGCTTACGAGTGCAGATGATCAGTGACACATTCCATCACTAGCAGCAAAAACCAAGAGACAAAGGAAGCTCCCAAGCTTCAGCCGCCCTGAATGCTAAAAGAAACTCCAAGTTGAAAACAGGAGATTTTTCCAGCCAAAAAAAAAAAAATTTCTACAAGGGGCCATTGCAGGGCTATGCAGTTCTTGTTCACTTGAACACAAGCTTCCAGCTCCTCAAATCCTTGATTAGCCAGGGCACTCAGAACTCAGAGGAAATCACCCTACAAAACTCCACAGCCTTTCATGCTATTTCTTTCTTTCATATTAAAGCCATGAAAACTCAAGGATAAAAGCACAAAGATGAGTAAAACCAGCATCACCATGACTATTACTGTAAAGGATAAACAAATATGATTTGCTAGTGCACACAGTCAATACAAAGCATGCCCTCAGCTTGGAAGAGTTCAGCTTTATCAGGTGCTCACAGAACAAGCAACTTCTTTCTCTCCTGCCCTAGGTGCAGCTAACTGGTCTGTTCTGATCTTTACATCTTGAGCTACACTAACAGTCAAATGCTTCACATATCCTAGTTACAGAAATGAATAGTCCAAAATTCTATTTCATTGTATGTAAAAAGGTGAGACTCACCTTTAGGCTTCTACTGGATGACACTGGCCTCCAAGTTAACATTACCCTTTAGAAGAGCAGGAGGCTAAAGCCCCAAACATGTCAAATTTACACAAGTAACAAAGAATGTTCAGCATATCAGCTTAAGATGCTCTCTCAGCATCACCTCACACCCTGTGTGGTACAGAAATACAAACATCTCTTCTGAAGATTGATCCACCTCAAACACCAAACTTTCCTAGATAAAAAACAGATGATGTTCTGTTATACAGGGGGTTATGCTTGGAAGTGAAGCCTGCAGGGAGACCCGCAGGTTTTGAAAAGCCATACTGAACCGTTTGCTACCTGAACTGCTGGGGAACCAGCAGCAAGAGCTACCACCACTAATTTACTTACTAATTTTCCAAAACATCATCAATCCAGGCAAAAGGTGGCCACAGCAGAAGGTGTGACCAGAAGGTGCCACAGGTATTAAAATAAGGAAAAAATTATTTAAAAAAAAATCTGAGGAAAATGCCTTGCTATAAACAATTCCAGGTCCAGAATAATGAGATCATGCCTTCACAATAAAAATTCAATAAATAAGTCAGTCCTTCCTAAGAGATAGTGTGCCAATCAAGCAAAAACCCTGTTACAGGGAAGAACTGCCAGCAGCACAAGTTATTTTAGCTGACATTACTTCAGAAAAAGCCCACCATTCACCATCTGCTCTGGCACAAATTCTGAAAGCTAAGAAAGTTTCCAACATCACTGATGAAAAGAAAGCAGTCAAGATAAAGAAGTTTTTGTTTTGCTGTTAAAAAGAACAAGCATCTAGGACAGCTCACATTTCAGCAAGAACAAACACAAAACAGAAGTTTTGCACATTTCATAAAAATCATTACAGAGAATTACTGCAAGGCAGAGTGCAAGTGTAGGGAATATAACACAAAACAAAAAAAAAAACTTTTACAAATTTTGTATGAGAAGCAGGTGGGCAACTCCAAACAGTGGATCTTTTGTTCAGATCCACTCTTCAGTGGATGTGAACTTTACACTGGAGATAAGAACTGTAAGTTTTAAGGGAATCTGACCACACTCCAGAAATACATTAATGGAAGCAAACACCACAGAAAAAATGGAGGAGCCATCATGTCAAGGGGAACAATGGCATAAAAAAAGAAGCTTTCAAATATGAGCATCCATCTGGAAATCAGAGATCTGAAGTTTGAAGAGAGCCTCTAACCAAGAGCTACCTAGAACTCTGAATTCCTTTGAAATGTTTGATGAGTTCCTACAGGAACCATACCACTACTATGAGGACAGAAATGAGATCATGCAGGTGGGATGAATTCCAATGCTATCCTCCATATTCCTATGATTTAGCCAATGAGTATAATGTATTTTCCCATTAAACACCTAGGGGAAGCAATTACCTTCCCCATTTCCTCTCTAATTTTGTCTAGCATAAAAAAAATATAAACTAACCACAGAAAACCTAGAGTAAAAGCAAAATATGAAACTTGGCAAGTGCAGTAGGTTAACTATTCTCCACAAAAATACAACCTGACATTAAGGGTTAGAACTGAGTGGTCCATCACTATGACAAAGTTTAGACAAAATAGATGAACATATTTACAGATTTATTTCTCCCCCATCTGAAACACAAAGCCAGGATGTCACTGCAATTTATGAATGAGCTAAATATTGAGGGCATCTTTTTAATAGTCTGGAAAACAAGGCTCCAAATATCCCTCAGAGGTCCTTTCTTAGACAAAAGCTGAGTAACAGATGGAGTTTTAATATTTCTGATGACACCAGATGATGCTTTATGTGCAATCGTGCACTCTTAAACAGTTATTTCAAAAAATTCAGTTTATGTTAAAAAAAGGTTTACTTGTAATTTAATATCTATTTTATTTTCTCCCTAAATGGAAGAAACCAACAAGGACAGTTTAATAACCTCAAAACCCTAGGCAGTATGCTCAATACAGGATGTAGGATTCCTAGAACAAAAAAATATACTTATTTTTATGATCCTAAAAAAACCATATAATTTTTAAAGTTACTGTGCAACCCTTCACTTTCACAGATTTTACACTTATAAGCTTAAAACATTTCAACATTTCTGATTTACTATCAACTTACTTTTCTCCTTCCTCTTTCTTTTTCCTCCCCACAAAGCAATTTAAACAGAACCTATTTATCAACCCATTTCAAATCCCTACCCCTTGAAGCAGGTATGATATCTCATAGAAACCTGAGTTTGGTCTAACAACATTTTGGTTCCTCATAAAGCAGCCCAAAATTCATGCAAAGTTCGAGAACAAATCCTCAGACATAACAGGTTATCTTTTTTCTTCATCCAATCAATCTCTAAATTCATCTAGAAATCACACTATTTACTGGTAAGTAGATTCTTTCCTTAAACATGCCCTTCCATTTTCTTTTACAGTATCCTCAGTCACAAGGAGTTGGGAATGAAAGATTTGGGAAAGGACTTTTATCGAACAAAAAAGCCTTTGAATGTTTTTCAGAAATTTCTACTCAAGATCCTATTTTATGTTCAAATGAGAAGCGCAAACGAGAAGTAGTGCATGGGTTTAGGAGAGTGTTCAGTGCTGTCCATTCATCACATTTACATAGGTATGCAGCTGGCAAAAAACTTAATGAGGCCACTACAGCAGTTTTCCAGCATCTGTCATACTTACCATCAGATCAAAACAGCATTTATTTGAAAGCATTCAACCCACTTGCACAAAAGCAGACAAACATTTGCCAGAGAAAGAAAAGGGAATCTGTTTGAAGGTCTCTCTTTCTCCTCTGTGAATGCTTCAATTCCCACTGACAGCATTTTTCAGCCAAACAACAGAAGTCCATTTCACCAAGCGAGAAAGCTCTAACAGTAATGCTGAGGTCTAATTCTTCCACCACCAAAAAATTTATTTTATTAAATGCAGAGTGGGAAACAGCAATACTCCAAAACCTGGGTTTATTACTTCAGTTTTCTGAGTATAGTTTTATCACTTGTGTCCTTTCCAGACACACCTAAGGTCAGCAAAAACCTGGGTATGTTAAGTGTAACAGAAAAATGCTGCACCTCAAGAAGCCTTCCCAGCACACCTCATTACTGCAGACAAACAAATCTCTGGGGCACAGACCCCTAGAACATGCATATCAAACAAAACACATTTTGTCTTTTCATAGACAAGAACTTTCACCAATTGTTACTCAGTCTAAGTGACCTTGCTAACTGAGAGCCTAGGCCAGGAGGACAAGCTCTGTCTCTAAACATGTATTGTATATATGTTTACAATCACGTCTGTAAAACATATTTAAGCCAAGACTTCCCACTCACCGTCACAGACTTCAGAGTCATCCCATGGTAGGTGCCCATGGTGTCAATCTTGAAGCCTTCCGTTTCTGCAAAGAGAAAGAAGCCTTCTGTAAACCCTTGTGAACACAGCAGTGTCTTGTCTAAATGGACAACACTGGAGATCTCTCTGAAGCTCTTCTGTCAAAGAGCACATCTTGCTGCTGCTGGTGGTTTAGGTTCTGTTCCCAGTACAAAACCTGGGTAGTCACTAAGAAATCTGCTTTCTTTAGACAGAGGTCAGTTTGATATTGCTGCTTTCTGCAACCATTTAACATGTCTTACATTCAAATTAGTATAAAAATCTACTATGCCATTATTTGCTAATTATCAGAACTGTTTTATTTGCTACCTGAATAGCTTCTAAATAGTACTTTACCTGCTGCATGGAATAATTGGAAGTACTTCAGAGAAAGGCTATAAACCTAAATCTTTGCGAGAATATGCTACAATTTACATGCAGTCTCAGAAATTCTCCTCACTGCAAGATTGAGAAGTCCCATTCATATTCCCAGAATACATTGTACTGCAACATATTCAACCTGTATTAATGGAAAAATATACCTAAGAAACCAATTTACATGCCAGCTATAAAAGTGTGGCCATTTTAGCTTGATAAATTAACTTCTGGAGTGCTGAAGAGTAACATTGCCATTGTCATATGATACAGAGGAAAGAATCTGCATAAATACACAATACCAGACTAAAGGTTATAAAAAGGGGCGTTCTTGGGGTGGTTTTTAAATTAGTTTTAATTAGATTGAATTTATGCTAAGTGCCAGAAGCCCGCAACTGCCCAGTGACTAAACCTGCTGTCAGCAGTCTATTTGCTTTTGAAGACTCCTTCCCTGTTCCCCTGCTCTCAGAGCTTTAAGATCAAAGTAAGCTCCTGAATAGTGCCACCAGGACTGGAAAGAAAACCTTTTCCCTTTTGTAAATTCCCTAGCCTCATGCATCTATCATCAACTGATCCCATCACACAACCATCCAAACAATTCCTACCAAAAATGGTATGATCATCACCACCCAAACCATGATAAACAAGCATTTGTCTACATCTAAGCAATTCTGGGCTATTTCAGCTAGACTTGGGTAAAAGTAACTGATACTGTGCAGAAACAGCTACTTGGAACTGGTATGTTTTTGTCATTTCTTACACCCCCTTCATTTTGTGCACCAGCACAAAATCATGATAGACAAAGAAATAAGGCAGAACCAAAGCATGGCTCCTACCCGAATCTAAAAAGAGTCCAAGAAAAATATTGACTTCTCAAAACAGTTAGAGCTTCTTGCTCTCATCATGAGTAAATTAACTTAAACTGAAACCCAGACAACCTTGAAAGCAATTCACATGATCTGGGAGTCATCTGTGGCTGCTCATCCTTTCTTCCTTAGATGAGGAAGATCATCAGGCACTAAAAGGAAACAAGGCCAAAAAGTTTCCCAGATTTAAGAACTTTCCAGTGCTTATAAAAATATACTCCAGAGTTTGGAAATTATCATACTCCTCTCACCACAGAGACAGCTATCTACTTACTGAACAGTTTGGGCTTTCACCTTTTCACCTCATTCCCTCAATTATGCCACCAGACCTGACCCCCACTACCAAGTCAAGACACCCAATGTCACTGACCATGTTTTGTTTTATAGTCACCTCAGTTCTAGCTCTTCAGCTTCACATCTCAAGGCCACTCCTCCCTTTCTGCCAGATTAACATTTCTGAACTACAGACAAAACTCTGAGAAAGTAAAATGCAGGTACAGACCTACATGAATCCAGTCCTTCCTACTAAAAAAACAACCAAACCAAAACAAAAAAAAACCACACAAAAAACCCAAAGAAAGCAGCCTAGCCTCCCTGTATAAATTGATATTGCCTCCCTATATAAAATGGTAGGCATTCCCACCTTTCCCCTCAACCCCAAGCTATAACAATGCCTTGAGTCTTAGCTCAGAGGTCACACCACTGAACTAGAGCTGAGGATGGTCAAGACATGACTGCACAAACACTTCCACGGAGAACAGGTTGCTCTGTGACTATATAGGTCACTGCTGCAGGGCAGGGAGCATGTTAATATTTCAGGTGGTGCTTGGAGCCTTGTAGAATACTTGGTAGAACTCCTTAAGTTGAAGGGATGCTTTTGCTGACTTGGAGTGACAGAAATCAGAGGTGTCTAATCTAATCTGACAGTTGTTTGTGAATTTCAGAACATCACCACCAGAAGAACCTTTATCCTTTCCAGACTGACCTATTATGGGTTCCTCATGCCTGTGACACAGAGCATTTCCAACTATTTTGGTTAGATAGTCTTTCCAAAGAATACATACACCCCATAGCAAAACCAGCACAGCACCATGCTCTCTTGTGCCTGGCCTGATGTGGCTTCTTTCCTCTTAGCACAAATCCTGACTTTGTAATTAGTTCTCCATGTTTGTTCCCTGTCTCCAACAGCATAGCAAAGGGAACAAAGGCCCACAGAGCCAGCAGCACAGTTAGAAAGTAAATCAAAGGGGAGAGAGGCACCTGGCAGGGAACCAATCTCTGATCAACTGCCACTGGTTTCATTTTTTGCAAAAGTCTTCTCAGGTCTCTCATAAAATCTGTCCTAGTTCATTTAATGAGCCTAACGGGAACCACAAACAACAGCTCTGGCACTCATCAGCTTCCTGCTTCCAGCCTTGTCCTGACCCTTCTTTCTAGCAGAAGTAAGTAACTTGGATGAAGAGCCACTTGCTGCCTCCAGCAAACCCCAGTTTCCTGCCTGATGAATGTTCCCAGCAGCTACACAGGGGCCCCAGTACTATTTAAAAGCTACTCAGGTAGCAAATATAACGGTTCTGATAATTAGAAAATAATGGCATAGCAGCTTTCTGCACTAATTCAAATATAAGACATGTTAAATGGTCAGTGCAGGTACCCACACACATTCCTGCAAACAATTGCTGCAGCCTCTACAAGAGCTACTGCAGGGCCCATGCTCTGCTGTCTGCACTAGGGTGGGACCAGTAGAAGAAACCACTTCCCAAACTGCCCATCACCTCTCCAGCTTCCTGCCTCAACCTCTCCAGCAACTGGTGAATCAGAGTTTAGCATCTCCAGCTTCCAGAGGGGGGTAGCAACCCCCCTGAAGCAGGAACAGCAGAGACATTTGTCAGAACACAGCTTTATTGATTCAATCCTCTCACACGCACCGTGTGGTATTGTACCTGTCAGCCAATCACTTCTCTTACAGAAATAAACACTGCCAGAAGCATGATGAGCCCTGCCCCTTGCATGTCTGTACCATTTTTTTAGGTCTCAGTAGTTTGCACACTTGGGCACATCCAGCAGCACCCTCAGCTCCACTCACTGTGGACAGCCTGAGCAAAGCAGGAAACAAATGTTTCCAGGTCAGGGACTCCACAGTTCCAGCTTCCTTCCCACTTCAAAAACTGCTGAGCGTGTCAGCCAGGTTAATGCTGAAAAAGATATTCAAGGACCAGGCTAGAAAGCAGAGGCACTTATTCCAGATTGTTCTCCAAGGCCAGGGTCTGCCCCTGGTACAGCTGCTCAAAAGCACACCAGGGTACAAGAGGAAGCACGGGCCATAGTGAAGAGGAGCAGAGGAGACAGTGATCGCGGGCCATGCCCCCAGCACTCACCAGCACAAATGCTGTGCCATGCCCTCCAAGAGCACAAAAGCTTCTCCTCTCCCTCCCAAAGCAGCTCCAACCTGTGCTGCTGAGTCATGCAGCAGCAGTGAGATGTAATGGTAATACTTGGCCAAGAATTAGTTTATAACTCCAGCTTCAAAATCCCAGCTTCGCCGGTGGTAATAAAAGCAGTTAAAATGATAAACCATCAACTTAGAAAAGGGTATTTAAGAAAAAAGAGCCTCATAAATAAAGGTACCATGATGGAAAGACTTTGGACCCTTGTTTTTAAGCTTGGAATTAGATGCAGGACAACTAGTAATAAAACTTATTGAGGGTCTTCAATACACTGGGAATTTCCAATATCATTACTACAAAGCTATGACACACATTTCCTTTAGGCAAAGAGCAGTCCATATTAAATGCTTCAATCACAGGTCTAACACTAAGGACTAAAGAATGCAAGCAAAGCCCAACAATAATTTTGTCAGGAAAAAGTGTCCTGCGACCATTTGTTTGCCAAATATAATCAATTTTAGAAATATATGCACTGTTAAAAACACCAACATAAACAGATGCCTTAAAACTACATATTGAAAGACTAAACATAATAACTAGAACTGAATAAACAACATAGCCTGTCACCACAGGGTTTTTTTCTTCTTCACTCATTGCATGTATTATGGTCATAGTTTCTCTGTTCCATGACCCAAAGACTGGTAAAAGAACCATAAACATTTCCAGTGTGGTTTATCACAAGTTCACTTCCTAGCATCCCCATGCATCAATCTGAGTGCCTTTTCTTAATTAAAACAATTAGACCTGGAAATGAAAATAGGCACCCTAATGCATCAGCTTTTTGGACTGATGATATTCTCCATCAGCATTTGGGTGCATGCTCCGTTTCCTTGCAGGTAAGTGTTAATGTTCAGGGTGCCTTGCATTTGCTTAAAGCCACTGCTCCACATCCATCTAGGTCACCCTGCACTTTGATTCTGCACCTTCTGCAGCTCCAGTCTTCCAATCCAGCTACAAACTTGAGCTCTGATACATTACCAAAAGAATAAAAGCTTGAAAAATACTCAAATTAGCCTGAATTTCTAGAAGGAAGTAAAGGGAAATAAAAACAGAACAAAGCAGCATGTCTCAGACACTGAAGAGCTCGAGTTAAAGCCTTGGTTTGAATTGTGGATGAATAAGACTGAATAACCACTTCCTTTTTCAGCTGTATACTCTTCAAGCCCCATATAGCAACACTCTGCATACTGCCTGGAAATGATTCACCAACTCACTTCACAGCCCCAGTAATTTAATCCCTGACACCAAATGTCACTCTGCATGAGAGTTTACTGAGCACTCCTTTACAATACTGTATCCTAACAAGTAAGTTTGACACCTAAATTTCCAAGTTACACTAATTACTTTACAAATTCTCTGTACAGTTCATATATAACAGCTCAGTAGTAATCTTACCAGTAATTAACACCAACAACTTAAGTTTCTCACAGCATTTTATGTGTATTGTAAAAGCAGTTTATGTGCATTTTTCAGCACAGAAGCCAATGTGCAGTGCTGAAAGTTTTTAAACTAGTTGGTCACACCAAGCCAGAAAATACAGATAGACCACATTCTTTTTCCAAATGTGCATCTCCTGCACATACTCTCTGTTAGGGGATAAAAAGAATCATATAAATCTTAAAGTGAGTGCAATAAATCAAAGTTTAACCAGTCAAACTGAGTCTGACCAGTAAAACTTCAGAACCGTTTACCTCCTGCTACCAATTCTACTCTCCCCTGTGTAAAAGGATATCACACAATTTAAAACAAAATAACTTATAATGAGAAATGCTTTCTAAAGAAACTTTCTTAACAATGTATACGAGAGAGAAACAAAATGTTATGGTCCAGTCACCTCAAATATATTAACTTCACAGTCCTCTGTTCCATGGGCTTAGCACTTAGGACTGACAAACTTCTGCAAAATGGCAACTGTGTCTGAAAATCCAGTAAAGTTATAAATAAAATATAAGATGACAATAGCAGGAAATCAACAACAAACTTTCCTGAAGGAAACATTTGGACACAGTCAAGAATATCCTTTTCACCACTGCAGTGAAATCACACAGCAAGACTCTCTGATTTACCCTAAGTAGGACTGAATATTGCTGGAGGTTTCGGGGGTTTTTTGGTTTGTTTTGTTTTAGGGGGAGTAGTAGCAATTGGCTGCTACTATGTTGAAACTTTGAGAACAGGAACACTCCTGGAATAAGCCTTAAGACCTAACCTTGGAGCAGCACAGGGAAATTTGACTTTGCCATCCGTACTGAGAGATGCACTCCATGGGTCACAAAAATGTTACATCTTCAAGACTACCATCCCACCACTACTGCACACTTTGAAATTACAGAATAAACAAGCATGTGAAAAAAATCTTCTGAGGTAAAGCCACCCAAGAAAATGGGAGAAAAAGACATTATAGCATCCAAAACATATGTAGCATTAATGCATATTTAAATATCAAACACTAAGGCACACAGGAGAGGACACAAAATAAGCTCCTAAAGCATCAAATGGCATTTGAGCACAGGATTTTTAAATCCTGAACAAGATTTTAAAATTATGTTTCTCAAGAAGGTCTGACAAACTGCAGTTTGAAAAAAATTCCCCATTTGTAAAGGTGCACATTAATAAAATGCAAAAAATCCACTCAAGCTAGTAATACAAAGGAAAAGAACAGGACTGGCAAGGTAAAAGCAGAGGAAGTTCAGCACAGGATGGAGCTCTATGCTGTTGAAGAGAAGATTCCATCACTAACTGCCAGCATGGAAGAAACCAAAGCAATAGCAGAGAAACAGCACCCAAGGAAAGCGACTGCAAGCAGTTCACCTCCTCACCTCCAAAACATTTGAGCAGTTGGGCAGGATGGGTGCACTGCCAAGGAATGTGTTCTTCCACTTGGCATGTGGAAATACCCAGGATATGCAATTCCTACTGCAAACAACATTCTAATGCATCCACAGAACTTGAAGAATGTCAAAGGAAAGGTTTCTCTGTCCTGCCTGACCAAAGCTGCAGGAACAAGACCACTGCTGGACAAAAGGTGTCCTGCCCCTGGGCTGCTGAGCAGTTCCACTGAATGCACCTGGAACTCACTGTTTGCTCTTCAAGAACAGCAGTTACCACCCCCTCACACTGACTATTAAACCACTCTAGCAGCAAAGCCTGTCCCATCTGGCATAAAAATTTTAAGTTAGTCTACCAGAGAGGCATCCTGATACATTGCATCAGAAATAATGATCCACCACAAGAAGCAGAGAAATTTGGCTGCAACTCAACAGTTTACTTAATGCATGTTAAAATTCCTAAATTTACTCTCTTAGCTCTACAAGCTTTGAATTTCTTATGCTAAGGACAAGACAGCAAATGGAAAAAAACTCTCTATTAAAGCCCACAAATATTCAAAGAAAAACAGTTCACCTCTTTGCTGCCTAAACTTTAAATACTGTAGTATCATACAAAACTGAATATAGGCAATATGCCAGAATCCTGCTGCAACTAGAAGAGGACTACTGTGAACCCTTCCTAGGATTTCAATACCTCTGAGGAAAGAGCAAACACAAAGAAAAAAGCCTCGAGACACTGACTTTTGGCTTTGTTTCCATCTTTAGCCAAACCCACCACTGTGCCCATTGTTACAAGCACCACACCACCCTGCCTTCCAGTCTGCAGCCAGCCACAGGCAGTCACAGAGGGCAAGGTGTGGAAACCCTTCAGAATGGCAGAAATCTGTAGGATTCAGCTTTATCGTAGGTGTTATCCACCATTACTAAATAAATGTGGATACAATGGCATAACGACTCCAAGTTATTACTCTTTGAACTTAATTATCTTTCTTTTCCTTCAGAATTCTTTCCCCAAGTCCCAATACTGCAACCATTCCAGAAAAAAAGTGTGATTCCAAGTTCTTACTCAACTTACTGCAAAAAAACAGAGTTTAATGAAAAAAAAGCCTTATTTTATTTTTATGGATGACTATTTCTGCTTGTAGTCTCACTTCTACACTGAATATTTGGGAGCCACAGCTTCAAGGGCGACTAAATTAAAAATCCCATAAGAAATGAGTTCACTCGTGACAGAGCTGCAAGTGATGTGCATCGTTCAGTTTTAAGCAAATGACATTATCAGCACATTAATGCCTAGTTATTACAGGAAAACCACCTGTACTCAGAGTGCCAGTTAGACTACAATTTAAAAGTCAATAGTTTTACAACAGAATACCCTACAAGTAAATGAGATCTGTGCTATTTTCTAAAGTTAATTTGAAGGCAAAGAAGATCTCAAATATCTCTAGGTCCTCTCCTAAGAAATCCAGATGTAAAATTACTAATTCTATGTAACTTCCTTAAGTGATGTACCAATACCTTTCATAAGTCAATCTCAAGTTTAAAATACCTTCTTTCCAACACCTCATTTTTATTTCCAGTGCTAGCCTACACTTAGCTAACTTGGTATTCTTAACCTATGTATTTCTTTAAATATCCCTTGAAACCTGAAATAAAAAATTAACTTTGTGTGACTACACCAAATATAAGTAACCAGAAAGTTAAGGAAGAAAAACACACTCTAGAATGGAGTGAGACACTGAATTAGGCAGGTAGAATATGACCACATCACAAAGGAATCTTTCAACTGGAACAATTGCTGCAGTCCAGTCAATCCCATTTGAGCACCAAGTGAAACCCCAACACCACATTCTCAGAATCACAGAGAAGGAAGAGGCAATTCAGAAATGAAACAAAATTTGCATGACCTTCTGCAAGAAGCACAAAACCATCCAAGCACAACAAACACAAGATTGCAAAATAAAACCACAGCAAGACATGAAAGTGAAGTAACTGAACCTGTGCTAAAAACAAGATAAAAAAAAGCAATGGGGACAGGAGAAAAATTGCACTAGAAAGACAAATCATCACTCAAGTTCAATGTTCACCATCTTTTAAAACTTGTGAGAATTCTTCAATATTGTAGATTGTTTCCATCTCCTCTCCAGAATGGTATTTATGTTTTGCACGGCTGTTCCCAGTTTGTTTTTTATTTTAAATAGACACAACTAGATATTATTTACTTGGAATTACTGGAGGCAACTTTTAGAGCAACTGTGATTGTATAAGGAGAGCGAATCTATTATGTGTTATGCACCTGACAGTTATCCTTGCACTTGTGATTTTTTTATTAATTGCATAGGACACACCCCAAACATGTTTTTTCCCCAAGAAGTTCTGGTTTTAAGCTTTCAGTTTGCTTCCTAAGAGGTAGAAATAATTTCTACAAAATAATACTTTTGGATTTCATTACTTGGAAAGCTATCTTGAGGCATAGTTACAGCTCTTTTTTTGTCTTTTCTTAGGTTTGTGAAATAATAGCAGAGAAAAATCCACTAATATGAACTTGGTGAGTTGTCAATTTTGGTTCTCAACTTTTTTTTTTCCTTTTGAAAAATGCTTTGCAATTAACTTACCCTCTTTGCCTTTAAATCTTTCTTGATCATATCTGTTGTAGGCAGCTGGAATAGGTTGCTTATTCCGTAAAGTGGGATCCTAAAACAGGTTAAACAACATTTGTAAAACATAGTAAAAGGTATTTGATGGTTTTTGAATTTCATGAAGAGTTACTTAGAACTACTTGAGAGTATAAAACCAGTTCCTTTTCGTAGGAGTTTCAATGCATTTGAAAACTTCTGATGTTTCCATTCAATACCCACTTACAGTCTTACAGAAACAGTTTAGTACTGAATGCAAAGAGAATAACCTGAGGCAAAAGTAAAATAACAAACAGTAACAAACTACATTATTAAAATCTCTACTGAGTTT
Organism: Anomalospiza imberbis; assembly: GCF_031753505.1. Classification (NCBI taxonomy): domain Eukaryota; kingdom Metazoa; phylum Chordata; class Aves; order Passeriformes; family Viduidae; genus Anomalospiza; species Anomalospiza imberbis. The sequence continues at coordinate 8,072,441 of NC_089689.1, read as the reverse complement.
TTGTTATACTTAAAGATTTAACAAGGAAAAAAAAACATTAACTGACAATTCATGACTAAGGCTTCAGCCACACAAAATTCCCCTTGTCAGCCTGATTACGATAAAATTTTGCTAAATAAACAAAAACAAATTTTGAGGAGAAAAAAAAAAGCATTCTGGAAAAAAAAGTTTTTAAAAAGCACCAAACTAGAGGCACACTCCATATCAATTCAATCCTTTTTGTGGATAGCTTAGTTATGTATTCACACTTATTCTGAGTGGGACATTTGAATAATGCCATGCATAATTTAAGAAATTCAACACAAAGCAAATATTTACATGTTGGAATTCATCTTGCTATTTAAATTTAGTTCTTTGTTAAATGCAGAAGCAGCATTTAACAAAACAAAACACAGTACAATTAAGCAGCTTTCAGAGAACACTACCACCATGTTCAGAGATATATTAGGTTTAATAGAACACAATAGTAAACACCACAATTCTAAACAAATCCTGCCTAATACCTGGATAGAAGTAAACAGTAGAGCTCTAAGTCTGTCCTGATTTATTACAAGCAAAAGAAAGCTGGTTTGAGCTGTTCCCACTCATGAGTCATGCTCCAGATTCTTAAACATTTGCTACCCTATCTGTCAGAAAAGCAGCAAAACATTTCATTTGAAATGGCAGCACTCTCATCGAATACACTTTTTGCAAATAGATGCAGCATGTGGCTAATGCTTGATAGATGCAGAAGCTGGCAATAGCAGATTAATCTCTCGTAACAAGAGCATATTGAACTAATTAAACTAATATATTCAACTCTTTAAATACCAATAAATGCAACTTAAGTTAAAGAATAGCTGTGAACTTATGCTTGAAAAATATGCATTTTCTGGAAGTAAACCAAAACAAATTGTGTATGTAATAGTGAGAAGACACGGTACAGTCACTTTCGGTGTCCCAGCCCTCGTGTTCACCCAAACACTGCTCTTACCGTTGGTGCTGTGTTTGGTGCAGGTCTTTGCTCAGGTGCTCGGCCTTCTTCTCTGGCTTTAACTGATTGAAGAATTGCAAAAATATTCTTGGCAAAGTTCTGAAAAAGATATCAGGTACCTGTGAGCCTTACTGACCATCTGCATTTCACATAACAATCATCCAGGTGAAGACACTGCTTGGTTAACTTACGTTTCACCGAAAACCAAAACTGGTGCACCAATTTTCTAAATAGCTGATTTCTGACCCCTTTTCTGTGACAGGATGCAAACATTAACAGGGTTTTAAGGCATCACTGCTACCCCCTATTCTTTAAGGCCCACACCTGCTAAATCTAACTGGCTTCATTACACCACAAAGGTAAACCAAACTCATCTCAAAGCACTTGTAACCCATAAGATACAGAGTTAATTGTACACAATGTCTGCTACTAATGTCAATTTTCAGTAATGGCTCATCAGTAAAAGAAACCTTTTTATCAATTAGGGAAAACAGCTTTTTTTTTTTTTCCTACTGGTTCAGAATAATATAAAATATTCACAAAATGCTAACACTGTTCCAGAGTATTGTATATTAACACTGAAGTGGTGTTAACACCACTGGTATCATGAAACTAACACATGAATTACAAAACAAAGACTTCTGGGGTGAATTTTGTAGAAATCACTTAGAGTTGTACTGCAAAGCTTCCCTTACCCTGCTCACTTGACCTCAACGAACATCTTGTCAATCCACTGTAAGCCACCAAGGGCAGGAACTGGAAAACCACCAGAAACCACTTATAAAGGCAAAGCCATCCCCTGAGCAAACCCAGTTCTTTTGACAAAGTCTGAAAGAACTCACACAAAACTGTATTTAAAGTTCTTTTCAGTCAGAAAAATCCCAGGAAAAAAAAAAAAAAAACTTCCAAGAGCTGCAAGCCATGCACATATCAATTATAAAAGGATATTCAAAGTCTAAACTACAAGCTTTTACTGAAAATTCAGATTTCTCCCAAACTGTGGCCTGGGCATCATATCAATCAAAATTCTTGTGATTGCTGTGCTTTATCACACACTGTCTCTAGGAAACAAGGCTACTCCATCTTCTGAAACTCACAAGGAAGAACTAATTAACAACAGGAGCAATGTTTTAAGAGTGAGTGGCTATGCAGAAGCCAAATCTCCCAGTCAGAAGGAAGTTACAACCAACATTCACATTCGTATTTTCTTCATAAAACCTACAGTTAATATAGTCTTAAAGGGAGTTGGAACTTCAAATGATGAGCTTTTCCAAGGCCTTTAAACATGGGAACTTCAATAGCCTTAAACTGCATGTCCTGGACCAAACTCAGGTAAAAAACCCCACAAGGTTGTTTCTCCCATCTGCTGAAAACAAGCCACTAATAAGCATGGAATCAGAAGTGTTCTTGCTGATGTCTTTTTTCCACATCATGAAAATGCAAGTCCCCCAGGGCCACAACTAATGGCTGTTTGCAAAGGGAGAAAACCAGCAGTGTTTTAACAAGCACTCAAACTAACATCATCTTCTTGCTGGTCACTGGCTTGGTCAGGGATATGGGATTATATTACTGTGACAGAAAAATGATTGAGCAGGAAGTCCACTGCATGTACCTGCTCATTTGTAAAGCCCTGCAGAGCTGAAGACTGCTAGGTTTTCATTGTTCATCCCTTCAGAGATCAGAATATGAATATCCATTAGCTTCTGCCCTAGATTTAGTTAAACTTAATAATCAAGTGCAGCATATCTACTACCAAAAACTTCTGGCCCGAAGGACAGAGCAGAAAAGGAGATGGAAAAGAACCCCAAACATCAAAATATTTGTTTCTCGGCACAGATGCTCAATCCCCTGCCAACACCATGACTAACATACACCAAATCAAGTTACTATCACTGGTGGTGATTTAATGCCAGGATGTTTGTGAAGAAATCCCAGGGCCAGTCAGACCAGACTGCTCTGATGAGGAAGGCTTAATGAAGTCACTTCACTAACTAAATTTCTCTTGTAATAAAAATACTTCCATCACAATATATCACAGTTTATTCTAAAAAATTGCAGTCTTTAATTTCTGTAGCCCACCATAACTCTAATTCTCATTAACAAAGACTTCTAGTCATTACAGCAGCTTTATCATGCTAGCAAAAATAAATACTTTTCTAATAGAGATCATCAAGGATAAACATTGGTTTCAGCTTCATTGAAAACAATCGTAGAGGAAAATAATTGAAGAAAAGTATACTTTATCTCCATCATCTGACAAAAATAAAACCTTAAATTGAACATGTAAAACTAGAAGTATATACCTTGTTAAACAATATGGCTTACAGTGCTTCAAAACTTTCCTATAGCTAAGTCGTAACCAATTTTTAATCAGATTTACACTCCGGTGTTTCACTGCAGAGAAAGAGGAGCCTAAGGAAAAACATATAAATTTAAAATAACTCTTATTTGAACTGACAGTAAGGGTTTCTTCGACATGCATCCCAGGAAAATCAAGAGCTGCAGAATGCTGTAAACATTGTCCAGACTTAGAGTAGGGCTGGAGAAGGAAGAATTGAGCCCCAACTACATTTCTTTACACATTTGCTTGATATGCTGAGACATACTGCTAAATTCTTTACAGCCAGTGGCATGATGAAAGGCATGATTCTGTGCCAAAAAGGCAATATTCCTATCACACATTTTCAGTAATTCCTATATATGGCATGACAAGAAAAATGAAAACAGCATTGAGATGGCCTCATAAAAGCACAGCAGAAATTAAAACACTGCTCATAAGGAACATGAAGTGATAAACTGTATATTTAAAAGAAAATATTTTGCACATCTAAAATTAAAGCATATATTTAAATTTCAAATTCAAATCAAAAAGTAAAACATCATTTAAGGCATCACTCTCCTATGCCTTCAGAATATGTATCTTGAATTTGCAAACTGTTCATCAAGTTTGAAGCTGATTTTCTTTCCTCCCTGCTCTTGTAACTCCCAGCTGCAGGGACTCACAGTACCCCTGAAACTGCTCTCTGCACACTTTGGAGCTAGACAAGCCATGCTGGGGCACACAAGAAGCACACTGCCACACAGGAGATTGTAGATTAACCACCTGAATAAATAGGTGTTTGTCATCCTGCTTTCAGGACAATGGTAGTTTAAGAAATTCACATTACACTACTGGAATTTATATTGCTAAACAACTAAGAGCACATGACTGTCAAGCTTCAGATTAGGGAGCCTATAAAAAAGGTTGATAAATATTGAACTTGTTACTAACTGTTGGGGGACAAAATAAAACTCAGACACAAAGTTCATCTGGGCATTTCTTTGTGTTCCACTCAAGAAGTGAACTGTGTATTAATAAGGCTGACCTGAAAACATAGCTGTGAGTATATCTGCTGTCTGTAGAGCTGTGGACTATGCTCCCTACATTTGTGGACTGTGTTCAGTAAAAAGGTACCATTTTCACTTGTTCTGTGTTATCTTCACTAAATTTTTATAGCAAGAATATTATATGAAAGACAACTGAAACATTTAATTTGAAATGTTAATTCAGAAGTGTGAAACAGCAACAACACTGTAACAGCCTGAAGATATAGTACAGCATAAAAACTCAAAAACCCCAATCCCCTTGATACATAATCCTAGTTTATTTCTCCTATGAATGCAGCATATGGAAATACATTTTTTATAGTTATGTTTTTAAGCAGTTACTTTATAACTGACCTAAATATTCTTTCAGGAAGTATAATACTTTTTTCTACAGATTTTTGGTTGAATTCAAGGCACATATAGACAAAACAAGATTTATTATCGCTCAATGTAAATACTATTTTTAAAATCTGGCCCATCTTTCCTTTAAATGCTACATTCAAAATGTTTGCAGTAGTGCCTGGCAGCAATAAATTCATCTGCCTAGTTTTTCTAAGGAAGCCAGTCTTGCATAAACTGGAGTTTGGGCACTCAAGCTGTACCATGACATTTGTGCACAGCCACTCCAAAGCCAGCCTCCTGCTCCACCTGAAGGACTGATGAGGACACCAGCTGCTCTTAGCCTGGCACACCTTTCCTTTTTCACTTTGCTACTGAAGTCTCACTGCTGTGAACTTCACGAACGTGAGACAATTCTGCCACCTAGAGCCCACAGAGAGATGAATTTACAATTAAATTCTTTTAAAATAAGCAAAATTTTACTTTCAGACCTCTTAGTTGTCTAAAGTGATTAAAATACTATTAGTCTTGCTTCAAAATTGTTTTCCAGCTAAATTAAATTATTGAAACTTTAATTACAACTGCAGTATTAACCTCCTCACAGGTGACTTCACTAGTAAGAATGATCAAGATTCATCAGAACAAAAATATGAGAACTGAAAGTAACTGAAAACATGATTTCTCACATTTACTTCAAATACAGTAGTTCCTATGAAAAGGATCAGACCTATAAAGAAAATATATTAATTTTAAAAATAAAATATGCAAGTACCAACTGCAGTAGTAATATTTCGCAGGTGGTAACACAAAACTAAAAATCATGACCAACACAAAAAATCAGCTACATACACAAAAAAAAAAAACAGTTCTGCTCTTTAATACTTGTGTGCAAGAATACAGAAGACTACAAAATAACATTCTGGAATAATTCAGATGCTGTATTAGATAAATTTGCAATTGTGGGTTACATCCAAGGTAAATGCCACACAGGAGGAAAATGCCAATCCCTCTAGCTAGGTCAGCTATAAACTCCAGTCATCTTACTCAGTTCTGGTCTTCTCTCACCATACACACAAAAATACCCAGAAGCTGGGGGTGGCACAGTGGGGAAATACAAATCCAAATTATGAAATTTAATACATAAAACTCACAGTCAAGAGGTATAACATTAAACTAGAGCTTGATTCCCTTCTGTATTAACATCTTGTGTCCTGGATAACAATACACTGGTCATCAAGTAACTTTTCTTAGGGAAAGTACAGATAACTAGTACATTACAAGGGGGCTGCAATAACTAAAGATATAAAAGCTGAAAATCTATGAAGGCTTAAAAAACAAAGTTGTTTATTTAATCAAATTACTTGTTATACAGTATAAGATTTCTAGGCTTTCAACACAAAACTTAAGAAAATGTGCTGGATAGCCCAGCCTAAGTCTTTCACATAAGAACAGAGGATACATAAATATAAGGATCAAGGCAGGAAAATATTTCATTTTATTCAGGCTTAGTTCATACCTTATTAGGAAAAGAACAATTTTATATTTAAAAAGCTGTAATTTAGAATATTTTCTTAAGTTTTTTTGTATATATTAAGCAGGGAAAGTATAACTACCCAGACTGCAAGACAATCCAATTCACCAGTCTGCAGCAGTGAAGCAACAGCAAGAAAATAAACTGACCATTGCTTCAACATTTCAACCTTGACCTCCTAAGTAATATACACTTAAAGGAACAAGGTTACACTTCCAAAGAGATACATTTTCATGATGTAAAGGTTATGAAACTACAGAGACTCAGCTCCACCCAACTCTGATCCCATATCAAGTCTTTATAGTTTTTCCATTATAACCAGCTACCTGCAGAAAGAGCCCACATCCCATCATTCTTTGATTTGCTACACACCTAACTCCATTAGAAATAGGTACACCTGAAATGCCAATTTCTCCTCTCCAGCTTACATGGTTCTACTTTAATGCTTTTCCCTGGACTGTCTCCAGGCAAGCAGTCATGTTAAGATGCCAATACAGGTCACTCATTGCCATATAGTGCCTGGCCATGTCTTCAAAAGATTTACACAAGGCTCAGGGAGGAGAAAACATTTACAGATATGCTGTAAGCTGAGAAATCCACCAAAGCAGCAGCTGGCCCAGCTGCTGACAGATGTGTAAATGTGTCTGCCTGGACAATGCACTTACATCAGGAGCGTGCAGCTACTGTTCAGCTTCTCAGCTGAAGAGATTTAGAAAGGTTATGTGCTACAGCCTTTAAGACTTCCCATAACTTTGACAGGCTGGATTATGTTATTTCCTTGTACAGAGGGTTAGAGTTCACTTGAGAAAATATAATTCTAATATACTTCCAACTGTGACAAAAGATAACTGAAGAGTGCTGGCCAAAATTTAAAGTTTTAGCAATCAACTGTAGCATTTTCCCATGAACTGGGTGTGGCTGAGGTGGAGTTACTTCTGTCCTAGTGCCCTGGTAGTGCTGCACGGTGCCTTGGTAGCCAGAGGTGCTGATAAGAGCCCAGTGTTTTGGCTGCTGCTGAGCAGTGCTGACCCAGCACCAAGGCTGCCTCCTCACCTGTCAGCTGGGGCTGGGCAGGATCTTGAGAGGACAGCCAGCCAGGACAGCTGACTCCAGGGATATTCCCCATCTGCTCAGCAGTAAAAGCTAAGAGAAAGAAGGAGGAGGGCATTTCTTGTTACAATATTTGTCTTCCGGAGCAGCTCCTAAATGTACTCAAGCCCAGCTCCCCAGGAAGTGCCTAGAGATATCCAGCTGATGGGAAGCAGAGAATACATCTTTTGTCCTCCTTTGCTTCCCCACACATCCTTTATTTCTAATAAACTGCCTTTATCTTGACCCACACTTTTTTTTTTTTTTTTTTTGCATCTTATTTTCTCCCAGCCATCCTGCTGAGGAGGGAAGCAGCTTGGTGGGCACCTTTCATCCATCTAACCAAGGTCAAGCCACAACACTCTACAAAAAAAAGGATGAAAGATTTTTTCCTTTTTTTAAAGAACATCCGAAATGCTCAGAGCTGCTCAAATCAAGAACATTGGTTCACTTCAAAAAGTTACAAATTCACAAGGCCAGTATTAGTACATTTCCAAGATTCCAGCTTTAAGATTTCTCTGCACACGAGTAGAGCACGTTCAACACAGCCCACCCAGTTACCTTGTTGCTTATCTAAGAAATAGTTCTGAGCAATCTGGGAGATTAAAAATAAATAAGGAAATATAAATCAGGTACACCAGCAGTCACATTACACTAAACAGATGCAATTTGGCTCTGAAAAGCAATCACAAAAATGCCACCCTATTGATAAAAATCTATAAGACTACACTACAGACTTGGGGAAAGCCAACAAATATTTAGAACAGAGAGAGCAGGATGACTCATCTACTAGGAATTAAATCAAACATTGACTTTCCAAAAGAGGTAGAACTGCATATTAATCATACAGAAAACTACAGAATAATAACAAAATTTTTAAGCAAAACATAACAATAAGCAAGCAGATAAATACAAAGGTAGAAATGTTAAAAACAAAAGAGGACAGGTGAACTGAAATGTCTGATTTTACAAATAGGAACCTCACAGAAATCAGTAAAAAGACATCCAGGGATCAATGCAACATCTGATCAAAAGAGGGTAGCAGAGAGGTCCTACAGACAAGGGACCTTGTGTGATGCATTACAGAAATCTTAAGGGTCAAATAAACTGGCAATGACACAGCTGCTGAAGCACCTTCTACAACAAGAGTATCAATGCACTCAAATTACACATTCCCATAAACCAAAAGAAAAAAAAAACCCACCTCACAGCCAGGAAAAAATCTATCACTGCAATTTCAGCAAGGGGAGATTTGTGACAATGAAGATGCTGGCAATAAAAGCAGCAGGTAAAAGGACAGAATGCAAGTATCATGAGAACTTTAAATGTTAAAAAAGAACACTACATCACCAGAGACTTAAACATCCTGGAACAGTTCTATAAAGCCAACTTCAGAATTGGGAAGTGTATCCAAAAGAAGAAAAAGTAAAGGCTTCAGAAATACAGTTAATATTTTTGGCATCTATGAAGAATTTGGAGGAATCAATATTTTCTTCAAACATATCAAAACCAGAGGAAACCTGTCAGTAAGCTGAAAAGGTCAAGAGATTTTATTTTTTTTACTGTGGCCTACTTTTTTTACTGCGGCCTTTTACGTTTGTGTTCTTTTTGCATCTTAAGCTGTTTCTGCTTCTCAGTTTATTACAGAGAACACTGGGAAAACTTACACACACAGGAGTGTTTCTCTGTGGAAAAGAGACTCAGATGCAGCCTAGGACTGAAGCAATTTTTGCAAAGAAACAATATAATTTACATTTATGAGTGCTCACTGTTTGCTACCGTTCACCCAGGAGTTCCAAACGAATTCAGATATTAAAAAGGCATGCACTGCTGAACTCAATTTTGGTTTTAAATACTCCAGGAGGATTCAAGAGACTGCAGATAAGCCTATACCAAGCAGATAGTGAAAATTTACAATAAAAAGAATTATCAGGCACATCAGCAATTCAAGTATCATATAGAAGAGTCAAAACAGCATTTGCAGAGCAGTATCATGCTTCCCTGATCAAAATTCTTAAGAGGAACAGGGAAGAATGGAAGAAACTATTTGCCTGAGACAACCTGAGTTTCTTCACAGCTTTCAAGAAGGTTTTTAAAAAGGTTCTTGAAATAGAAGAAAAAAAGGAAAAAACAAAAACAAACAAACAAAAAACCCAAAAAACAAACACATACCAAAAAACCCTCCCAACCAAAGAACAAATTAAAAACCTGAGCTGTTCTGTGATAAATCACAGCCCTCAGTAACATGTGGTGTTTCTCTATCTACTTACTTTCACTGCTACTTGTTGGAAAATATAAACATTAACACTCGGTGATTGCTGTCCAAGCTATCAAGAATGTTCCTGCAACCCTGCACAAACCGAAATAGAAGATTTGCTGTTATGCCCATACACTCATCAGGCTGCTCACAGTAACTGCATGCTAGAGTCCAAGAACACACTTCACCTCTTGTTTCTTGTCTTTCTCCCCATGTCATGTTTTGCTTAAAGGCACTAATTCATCTCACTGTTACTACAGGGATACTACCACAAAAATATTCATCTCTTCCCCTCTATCTTTGCGGTTTCACTTGGAAGAAAAGTAGAGATAGGAATGCCATGAATGATTCACAAAAGGAAGAAGAGCTATGCAGATTCTTTCAGTACAAACCTTCCCAATGACTGAAACATCAAAGCTTTTACCAATTTATCAGCTCTCAGCAGCAAGGCTGCTACAAATCTCCGAGGTTCAAAGAAGCAACACTCACTCTGAAGGTGGCACACAGGAATGTGCCATATACTCAGTAATTCATGAATTAAATTATTCTACCACTAATGCCCTGGGACAATACTGGGAAGTTGAGAGCTATGTAAAATACTGTTAAATACTGTAAAATACCGTTAAAATAAGACAAATGAAGACTGGGAGTTCATTTACTTCTAACCATTAATTTCCTGTGACAATACTTAAAAGAAGTAGTGAAGGCAAAGGATGCAGTTTGACAATAATCTCACAAAAATAGTTGCGTGAAATCTTTTAGAAATTGACTTACTGCTTCCTTGAGAAATGTAGTGCCAAGCAGCTCTGCAATAAAGAAAGCCTCACTGTCCAAAGAGTGCAAGCTGTCAGCTGTGCTTGCAACCACGTTCAGAGCAGCACATAACCAAGTGCAGCCCAAAGTAGCATCAAGGGACAAAAACCTCTTCATGGTAACACTTTCTGGCTTTGTTCATTCCAGCATTTTTCCTCCTCACTTCTTTGGTGTTTTCCACAAAGTAGAGGCCTCTAGGCTTTTAATGTTTCTTTTACCCCCCCACTTTGGTCTGTTTTCAATCCATTTATGGAGCCCTCCCCACTGCAGGGCCCAAGGCAGCTTTGGTTAGGAGGTATTAGGTGATTACTTAGTATCTTGTAAATGATACAATTTAGATTTACTGTAACATGATAAGGACAAACTCTTCTGTCACTGTGCCAACAGTCGTTCAAGCCCACCTTTACATGGAACACTGAGCATAATCCCCCTGTCATCTCTGATTAACAAATTAGATACAGAAAATAAAAATGCAGTTTGTCATAGGGATCGTAAAACCCAGCTTTGTATCCAGAGCATTACCTTGCCTGTGCTTTGTAAGATTGTAGTTCTTGTCCTCCATACTCTCTCCCTGCTGACAATATCTCTAGTTACATCCACTTCAGCATCAACAAAACTTCTCTGTTTAAGAGCAGTTATGTCATCATCCAGATCAGTTTTGATAGTGGATCTTTTCTTTGCCATGATTTTGGCTTTGATAGCAGCAATTTTTTCCACTGACATAGCTTCAGACAAGGACCTAAATGAGCAAAAGTAACAGTAGAGACTGAATTATTGCACAAACAATTCTTCTGAAAGAATTAGTAACTTCATCCTGCCAAAGTATAAGGCTGTGCTATAAACCACAAAACAGTCACCTTATATATACACTGAAATATTATATAGGCTTGGCATTGTGAATCCAATTTGAGACAAAAGACTCATAGAACTAACACAAAGACCATCCAGAAATCCCAACTACACCAAACAAAAATAAAGAATCCAAATGTAAAGCATCAGGACTAACACCTTCATTTACAACAACATCCAAATTTCAGTTCCCTGTTATTTTTAGTGGATTACAATTTTTCCAACCAACCCCTGGCTGCTTTCAAAGCATTACTCTAAACCTTGGCTGAGGTGCAGTTATGTGGACTTGGCCCCTTGGAAGATGTGGTACCCTCTCAGACTGGGAAGGTCAGCAAACAACAGATGGTGGTAACCTCGTCCACATTAATCTGGGTTTGAGAGAACTCACTCGAGTCCAAGAGTGCAACACCTATGTGTGTTTGTTTTTAATTGTATACACAGCACTGGGATGTCAGTGAGCCCTGCTGTTTTGCAGGGGAGCTGAAGAAAAAAAGATAAAGACTGAATTGCACAATACTAACTGTCCATACCAAATTTACTATCACATGGGGTTGTTTTTTCTTTGAGAATACATGAAAAAATTAATGCAAGTACTGGCTGTGAAGCAGTCTCCTTCGTAACTATGTTATGGGGAAGGGAAGTAACTTCTTTGTGTTGCTACCTGGCGCACAGCAGGGTCAAGCATGGAGTTGAAACTCACCACCTGTAAATATCTGTACTTTTTTTAAAGGATAGTTGTTTACATTCAGCATCAAAAGAACTGGTAACTAGAGAATACAAACTAATTCCAACAACACATAGTAATCCTCACTGCAGCATTGCAAAGTTGTAATGCTACGCTCAAGGTAGCATCCAAATTATTAGTTTATACAAAATCACACATACTTCTACATTTTTTTTATTATGCTTTCTAACCATGCCACAATTGGATTTTTTTTCCTATAGCTTCCTTTTAAGTACACCTATATAAGAGATAGGAAGAAATCATTCAAAATACATCTTTTTCAAGTGGTTAGCTATAATTATGGATTTCATAAATGCCTCAAATCTGCACTGTTTAAGTGTTTCAAGGTCTGACTCTTCAAACATTTCCAAGAGTATCAAAGAAAGGAAAATTTCTACTGAGAGCTGCTGGTCAGAAGTAAAACTGGCTGTTTTGAACAACACAAGAATTGCTCTCCATCCTGTAATTAAGCATCAGGCATAAGGAAAAGCAAGCCCACCTGATCTGCTCCGTTTGCACGATGCCCTCTTTGTGCCCTTCCAGCCGAGCTGCCAAGCGCTCCTTGTCGAGGCGCACACACTCTTCATCCTGGAAGCAACAGTCATGTTTAAATTCTTGTGCATTCTCTTTTCAAATATAAATACAGCTAGAATTGAAGCTATTCAGAAGTATTTTCTTCACATTTGCAAGGACAATCTTCATTTCCAATGATTTTTGATCTGGGCATTATCATTAAGTGCAGAGCTATTGGAAGTTTCCTCAAGAACCACAATTCTTCAAGTCCAACCCCTTCCAGTTCCCATTCCCATAAACAGAAGGACTCCATACAACAAAGGAGAGGTAAGCCAATGGAATTCCTACAAAAACAGATGAACACCGTAATTTACCTCCACCACCCATTTGTATTGATGACAGTCACTGTCATTACCTCTATTCTTGGTTTCTTTGCTTCTGCTAATATTTCATCTGCTGCTCTTTTAACTACAAGAAAAAGAGAACATTAAAAATGCAAGATTGTAGTAGATTTTTATAAAATAACCTCAAAATTATTTTTTTAGTTAAACTGTACCTTGAGTGGATCGTTGAAGACCAATTTCAAGTGGAGCACTTCTGTCTATGCTTGATGAGGTTGCTGCACTCAAACAGAACATTCAGTTTAAATAGAAAATATTTGCAATAATATTTGGGTATAAAAGAAAGAAGGACAACAGATGAAGTACAATAATGGAAACTCAATATATTAGGTAGCAAAGGTGGTCAAACACTGGGACTAGGGGAATGGAGATACTCAGAACCTGACTGAATGTAAAGTTAAATCATGTTGCTCAGGGCCATTTGGCCTTTCTCTGAAAAGTGGATTGGACCAGGTGACCTCTTCTGGTCCATTCCAAAATAAATTAAACAATGATTCTATGATCTCTATATAACACTCATAAAAGAAAACAGAGCCACCTGAGAATTAGACTCTAGACTCAAGATACAGTGGTTTGCCTAGGTTAAAAAAAAAAAAAAGACAACCTGCTGATCCCTTTAAAACACATACATATAAAGTGATTTTACTCATCATATTACAGAAATAATCTCATACTCCTAGATACTTAAAATTTAAAGACCACCTATGGAACAGAGAATCTTACAAAGGTGATATTTCTGTTTTTCTCAGAGAAACCTCTTTTCTCTGACTATTGTTAACAAAAAAATTCAAGATTATGAAATGCTAGGCAAATCTGCCAAATTGACAAAGCAGTGATTCCATATATTTTATTAAACTGAAGATTTCATCCTACACATTTCTTGCATTCAAGATGAATGTACTACTGAAAGCTTCCCATAGTCTAGAGAAGGAAAAACCACACATGCTAAGCATTCTAACACATAATCATTAATCAAAGTAGGTTAATAGTAATAATAATGTTCACCTCTCAACATGCATGTAGGAATGCAGCTCCTACCCAAGCAAAACAGTTAGTTTAAGAACACAATTAAAAATGCAAGAAATAATAACTTTGTTTGAGAAGTTTCAGCACATTCAGTTAAGATGCAAACTGCCTACTGTTACCCAACCTTCCCCTCCTACCCCCCACTTGTGCCATGCATATGAAGCAGTAAAGAGCACCGTGTGTCCAAGTCAAAAGAACACATCACTCACATGTTTCCCCATTCAGGTATGCAAGCAAGTCTTTCCTATCAGGTCTTCTTACCACAGGAATGTTTTCAGTCTGAAAAGACAGCAGATGTGACATTAAACTGTTCTTCCCTCACAGAGACTCACTGAAGATTTTGCACTTGTACTGAAAACTACTCATTCACACAAAGACATGACCACGTGTCCTGCCACCCAAGGAAGTTTAACTATCAAGCTTAAAGTGCAACCACATCCTAGAGGATGTTCAGCTACACAAAATTAAACTTACAGCTTGCTACAAAACAGAGAGGGCAGCCTTTTTCCTCCTTCCCTTCAAATTTGCAAATAAGATCAAGAACTATCTTTTATCACACACACAAACACTTCCCTGCCAGGAGTTTGTATTGATACATAGAAACCATGCATCTCAATTGTGTTGTTCCAACACAGCACTGCTGTCTCAGGTAACAATGGAGCACAAGGAAAGATGAAGAGTGGCCTCGTAGAAAACATGGAAATTAAAAGGACTTTTAAAAATTCCTTTATCTTTATTTGTAGAGCTTAACCAGTCATTTTTTTAATTGGATTGCTTACTTCCAAGTCCACTCCAAAGCTGTTCTGCTTTTCTCCATTCTGTAGATCCCTGCCATCTAAGGTACTAAAGGATCACCTAGATTGGTATCACTCCACACAAGAGATGGACAAAAGTACTCCTGAAATAGTTTAGTGCTGGAAACAATTATGTCCATAGAATATCAAGATAAATACTGCCATTACTGTTAATAATTGGTTGACAAACTCTTGCTGTAAACATAATTTGGTGGTTTGAAGGAATAATCTGTTAGGAAGTGAATTGTCAAGAAAAGTACTCCACCCTGACAGGACTTGTCATGTGATCCTTCTGCAGAGGTGATTGTTTTTAAACAATCATACACACTCCAATGCATATCATTCTCACTTTCCCCAGCCAAATTCATACACACAAATGCTATTATCATTCCCTGAAAATAGCTACACATATATTCATTATCACAAGATAGAAATCACATTTTGTATGGTCTACTTACTGCAGCACGACGGACATACACAGGATGGGAAAGGTGCACATTATTGAGCAGGAACAAGATAGAATCCAAAGTGTAGTATTCCCTGGGCTGGCCCTCTTTCCCTGTCCTGTAACACAGGAAAAGATTGTAACATTTCACTTCTCCATCTCTGTCTCAAGCACACCCTCTTTTAGAAAAGTTCTCTTTTCTTTCCAGATGACAGTTGAAAAAGCAAGCAGTTATTATCAGGCTATTGCCAAACTGGTGAGCTCTCAATTGTGCTAAAAAATACAGGTGAGGGAGATGAGTTCTTCCAGCCTCATTACTGCATGAATTATTTAAAAAACCTTCTCAAAGTAATCCAAAGTAAGAGCTGGATGTGTTGTAAAATAAACAAGCAAGACTTGGGAAATCATAAGTACACATTCCCTCTCATTCACATTATTTATTCTGATTATCAAAGGAACTGTCCATCACATGTGAGACAGCCAGACAAACAGAACTGAGCTGCAAACACAATAAAGCATTACATCATCCTCAGGTACAACAGGCAGGAATTCTCAGCACTGGAGAAAGCACAGTGAGAACTTGGGATACATAAATTCCACAAAGTCTAGGGAGAAAAGGGCTCAAAACAGTGCCCAAAGATTAAAATAAGGTGTGACTACAAATTAATTGCACAAAAATAATCAGCAAAATGCCGAAGGATACAAAATCACAGTGAGCTCCCGTACTGAAGTCAGACCACATCACAGTAACACAACAGCATCAAGTACAATCTCAGCTTTCAAACAGCTTGTTTCAAAGATACAGCTTTTAAGACTAAAAGAGAACTTATTCTGTGCAGCTATTCACAAAAAAAAAAAAAAAAAAAAAAAAAAAACACCAAACAAGGCTAAATAAATCCCTGGCCCAGCTTGGCTCCACGTACATTGAACAGAATTCCCCCTCTCCCACGTTCACCCATTATGCTGTTACTACAAGATTTTGTAGGGGAAGCAATGCCTGTTCATGTTTCAAAAAACTCTACTCCCTAAACACTCACACTGCTGTGAGAAACAGCCCTGGCAGTCAGGAAAGCAGCAAGGGCAGCAATTCCACTGCCCACCCCCACTTTGGGACATGCCAAACCCCAGCTGCAGGCAGGACAGGGCTCCTCCACATTGCCAGTCCCTGTCCCTGACCAGCTGGCTCACCTTAAAGCCTGAGGAAGAGAAGCCACCACAAAACCATCCCAAAGCTATAAAATTAAGACTGGTAGAGAATTTTCAACAAACAAGAGGTTTCAGGAAGAAGCCCTTTCATTAAAAGAGTTTTCCCTCTAAGTACAGTGGCTTTACTCATGGCTCATCATCAGCACCAAAACACACACCACAGAAGTGCCAGCCTCACCGGGGATAGGGAGAGGAAACAAAAAATACTCAGTCACAACTGTATGGAGCCTGAAAGAGCCACACAAAAACCTATTAAATCAACAGAAGTTGTAAGTCTATTTTCTCAGTACTGCAGATTTAATGCCACCTACTGCTTTGCTTGTCATTACTTTTCTGGAATCAGCTAAGAGGGCCCAATAACCTGTTTAGAACTTATTATCAGCAGTAAAGTTCAAAACCTCACATTCAAAATAATGCCTGAGAAAACCAATGCAAGAATAACATGCAGAGAAAAGGGATTCAGGATACCAAAACTGTAGAATAAAGGGAATAAAGGGCCTCTCTCACCACTGTCCCTTCCTTCCAAAAACTTGGTCTGCGTGAGGTGGAGGGTGCCTGTACTTTCTGTTGCGGCAGAGGAAAGGGAGCAGACACACAGGATCTTTCTTTCAACTGCTAAGAAGCCAAAACTTGGCTTCACAACTACAGGCAGCCACCAGAACTGGATTCCTCAGCAAGGAACTGTTTGAACAAGCAGCAAAGCAGTAAGGATATATATATATATATATATATATATATATGGTGGTATCTAAACACACTGGAAGCACTAGCAGAAACAAAAGCTTCCTCCACACAGGCTTGGCTCTGAAGCAAAGCCATGATGTCACACGATACAGCTGTCACTTCATTTTAAAACAAACACTTCAGATTGTCTTAGTTCAAAATCACTCATTATTTCTTTTAAGTGTGCCATATGCACTGAGCACGATAGAGAAGTCCAGCTGGTCATCTTCTCAAACTTTACAATATTTAGCAAGAAATGATAAGATATAAAAACAAACAAATACTGAACCATTATCTATTAATTGAAACAATACAGTGTTACAAAGGCACAGGCATTGCCAAAGCTCAGCAGGGCACAGCTGGTACTTCATCACTTCAACCACACACACAAGAATTCCCCGTGCTCATTATGGCTCTAAGAGGATGTTTTACTAGGAGGACAAGATACTGCACAATAATAGGAAATCATCAGATGGACAAGCAGCTGCACACAAGGAGAAAACCTAAGCCTAAACTGACATTTCAACATCAGTGTGTGCGCCTCCTAAATATACAGAGAACTAAAAACACATAGATCTGAGGGTAGTTTGCCTCATTCAATTTGCAAACATCTAAAGTAGAAATAGAAATTGATTCTGTTATTTTCCATATTCAGTTATGGCATCATTTACTTATGAAAAAAATTTAAGTCATAGGAGGCAGGCCACAACAAACCCAGTGACAATCATTAAAGCAAAAATATAAGGAAGAGTTGCATCTCCTACAAAATAAATTCCAGCTTAAAAACTGAAAAAATGTTTATATAATAGGATAGAGTAAATTTCACCTGCTCATTTTTAACACCAGAAACTTACTTCTTTCTCATCCATTCACCTTCCACCTATGGGCACCAGGAATTTATTCATTTTCAACAGCTTTATTTCCTCTTTCCTGTTTCAAAGCCTGTAGCTTTACAGAGGTACTAAGGACCTGTGTCTCATCCACAAAACTAAGCAGAAAACTTTAAATACACAAGACAAAGCATGCTGAGTATCACACAACTGACAATACCCTGGGCCAGCTGCTCACTGTTTGAAAACTCAACTGCATAACCAAGCCCCTTGACTAGGCAAACAAAGCAATAAATTTCTCTGGCAGATTGATTCCTTCCTTTTGAAACAGATTCATTAATTACTCTTCAAGACCCATCGGTCAAAACACACAAACCACTTCATCTCTGACCACCTAGCCTTTTTCATGTGCTAGTAAGAGCACCCCTATAATTATTATCTGGAAACTAAACTGGATTAAAGTTGCTTTCCCCCCAAACTTTTTTTTTTTTTTCCCTCCAGGTTACCTTTAACTTGGCTTGATTCCTCAGCCCAATTCCCTGTTTGGGTGACACTTGTGCTAGCAGAGAGAGAAGGCAATGCAGGGCAGCACTGCTGACTTCTGCCAGCTAAGCAGCTCGAGGAGCCACAGCTAAATGTCTCCTGGGACTACTTCTAATTCTAGCAGGGACAAATGCCACTGCTGCTCTTCAGCCTAGCATTACTCTCTTCAGGCTGGAGATGCAATTACAGCAACCGTGCTGGGGACACCTAAAACAGAACTCAAGGTTTGTTCTGTGAAAGATTAAGCCACCAACACCTGCTCAGTGCAAGCATAACTTGGATCCTGTCAAGTGACCTGAATAAAAAAGGGTTTGAAAGTTTTTGAAAATGTCTCTCCTGAGTGTAGCAATTACCTAAATTAGCAGCTCTTGAAGTGTGGTGTTCAAGCTACTGAGCATGGCTTGCAGAACTGGTCTCATTTTTACAGTGTCTTCAATTTAAAGCTGGGACATGCAAAATACCACGGTGGTTGACAAGAAATGCTGTGAACTGAGAGCAAAAGCCACTGGTCTAAACCAAGATTAAGTAATTCACTTCAAACAACCCAAAGAACAAAACCCCTCAAATGCCACCACACACGTACCCCAGGAGGGGAGCACTCACAGCTCTGACAGGAGCTGCTGCTGCTGTGCTCAGAGAATCCTCTGCTCACCCACACATCCTTCTTGACCAGGAAGGTAAAGCTGCCTGGCTGTACATAGCAAAGTTTGCTCTCCAGCTGCTTTTAGGCTTTTGGTAACGATTTCTGAGTCTAATCCAAGCTCTCCTGAGCAATAGGATAGGGCTGGCACATCAATTTCTTGTTCCCTGCAGAAGGGCAATGAAACTTGTTTGTCTGCTTAACCACTACTTTTTACCACTTGGGAAAAGCAACTTGTAGCAAGGAAACCACCACATCTGTCTACACATTGCCCAGCAAAAATATAGCCAGGACTTCTAACTGCTTATCCAAATATTTGTCTTCCTCTTCAGTCTACATAGCAGTATCCCCCACCCAGGCAGGAAGCACAAATAACTCCAAAATTAGTTTCTGAAAGCTTAAAACAGGTAATGAAAAAGCAGATTTCTAGTAATATATAAGGAACAAAGTAAAATCAGCTATGGAAAGTCCACCTACAACTGAAGATAAGCAAGTAGGCTTATTTCCTTTCTCTCTCTCAATCTAAGGCTAGTAATAATCATATCATAATTATGAGAAAAAAAAAATTCCTGGTCAGACTTAACTACAAGTTCAGGGTTTTGTGAGAAATCTGCAGGTACTTCTGCTTTTCCACAAAGGTTCACAGGATAACATGTCCTCTTTGATCAGTACCTGAGCTTTAACAAGAAGCATTTTTCCCTCTTAAGTTTGAAAAAGACTCATTGGAACCCTTCCAGTGAGGACACTAAGAAGCAAGCAGCTGCTAAATTCTGAGGAAAGGCAAACAAAAAACTCCTTTGCAATACAAGCAATCCATGTTCCACTAGGAAATTCAACAGGTAAACCCCCCATTTACTAGAGGCTTTCTAAAACCAGGCATCTTATCTACTACATTTATCATTTAAGCCGCATAAACACTCTCTCTACTTGTCTATTAGGAAAAGACCAAGTAGGAAACAGCCTGCACCAGGTCCTGCCCAGGAAGAGGCCTCAGGTGGGGGCAGAGCACCTGCACAGCTCACCAGAGGGAGCGTCGGGCCGGGCCTCGCTGGCTTCGTCCTGGCGCATCAAAGCTCCAGGAGACGAGCAGCAGTCCCGACAACCCAAGACAGTACAATCACAGACTACGGCGAGTGGGAAGAGACCACCAGGATCACCGACTGCACCTCCCGGCCCCGCGCGAAATACCCCAAGAATCCCACCGTGGGCCCGAGAGCGGTGTCCGAGCAACAACGTAACGCTTTGGTCTTTTTCACCAAACACCCGGAAAAACTTGGGAGAAGCTGCCTGCTGCCATCTCATCGCATGAGTCTGCAGGACGGGCCCCGCGGGCGGCACGGACAGGAGCGCCGAGAGCCGAGGAACGGCCCGGCCCCGGCTCCGCGGCTCTCCCGGCCCAGGGCAGGACCCGGGAACGCTCCCGAGGGGAGCGGCGAGCGCTGCCTGCCCGCCCGGGCTGCCGGGGGACAGGGATCGCCCGCGGGACAGCCGGCCAGGGCGCCGGGGCCCCGAGGCCCAGCGGGGGGCGGCACCAGCCCGCCCGGCCCCGTCCCCCTGGCTACCCGCGGAGCGCCGCCGGCGCCAAGGACGGCGGCGCTCCCGTCGCCGCTGCTCGGGCGCAACTTCGGGGCAACTTCTCCCCCCACCCGCCCCTCGCCCCGGCCGCGTCGCTCACCCCCAGATGACATAGTTGGTCTTGACGTTCTTGGGCCAGGAGAACTCTCCGAAGATCACCTCGTCGCCCTTGACCACGATCTCCTTCTTCTGCGTGTTGTACTGCCGCAGCACGCTCAGCACGTCCGCCATCTTCGCCCGGCCGCCACCGCTCCGGCCGCCGCCGCCCGCCGCAGGACCCCGCCGGCGCGCCCCGGGCTGCCCGCCGCGAACGCCTGAGCCAACGCCGCCGCGCCGCCTAATAGGGGCGACGCCGGACGCGTTGCCATGGGAGCGACGTGGGCCCGCCCTGCCCGGGAGGGGCGGAGCCGGCGGGCGGGAGGCCACGCCCCCTTGGGCCTCAGGGCGGCCGGGGCGGGGCGGGGTGTGTGGGTGCGGCTTTCCCGTGCTGAGCGCACGGAGCTTGCTTGTGTTGGGTGCGAAAATAGAGCTTTACACACCATCACTGCCTACGTTTATCGCCGCTGCTTCTCCTCTCGGGAGCTTTGATGCTCCCGGGTGTCCGCCGAGTCACGGCGCGAGACTGCGCCGCGCTCCCCGGGCGCGCGGGGATGGTTTTGGGCGGGGGCAACGAGGAGTTTTGGTGGTGCTGAAGGGGTTTTAGAGGGTGCTGGAAGGCGGTTGGTGGTGCTAACGGGGTTTTAGGGCGCTGGCATGGATTTGGGGGTGCTAGTGGGATTTTTCTGGGTGCTGGGAGGGATTCGTGGATGCTAAAGCACAACTAAAAAGGGTTTTGGGGATGTTGAGGTTTGAGGGGGGTTGGGGGATGTTAGGATAGCATGGGGTACACTGGGAGGAGTTTTAGTGGGGCTAAAGAGACTTTAGAGGGTGCTCAAAGGGATTTGAGGTGTTAATGGGGCTTTAGGGCGTGCTGGGAGGGGTCTGAGGAAGCTAAAATGAATTTGGGGGTGCTGAGGAGGTTAGAGGGGTGTTGGGGTGCTGGGGTGGGTTATGGTGTACTTGGAGGGGTTTTGGCGACACTAAAGAGGTTTTAAAGGGCCCTGGGAGGGGTTTGGGAGTGTTAAGGGGGTTTTATGTCATTACTCCCAACCATGTGCCCAGCAGCAAGTGGTTGGTAAGGGCTGGGACAGCAGGGTCACGGGAATACCTCAAGAAAACAGTGGGAAAGGAGCAGAGGAAACAGCAGGAAGCAGTATCAGTGACGTTTACACTGGACATCAGGAAAAGGTTCCTCACCCAGATGGTGGTCAGGCTCCCCAGGGCAGGTAGTGGTCCCAAGCCTGCCAGAGCTCCAGAAGCTTTTGGGCAATGTTTTCAGGCACGTGCTGGAATTATTGGGGTGTCCTGTGCAGGGACAGGAGTTCAGCTCGATGATCCTTGTGGGTCCCTTCCAACCCAGGCTATTCTGTGATCTGATTTCTCAGACACTGTGCGTGCATCTCGCTCTGCAGGCTGGAGAGAAAATCTCCTGTATCCTGGATATAAAGCTGGGTTAAAAAAAAGATAGAAAGGTCTCTACTTCATCAATCACAAAAATGTCCTTTAATTCTGATACAAATAAGCCATCAAAAGACCATAGCAAAAAAAAAAGGTCATTAGGGAAATGTTGCCTGTAAATGTGAAGAAGGACGAACAGTAATGCTGTGGAGCACATCCCACATTACACTGCAGAATTTGGGATCTCAGAGCTCAGTTTGCTCTGTTTGCTCACCTGAGCAACTGCACAGCTGCAGCTGGTATGTGCTCTCTCCATGTTCCAAGTTAATTTCTTCTGCTCAAACACACAAAAACTGGGAGCATAGCATTCCCAGCAGAACCAAACAAACTGGTACCCCCTGGGGAATACTGATTGCAGGATTTGAGACCCCAAAGCAAGTGCTCATCATGACTTATTCCAACCTTTGATGCTCAGAATTTTCCTAACACTCTCCAACACTGGCAGAAAACATGATACCATCTTAAATTTGCAAAAGGCAGAATTGGTTAGTTTTCCTTCTTGTAAGTAACATGTGCTGAGACTGACAAAACAGACTACAAGCCGACAGCCTATAGAATTCCCTGCTTCAGTATGCGAGTGATATCCCCATCTGTGTCAGAACAACAACATGCAGAGCACCACAAGTGTATTTAAAACATTTCAGATATGGTATTGAAATAGTCTAGCACACAAATATGTATTACAACACCCAGTAACATGGTGAATTACACCAGTCACTGCCAATATTTATTTGTCAAAGGGTATAGAGTAGACAAATACTCTAGAAGACAAAGGCATAATGATAATACATCGTTTCCTGAACTGGATTTGGAATTATCACTGGAGCTACAGCTCATGAAAATTGGAACAGGACTTGAAATGCTTCCAGCAGGCCAAGTCCCATTTCCATGCCTCATCCAAAAGGGCCAGTGTATCCCTTAAAC
Organism: Anomalospiza imberbis; assembly: GCF_031753505.1. Classification (NCBI taxonomy): domain Eukaryota; kingdom Metazoa; phylum Chordata; class Aves; order Passeriformes; family Viduidae; genus Anomalospiza; species Anomalospiza imberbis. The sequence continues at coordinate 8,049,323 of NC_089689.1, read as the reverse complement.
CTGTGCTACCTCTTCAGAAACACATCCTGTACATCTGCTGCACTACAAGCAATACTTCTTTCCAGTGGGACACACAGTCACTGTGTTACAGTGACACAAAACCCCCTCATTTCAGTTCTGCTCCATTCTGCTGCTCAGGGAGCAGGGAATGGTGCAGTGCACAGTCAGCTGCATGCACAGCTACAAAGAGGTTTATTTTCAGGTTTCCAGAAAACGTTGTGGTTCTGGTTTCCTTTTTCATTTAAGGCTGCCTTCACTGGGGAGAACACTGAAAAAGAAAGCTGAGCAAGAAGGAGTCTGTGCACTGGCAGCAGTTCAGCAGGGACAAGCTGCCTGCACCCTTAGGAGCAGGATCCCTGCAGGAGCCCGGTGTGCTGCTCTGGGAGGAGGGAACAAAGCAGGGAGCAGCAGGGAGCGAGTTGGTCTCGCCCTGCTGAAATCAGTGCAGACGGGAAACAAAGGATGGAGTGGCACAGAGGTGCCGTGGTCGTGCTCCGGCAGGAACAGTGCAGGTAACGGGAAGGAAGCACGCGGAATGACCCAAGCCATGACCCAGCTTTGTGTCAATACCCCCCATATGTGCTCGTGACGAAAATCAAACTCCACTTAAATGGGAATTATGTCAGCCATAACTTCACCTCCTCCTGTCACTCACTGAAAACAATATAAATACAGCTTTAGTGGTGAGGGAGGTCAGAGGACATGCCATCTCCTATCCTGGCACTGTCAGAGGGCTCTACCTAGCTCCTCCCCACAGGGACACCTACTGGGTAAGACTCCAGCGCTCGGCTACACCAGGTGCTTGCTCGGGAAATTCGGAAAGCCAGCCTGTGTTTGTGATCATACTCTTAGTGCTACATTGGCATCTCCCGACTGACTGTGCTTGTGGCTGGCTGCGTGGTTCGTATTTCATGGGCTCACACACACCTCTGCACACAGGGTGCTCACCACCAGCACAGAGCCACAGGGTGGGCTGGGCTGGGAGGAACTGCAAAGGTCATCTCTTTCCAGTGCCACAGCAGCTCTGCATGTCTGCTGCTGAATTGGCCATGCTCAGAAGCGAAACCCAGCTGTCCCAGTCCCTTTGATATCTGAGGAGCAGCTGGAATGCCAGGGGGCTGATTTTCTGCCAAATTTAATGCAAAAATATAGTGGGTTTACTCTTAACGTGCCACTTCAACTGGGAGTTTACAAAATAGTTCCCACAGTTTGCTTTGGGGATCATAGTGACATAATTAACCAGCATTTAAATAATTGAATCAGGATTTGATGTGAAACTGTTTTCATGTGGCATTAGATGCCTGAGAGTTTATCAGTTTTATCACAGAACGTTAGGCTAGAAAATCATTATCTGAAATGAGCAAGCAAGTTACCATTTGCTAACATGAAAGTATATGACATGGGTATAATGTTTCAATGGCATTTTTTCACTACTTTAACAGGTTACACTGATGTTTTGTAGGAAAGCAAAATTAAGTTGCAAAATATTAGACAAATTTACATAATAGGTAAGTTCATTTAAGATTAATCAACATCCAGAAAGATACATCATGCATGAACACACATTCCCTTTTTTACAGATACGTGTGAGCAAAACCAAATCAGTACACGAGTGCATTTCCTTGCAGCATTTTTTAAAACATAGGGCTGAGCACTGAACAGTGATCCAGAGCACAGTTTTCTCTCTCAACTAAGAGGGGTTAGAAAAGTTTCTCCACGACTGAAATACCTGTGCAGACCCCAGAGGGGATGCTCAGGATATATTCCACAGGAGTGCTCTGCCAGGGACTCGTATTTGACCAGGCTCCACAGCAAGGTAAGTGGGGGTGAAATAACAGAATATTGTTGAACAGCTTCTACTGGGCAGACTGAGGAAATAAAAAAACCCAACACCTCCACATAAAGTAAGACCTCCCCCTTTTTTTTTTCCCAGGAGCCACTGAAAACATTCCACACATCACACAATTAGCCAACTCCACTAACACATCTTCCCAGGTACCAGGAGCAGCTCTTCATCCCCCAGCCATTATTTACTCCGTTCCCAACGCTCCTGTTTCACTGGTCAGTTTCTGACCGCAGAACTGCAAGGCAGGAAAGAAACCTGAGGAAGAACAGGCAACAGAACCGGGGACGGAGAAGATTTTAAAGTAAGTTTTACATTGGACAAAGCAAAGGCACCACCGAAACCCTCACATCTGGAAGTCAGCCGGGCAGGAGGCCAGATCTGCCCAACTTCCCCCACACCTGGAGCAGCTCCGGGGCCTCTGGGAAACCCAGCCCCTCTTCACGCCTCTCCTGACCCATCCCGGGAAACCCAGCCCCTCTTCACGCCTCTCCTGACCCATCCCGGGAGATCCAGCCCCTCTTCACACCTCTCCTGACCCATCCCGGGAAATCCAGCCCCTCTTCACGCCTCTCCTGACCCATCCCGGGAAATCCAGCCCCTCTTCACGCCTCTCCTGACCCATCCCGGGAAATCCAGCCCCTCTTCACGCCTCTCCTGACCCCATCCGGGGAAAGCTGCCCCATCCCATGCTGCCCCTGTGCTGCCCTGTGCTGGCCCTGTCCCTGTTCTGTCCCTGGCCCTATCCCTATCCCTGGCCCTGGCCCTGTCCCTGTCCCGGTCCCTGTCCCTGTCTCTGTGCTGTCCCTGTCCCTGTCTCTGCTGTCCCTGTCCCTGTCCTGTCTCTGTGCTGTCCCTGTGTCTGTCCCGGTCCCGGTCCCGGTCCCGGTCCCTGTCCCGGTCCCTGTCCTGTCTCTGTGCTGTCCCTGTCCCTGTCTCTGCTGTCCCTGTGTCTGTCCCGGTCCCGGTCCCTGTCCCGGTCCCTGTCCCGTCTCTGTGCTGTCCCTGTGTCTGTCCCGGTCCCGGTCCCTGTCCCTGTCCCGTCTCTGTGCTGTCCCTGTCCTGTCTCTGTGCTGTCCCTGTGTCTGTCCCGGTCCCGGTCCCTGTCCTGTCTCTGTGCTGTCCCGGTCCCGGTCCCGGTCCCGGTCCCGGTCCCGGTCCCGGTCGCTGTCCTGTCTCTGTGCTGTCCCTGTCCCTGTCCCGGTCCCGGTCCCGGTCCCGGTCGCTGTCCCGGCGCTCCCGGAGCACCGGCAGCGCGGCGGGCAGCCCCGGGAGGCGGCGCGGGGCCCTGCGAGGAGCGGCGCCGGGCGCCGTGAGGGCTGCGGGGAGCGCCGCCCCTTCCTGCGGCAGCCATGGCCCTGCAGGGGGCGCTGCGCCGCGTGGCCGCGGCCTGGGGGGGGCGGTGAGTGCGGGCCGGGGGCACCGGACCGGGACCGGGACCGGGAATGGGACTGGGATGAGGATCGGGACACGGATAGAGATAGGGATCGGGACCGGGACCGGGATTGGGACCGGGACTGGGATCGGTATCGGGACAGGGACCGAGACTGGAATTGGGGTCGGTACAGGGACCGGGAAGGGGGAAAGCTCAGGGATCGGAACCGGGATCGAGACAGGGACCGGGTTCGGGATCGGGACTGGGAGAGCGACAGGGTTCGGGATGAGGATGAGGAAAGGGATCGGGATCTAGACCGCGACTGGGATTAGGGTCGGGACAGGGACCGGGACCGGGACCGGGACCGGTACCGGAACGTGGACAAGGACAGGGACCGGGACCGGAACAAGGACCGGCGTCAGGATCGGAACAAGGACCGGGTTCGGGATCGGGACTGGGAGAGCGACAGAGTTCGGGATCGGGATGAGGGCAGGGCTCGGGAGCGGGGCGGGGTGCCGGGCCCGCGGCAGGCAGGTGCGGAGCGCGGTGTCTGTCACACGGTGTCACACGGTGTGTGTGGCTGTCGCGGGTGTCACACGGTGTCACACGGTGTCACACGGTGTGTGTGGCTGTCGCGGGTGTCACACAGTGTCACACGGTGTCACCCGGTGTGCGTGGCTGTCGCGGGTGTCACACAGTGTCACACGGTGTCACCCGGTGTGTGTGGCTGTCGCAGGTGTCACACAGTGTCACACAGTGTCACACGGTGCGTGTGGCTGTCGCGGGTGTCACACGGTGTGTGTGGCTGTCGCGGGTGTCACACGGTGTCACACGGTGTCACACGGTGTGCGTGGCTGTCGCGGGTGTCACACGGTGTCACACGGTGTCACACGGTGCGCGTGGCTGTCGCGGGTGTCACACGGTGTCACACGGTGTCACACAGTGTGCGTGGCTGTCGCGGGTGTCACACGGTGTCACACGGTGTCACCCGGTGTGCGTGGCTGTCGCGGGTGTCACACGGTGTCACACGGTGTCACCCGGTGTGTGTGGCTGTCGCGGGTGTCACACGGTGTCACCCGGTGCGCGTGGCCGTCCCCGGCGGCGCGGAGCGTTTCCCGTGTAACGGCCCCGCCGGGCCGTTCGCAGCCGCAGCCATGCCGCTGCTCCCCTTCCCTGCGAGCACACGAGAAGCGGGGTGGCTGCAGATGTTGCAGCTCAAGTGAACTCCCATGGAGAAGTCAGTGAAATACCGAAAGCAAACAGGGCAATGCGGTGATTCTTTGAAAGCTCGAAGATCTGACTGTCATTTCTTTTTAGTTCTAGAATGGGGAACAGCCACACCGCTTCTGTAGGATTCTCTAATGATGCTGCTGTGAATCAAATACAGGTAGCATTATTTATGTTGCTTTTGCTGATTTTCAGCATTTATAAAAACCCGTTACTTCAAACCTTTTTTTATTTACACAAAGAAATACTGTAAATAGTTCTGCCTGTTGAACCTGTTCCTATGTTCATTATGGTTATCAAGCCATGCTGGTAGTTTTGTTTATCCACAGCCCTGGAACCTGGTCTTCCTAGGCTGCACCCATTTGATTTTTTTTTTTTTTAGACCGCTACTCAAATTCAGTGCTGACATTGGGGGATAGAACCTTGTAAAATTACTGATATCAAGTAAAGTTAAATATTTTAGAAGTTGTGATTTTTTATAAATTTACTGATAGTTAATGATAGCCTGAAATCCCCTTGAATTTACAGTAAAGTGATAAGGGCATATCTTCCACCCACTGCTTTTGGTCACTGTGCTGGCACATCCCAAGTGCCTTAGAGACAGAAAACTGTCCCAAACAATTTAGGGGGACAAAAGGAGTTGGGCAGACTGCAGAGCAGAGTTGTACCACACACTCCACCATCCCTGTGCTCAGTTTGGAGCCAGATGCAGGTCCAACCTGCCTGCAGAGGTGTCAGCAGAGATTTTCCTGTGTTTGCCACTCTAACAGCAGCTTTTTAACTTGTCTATTACTTTCCTGACTGTTCAATAGTGTTCTAAGTGCATTGGCTTGAAGCTCACTGACTTTTAACTTTCTTTTGATCACATAGGACATTATTTCACACAACTGTGTGGTGATTTTCTCTAAAACAACATGCCCATACTGCAAAATGGCAAAAAACCTCTTTGAGGGTTTGAATGTGAATTACACAGCTGTGGAACTGGACGCAAACACAAATGGAAGGCAGTTCCAAGATGTTCTGGAACAGATGACTGGTGCCAGAACAGTAAGTATATTCTCTTATACTTAACAAGTAACAACTTGGGCTACACACATCACTCTTGGATTATATCCATAGCAAGTCCTTAATTGTTTTGAGACAGGTAAATTTGGAATACAAGCTCCTAAATTAAATACTGCAGGAGATCTCTTCTTCTAGAACCCCTCTGGCTATCGCTCAGAGCTGCTCTTTTGCCATACTGGCACTGAAATAATTGAAGTATCAAAGTAATTTTTCATTTGTATATTTAAACCACTGTGTTTAACACCTTTATTTTATTTTGCATAGTCTCACTTGACTCCATTATTGGAATTTATTACAATCACCCACGCAGTGACTTCATCCCACTTTTGAGGGGCACATGCAGTTTCCTATCTCTGTAAATATAGTGGACAAGTATGGGTTGTACACTAATATTATACACACATCTAGATGAACACAATAATTGTGTGTACTGGAGTCCACACGGGCTTGCTTGAATGTTTACCTTTTCTCCAAGAAGTAACTAATGTGACTTTTGTTTTCTTGATAGGTCCCAAGAGTGTTTATCAATGGGACTTGTGTTGGAGGTGCAACAGATACTCAAAAGCTTCATGAGGAAGGCAAACTGCTTCCTTTAATTCATCAGTGTCAAATGAAAGCAAATTTTTGAGCAACCATCACTAGCTTAGCTTTGTCCTCCTTTGTATGAACAGAATTTCAGATGAAATCAGAAGATCACAGACACAGCACAAGCTGCACTCAACAACCTCAAGCCATGGCTTTCTGAATTACAGATCACTCTGACAGACTTTATGGACTTGGCAGATTACTTGGTGTCCTTGCCTCTGCCTTCCCACCACCCTGATGCTCATTAGCAAACGTTACCTAACTCTAGGAGCTCTCAGTGAGACAGTGATGTCATTTCATGGTGCTTACATCCTGCTCCAGGGAAGCCCAGGGTCCACAAACACAATCCTGTGGCTTTTGCTGCACATTAGTTTGCTTTCTAGCTTTGCCTCAATAAATTGTCAGTTTTATTTAATGGTTTCTTTAAATATAATTCTTCTCTGTCAAACTGAAATGTAAAGCAAACCCAGTTTGTAATGATATTGGTGTGTGCATGTCTGCCTCTCCTGTATTCCAGTGCCTGATCACCCAGCTCCCAAATTGTGTGTCCAATGGAACAGAAAAGGGAATAAAGATTCTGGCAGCTTTAGAGAGAGACAGCTTTCATCTTTACTCTGCACTGTGAGGTATCAGTCTGTACTGCCACTCAGGAATGTCCTTGCAGGGGGGCCAGGCAGCTCAGGCACTCAGCTCCAGCTGCAGACTGTGGTACAACCGATCCAACAACAGCATGAAACATAAGAGCAAGTGAAGCAGGTCTAATATGCATAGAGTTTATTTAGTACTTAAATTCTACAGTCAGAATGCAGTTTACTAGCCATTTTAACTTTCAGTTAAATGTCTAAAGGAAATGACTAAAATTCCATAGTTTCAGTACAATGTACATCCAAAGCCAGACCAGGCAATGCCAAGACTCTTGGTTATTTCAAGGAAGTTCATATGCAAGTAGAAAATGATATCCCATTCTTCAGTTAAAGGGACCATTGCACAACTAAATGTGCACGTATTAGAATAAGAACATTAGTCAATTAATTTTGTACTCACTTTTTATGAATTAAAACTTCTGTTATTTCCATTGCTTTCAGCACTGCATGTACCTAAAATACTTTTTCCCCTCAAGGGAAAAAAAACATCAATCTTTAATTCCAGCTAACTAGGACGGCAAGAGTATCATTTAAACTTTACAGCTTCGTTTTTGTGATGCAGGTTTGAACTAAGTTTAAACTGCATGATTTGTAGAAAGTCTTTAGTATACAGTTGCCTGCATTGTGCATCTTTAATATGTAATCAGCTAATTCAACACACTGACCTTGATTCATTTTAATTATTGCAGTTTACTGTGCGGTGCTAGGACACAGTCATCAAGGTAAACACACAGATGTGCATCTCTGAATTTACACTTAATAAAGCAATTTATTTTGTACATACAGTCATATAAGAATACCAAGTACTCTTTTTCTCTGTGTAGAATTCTTTAGCCAGCGATGTTTTTACCAGAAGCTTATCAATTTTTGTCCCCAAAGCTGAAAAACACATCATGTACAAATAATAACAATAGTATGAAAAGGAATTTTTCAAAGACCTTTTAATTTTGTTCCCTGTTTAGAGGCTTGTTTTTTTAACCAGTAGTCTAAAATAACCCTTTGAGTTCCAAGTTCTGGAAATCCCAGGGCATTGTCACTTAAGGCAAATTCTCTTGCAGCCTTTGAAACAAGCTGTGTGCCTGCAGATGCAAGTGAGTGCCCCATCATTAAACAGGATCTAGCTTAAGGCACTCAAAGGGTTAATTATGTTTCTTTTTAACCATATTAAGGCTCCCCATCCAAACAGTTTTTCATTATGTACAATTTCACAGAAAGTAGCAGCAAGACAGTGCCTTTGTTACTGGATGGCACAAAGCCATGTTATGCTTAAGTTAATTAAACATGATATGGCAGTTAAAGTGTGGTTCTAATCTAGGGAAAAAAAAAACCACCAAAATTAAGAACCTCAAAAATAGTCATTAAAAAGTTCCTTTTTTTTTTCCTCAGCATTGTCTCCAGGACAAAGCTGTTTATCTTAAAATATGCTTGTCCTGGGATCTAAATATTGAAATTTATCCACTAGAAGATTTGGATACCTGCTCATCCATCTTAAATCCCAAGCTTCTAAGAAGCAGAAGAAGCTGGAAACAAACACTGAATTATTTAATGAAGCACATAGAGCTGTGAATGTGCCCATGTTGTGCTTTTTAAATACAGAATTATTTTTAAAGAGTAGAACTGCACTTTTACAGGAGAATGAAAACACATTTCATTTGTAACTAGTTGTGCTTAACTCTTAAGCTGGTAACATTAGGAAAGCAGCTACTTAAATTCATTATTTGTTAATGAAGCATTTGTAAACGTTCTCACATATATATGCAAATATATATATTTAAACTTAAATTCAGAATGCAGAAATACCTAAGAAACCAGGCTTTGCAGTACCGGAATCATAAATCCAGATATGTAAGCACACATATTTAAAAACACCATAGCTTCAGGTGAAATTAGCTTATCTTTTATGATTTCCCTCAGGGCAGCATATGCATAAAACACTGTCCTGGTCAGTGTTTTACCTTTTCCCCAGAACTCTTGCTCAGCCATTTGTACACTCCACTGTCATGGCAGAGATGAAAAATCTCTACCATTCCAGCAAGAAGGTCATTAGAACAGCTGCTTACAGCACTGCAAACCACTGCAGACAGCAAAATAAGCCTAGAAACTGGTGGAATTTCACAGAAACTAAATAAAAGGATTAAAAGCACAAGAAAGACAAATGATTCTTTACTTAGGTTTACTTCTATAGGCTATTCTTTGAAGACTTTCTCTAGTCAATACTGCAAAGAAGCTGCCTTTTTATTCAGAGTATTAATTTAAATGTTTTCCTAATTCTGCATGACAGCAACTTGATACTGTTTAAAAGAAAGAAAAGTTTCAAATCACTGAACTAATTCTAGAAAAAAGCTTTACATATGAAAAGCCAATTGTAATTGTTACTTTTTTCAAATAAAGCCATTCACAGGCAGATGCTGGATTTTTGTAATAAATAAAGTATACTTTTGTAACTGATTTTACACAAAGTTTTACCAAAAATCTGACAGATACAACAAATTAGATGTATTGTAAGAGATTTATGTAATTAAAGAACAGAAAAAAATATTAATTATTAGAAACATTAAATACTATGCCATGTGTTCTGGTGCAGGGAGCTAAGTCAGCACACTCAGTGACAGCAAGAAGGCAGAAGAACAGAGGCAAAAAAGGAAAAAAGAGGAATGGATGAGAGCTTGTGAAAAAAGATTCAAGTATAGGCCTGAGGTGACAAGATGAAAATGGAGAAAAAACCCCAACACTAACAGAGGGGACAGCAAAAGAAGAAGAAACAAAACAAATGGAACCAAAACTAAAGCTTCTTTTATGGTGCCTGTGAACTCAGGATAGGGTTAAGCAGTATTTGCAATTCAGACATATATTTTCATAGTGTTTTTACAGTCAGAGCCATTATTAAAATATATTTTCCAAACTACTGGTGTGGTTTTCAGCCAAGAATATGTACTTTGTTGAATAGCCTTTTAAAGCGATACCCGTTTATGGGCATCAGGTAACATCAGCAATGTGAAAAAACAACATAAACTCCCTTAAGACTTATGTTTAACAGGCTTAACAGTGGTTTTAAGCAGCAAGGTATTTTAGTGTCAGTTATTAGCAGCCCTCACAGAGTGGGCATTTAGACTGGCCCTGCTGACTTCAGAACTACACCTACCTTTACACGTCTTTCTTTTGAAACACAGAGGACTGCAATCTAATTCTACAAGCACCTCCAACTCTCCTACTCTTTGCTCCAGGTCTAAAATTCCTGACATGAAATTCTATTTCTTGGCAAAATTATTATTGTCATTACTGAATCTATTATACAATGCTGATGTGCTCACTGCATTATTTTTAGAAACTCAAGAGCCTCCTACCCTCTCCACATCATTGATTGCGTCCCTTCCATGAAAACACCTGACCTTGGATGTTCATTCCTTACAGGAGAATGTTTCAGTTCTGCTGTGCTTCCAACCATGACATTGACATGCTTTTCTTCCTTCTTAAAGCTGAAGTGCCTGAACATTACAGTGTTCAACACAATAGTCTAATGCCCCACAATCGTCAAGGGGGTCACAGAGAAATGGCACTCCAACTGAAACCAGTCAACTGCCAGGTATCAGGAAACCTGCATTTGCCTGGTCTACAGTTGCACTGTGCATTTAGACCTTTTTTCATCCAGCATTTTGAGTAAAATTAACTAGTTTTAAACTTGTCCCTGCTCAGTGTTTACTGATAAACTACAGTGCACAGTTATAGCCCCTTTCCTGCTTTTCCAGTCAGTGTTCCTCCAATGCAGAGACCACTACTAATTTGAAAGTCTCCTTTTTGGTGAAAGGATTGATTGTTTATTGTACACTGAACTGAAGCTTAAGCTTAGAAATTTTGTCTTAGCTCACTTTCTAATTTTTTTTTCAAGCATTACAGTAATTATTGCCTCTTTACATGTCTATAGTTGTTTTGGAAATTACCAGTTTAATAACTAAAAACTAGAAACAGGCAAATGCATGTTATGGCAAGTGAGTCATGCTGTCCCCTAAAATTCAGTGTATGGGCAGATAAAAAAGATCCATTCTCTGGACAAGGAATATGCAGCATCATTCTTCAATGTGCCTTACTAGAAGAGAATGGCAAAACCAGAAAGAAACTCACAGAAACAAAGGTCCACGTATTACAAAATTTCAGCTGTCAGCATTTACTTCAGTTTCCTCTCTCTGTGCAAATCTTGAAGGAGAAGCAGATGGCAACACGGTCCCATCAGTGCTGGTTTTACATCACATAAACCACTGACAAGGTTTTTAGTCCAGAGACACTATAAATGTTTAGGAGCATATTCTGTACCCCAGCAGGGATGTCTACCTTTTATCACTGGTCACAGCTATCCAGTGTCAACAGACACAGGGATCTACAATTTCTATCACTCCTACTGAAAAGTTCATCTTCACCTCCACACTCTAGCTCAAGGAATTGCATTTTAAACTGGACTGCTTCCAAAGATGCAACACCACTATAACCATACATTCAATCTGTTAGTAACTACTCTAATTTTTATTTGCAATAAATTTACTTGCAAGTTACTTGAAACACCTGTTTTAAGTTTTCATTTTATATTTAGTCCAAAATATTTCCTATTACTTCACAAATACTACTGCAAATAAGAAAAAGTACTTGCAAAAGATACTCATCTATCAGTTATTTCTGACATCTCTAGCTTACAAGGACACACCCAGTCAGATGTTTGACTATTGTGCCATTTAAAATGCATTACTACCAAACCCAGCCCCAAAACTTCAGTGCATTTACTTGAAATAATTATTAACATGTACTGAGCAAATGAGTTTACTCCCCATATTCATGGTGTTTTGTTTAGAAGCTGAAAATGACAAACAATTTTTCATGAGAAATGGCTGGTTTTCTTTTTGCAAAGCCAAAGTGCTATGTCTTAGCTTTTGTAGGAGCACTTGGTTTGTTCTAGAACTCACCTGAGGAGCTGGTGGCAGTCCTGTGTCTCCAAGCATTCTGTCAGAGCTGTTCTGTGAGAGCAGTGATAATTCAGGAGTGACTGAACTCACGTTGGCTGAAAGGCAACACTCTACCCAGCAGTTCCTTTAGCCCTGCTTTATGTCAGGAAAGGCTTCCCTCACTGGATTGATTATGCATTAAGGGAGAGTGTTAAGCAAGTAGCAGAATACCTTCAGTAACCTTTAACATCCTATTTTAGCACCAAAAGAGATATCCTGGCTACAGAATGCAAGCTTTGAATTTATAATCAATAGGAATGAGGCATAATGAAAAGCGTTACGAGTACCAAAAGTATAGAAAGAACTTCAATTTTACATTTAAAAGCTTGGGTTTTAGGCAGAAAAATATGGTCTTATGTGTCATTTACCACTATGGCTAAACATGATATTTTTATAAATGATAATTATTTTCAAATTAACATCAAATTTGCTGTTTAAAACAGTCTGCATTAGCATAAAAGATGATATAATACGTATGTTTTAGAGGAAGTCATAAAAGCATCACTAAAAAGCCTTTCAAATCTTGTAAGACTGATCTACTGAAGAGATCTTTTAACTTCCCCCTTATACATACATAGAAAAAACACAGAATTAAATACATCTACACACAAATTGCTATCAATTTCTGTTCCAAAGTGGTAGAATACTCACTCGCTTTCTCCTTGTCACATTCTATCACACTAAAAACAAAAAATTAAAGAATCCAGTTTCAATCACTTCCTAAACAAGATTTTGTGAACATGAATGAGGCAACTGTACAGTTCATAAAAGTTTTTAAGAATTGGTCACTATAAACTGGAGGTAGTTTTGAAATATGTTAGCTTGAATTAATTTATGAAATCAGAAATAACACTAATCTACAAAAAGAGTTTAAAAAATGAAATACTCTCCTGTTAGGAAGATTGTTTCTGAGTCATTGAATACATTCTTCTGAAAAAAAAAAAAAGTAGCTTTTTGTTTCTGGTTGTTCCCACTCAGCTTTGCTGAGTAGGCCAAGACACATGCACTTGTTAACCTTGCTCACTGAAGGTGTGCTGATGCTTCTTGAAGTTGTGACAAGAACTGAATGTGACATCCCAGTCATTTCCAAGGTCTTTTTCTCCTAAAAATAGTTTTTAGAACTTGCTGTAAAGCATTTTTAATTCTAAACTAGTGCTTCTGAAACGGTATTGTGCAGAAACTGCCCCTCAATTTATCTAAAGAGATATTTCCTCCTGAAAATCCAGATGATAATCCAGAGAGAAAAAGATTAGCATGAGCTCTTGCACTCTCAGTTTTAGCAGTATAAAATGTCCCTGGGTAACTTTTACACTGTATCACAGTCACATGGTCTCAATACATACCAGAAAAAACTTCTTTTGAAGATTTAACCATAGCCATGGAAACCATTGAACGTTACTAACACTTAAAATACAAAGATTTAAAAAAGCCCAAAGAAAAGTCCCTCTCAATGAAGTTGCTGGTAAACTGCCATTATTAAAAATGCTAAGCCCATTTGTTTCCAGCTCCATTCTAAAAGTAATTCATGAATTTATTCTTGCTAATAAGCATTCCACAGCAATGGGGGAAATTAAAATCTCTCCATATTTATAGTCTACTATAAATGAAATTAAATACTATTAACCCTGTAACCACTTTTAGCAAACTTCTCACTGTTACTCTAAATTGTGTGCAACAGGAAAAATAAAAAAAGAGATTCCTCATCCGCTTTTCTTGTTTTCCCTTCACAAAGTTAATAAAAATCACAGAATCATGAGGGTTGGAAAAGAGCTCTTAAGATCGAGTCCAACCATCAACCCAACACTGCCAGGTCCATCACTGAGCCTTGTCCCTAAGCACCAGATCCACGTGGTTTTGGAACCCTTCCAGGGATGATGACTCCACCACCTCCCTGGGCAGCCTGTTCCAATTCTTGGCTGCAAACAGGATTTGAGGTTCAGCCTCACCAGTGCCAAGTAAAGAGGAACAACCCCTTCCCTGGTCCTGCTGCCACTCCTTCTGATCCAAGCCACAATGCCCTTGGCCTTCTTGCCCACCTGGGCACAGCTGGCTCTTGTTCGCCCACTCTTGACCAGCATCCCCAGGTCCTTTTCCACTGGGCAGCTTTCCAGCCACTCTGCCCCAGCCTGGAGCATTACATGGGAATGTTGTAACCCAAAGGCAGGACCCAGCACTTGGCCTCAGTCCATAGACCCAGCCTGTCCAGATCCCTCTGTAGAGCCTTCCCGCCCTCCAGCAGATCAACTCTTTGGCTCAACCTGGTGTTCTCTGCAAACTGACTGAAGGTGCCCTCGATCCCCTTGTCCAAATCAGCCATAAAGATACTGAACAGGACTGGCCCCAACAGTGAGCCCTGCAGAGCACCACTGGTGAGCAGCCAGCAGCAGGATGTGACTCAGTCACCACCACTCTGTGCCCAGCTGTCCAGCCAGTTTTTTAGCCAGCAAAGAGTACACCTGTCCAAGCCACAGGCTCCTATCTTCTCCAGGAGAATGCTGTGAGAAACAGTGTCCAAGGCTTTGCTGAAGCCCAGGTAGACCACATCCACAGCCTCTACCTCATCTACTAGGGAGGTCACCATTCATAGCTGAAGATCAGGCTGGTCAGGCAGAACCTGCCTTTCATAAAGCCATGCTGGCTGGGCTGGTCCCTGGCTGTCCTGCATGTGCTGTGTGATCAAGACAATCTATTCCATAACCTTCCTTGGCACTGAGGTCAGGCTGACAGGCCTGTGGTTTTCTGGATCCTCCTTCCAGCCCTTCTGCTCAATGGGTGCCACAATGGCCAACCTCCAGTCGTCTTGAGACCTCCCTGGCTAGCCAGGATTGATGATAAATGGTGGAGAGCAGCTTGGGTGGATTCCATCTGATCCCAGGGACCTTTGAACACTTAAGTGGAGCAGTAGGTCACTGTTTCCTCCTGAAATACAGGGACCTCATTTTGTTCCTTGTCTCTGTCTTCCCAAGGATAACTGGTCTGACTATTAAAGACTGAGGCAAAGAAGGCATCAAGTACCTCAGCCTTTTTCCCATCCTTTGTGGCAATGCTTCCCCTCACATGCAATAAAGGATGGAGGTTCTCTCCTTGGCTCTCCTTTTGCTGCTGATGTATTTGTAAAAACACTTTTTGTTATCTATTTCGGCAGTGGCCAAATTAATTTCTAGCTGGGGTTTCACTTTCCTAACCTTCCTGCATAACCTAACAACATCCTTGTAGTCCTCAAGAGCATCCTGCCCCTTCTTCCAAAGGTCTTTTTTCCCTGAGTTCCAGTGACAGCTCCCTGTTCAACCAGGGTGGTCTTCTTCCCCACTGGCTCATCTTTCAGCACATGGGGACAGCCTGTTCCTCCATCTTTAAGATCTTTGAACAATGTCCAGCCTTCCTGGACCCCTTTTCATTCAGGATTGTTTGAAATCAATTTTTTCTCAGCCCTAAAAGGCCAAGGTCTGACCTCTGGGGCTCCTCAGCTTCCTCTACACCCTCCTTGATGACTCCAAGGTGGTGCTCAGGGCTCTGGAGGTGATCCACCTGCTTCCTGGTGCTGCTGGTCTCTGCTGCTGCTGAAGTCCTGGGGGACAGGAAGCTGGCAATCCTGCAGTACAACTCTGCTCCTGTGGCTGATGAAGGCCACCTTAGCAGGTGCTGTTTCTGCTGCTGCAGCAGGGGTACCCGCAGCACAAGAACTCCAAAGTCCATGAGGAGCTGGACAACACTGTGGCCCTCTTCACTTAGCCTGCTGAGGAACTGGATGTGGCCAAGCTGGTGTCTGGGCTGACTCCAGCACTGGTGGAGAGCAAGAGCAGGGTCCAGCATGCTGACACAAAGTGTTTGCTGTGGTGGTGCCTTCTTCAGGCCCAGGCAGAACCACCCTTCTCCTCAAGGCAGTGGATGCTGTGGAGCTTGAGGACAACAGGCATGGGGTGATTCATGGGGTGCAGGCCAGGCTAGCCAGGAAAACTTTGGTGAAGCTCAGGGACCAAGGGTTTGTAAAGTACACTGTGGTCCTGCCATCATCCCATCATAACAGGGCGTCCTGTTTACCCCCTGGGACAGATCCAGAGTGGCTGTTGCTGGCCCACAGGACTCGGAGTACAGCTCCTGTGGTTCTCACACAAGAGATGATGCTCTTTGCAGCTCCAGCTCACACAGAGCCCAGGCTGGTCAGGGAATGAAGTCCACCTAGAGTTTTGAGTGTGTGTATAGGAAGAAACCAACTGCCTTGGGAAAAGGAGCGTGCTGGATACAAGGAAGGCGAGGAATGGAGATGCCTTTCTGAAGGAGCAGGGCTGCCCGCTGTGCTGCAGGACTCTGAAGGGCGATGTGACTGCACTGCCAGCCATTACGGAAGTGTCCAAATGCGCAGTGTGTTGCTGCATGGCACCACGTCCCAGGGTGACAGCGGTGACATGGGGCTGCCACCTCCAATGGCAGCTGACAGTTAGTTTGACACCAGAGATGCAAGCGCCGAGTTTCTCTCAATCTGCTAGATTTGCATGAGACTGAAGTTCTGTTCAACCTTACAAACACCTTAGTGAGAAGCTCTAGTCAGAGATGCTTGAAGTGCCACCACCTCCTGTAACATTCTGATATGTACACAATATGCCATAAGCTAATAAAGTATATTTGGCTGGGAGTTCCCAGGAAGAAATCTGTTGTCAGCAATGGACCCACTGGGAAGAGCAGATGCCTAAAAAACTTAAATCAAATCCAGAGTGAAGTTTCGAAGGACATCCAAAGCTCCAGTATCGAAACCGCAGATATCCAACATGCCTCTGTCATCCGGGTCCGCGATCGTAAAACCATGGGAGGTCATTCCACAAACAACCAGCTTAGCAGGAATACCCATTTTCTAGAGGAAGGAGAGCAAAAAATATCAGAAAACATCTAGAGTAAAACGTATGCACATATGGAGTAACTGAAATATGCCAGAGGGCCAAATCTCGCTTGCATAAGCCACTGTCTGAAGAGCTGCACTGACAGAAATGAGGGATGCCAGAGTCAGAACTGCAGGATGCCTGTCAACACTGGAATGGCAGCTAACCTCAACTAAGGAAACCAAATTAAAGACTTTTAGTATTCATTTCAACTGGGTGGAAACTATGTAATGATTGAAGTCCATACACCCATGCCTGAAAAACACATTCTTGGTAGTTTAAAAAATAGTTTCTTTAAAGCATAAAGGATTGTTTGCTGAATAAATAAGGGTTTCCAATAGCAATGCGCTTGGAGAAGGTATTTTTCTCTGTTCCATTGTAAAATTATGAAGCTGTACAGCTTAGAGCAGTTCCTTTAAAACACAATGGGCTTTCTTCACAAGATACTGCCACCTCATCCTCTTGACACTTGTCTTCATTACTTCATTGAAATTTTTTTACATCTACTGCAGACAAAGTTGAATTTAATTCTGAGAGTCAAACATCATTCTGTAACAACTATAAAAACTTACTCCATCAGTTATATCCAGGAGATACAGAAATGCATGCAGTCCCTGAGTAACAAAATTTCATGAACATTACAGCACACCAAGCAGGGCAGGCTAATTACAAACCCTTTTAGCAATTCTGTGGTTTTAAATATGCACAGTTAGTGCAATATGTGCACTAATTCTGCCTAACTGCAGGACTGATAAGTTTTTAACAATATATAATTATTTACTGAAGAAAGCCACAACCAGTCCAATCTCTAGAAGAATTTTAGAGCTGGTACTTACTTTGTACAGTATTTACTAATCATAAACAGTCAGAAGCATAGTTACCTCTCTGTACTCTCTAAGGGCCACTGCAGGAGGTGTATTCCCAGCACAGGTCTCATTATCAGTAAATACAATGAAGACATCAGCAGCTGTCTGAGTTTTTTGAGCCCATATCATTGGAAGGGAACAATCAGTGGTACCCACTGGAATCTTATTAAGAAAAAAATAAATATACATGGAACACATTAATACAGAAATTAATAAATTCTGTAAATTTTTTGTAAAATGTAAAATTTTTTTCTGAAAAAAATATACCTGCAACACATTAACACAGAAATTAACAAAAAATGGAAAAATTACTTTTGATGTAAGCTTCATGTCTTACAATGTTACTACACAAAGAGACTTTTTTGTTAAACTTGTTCATTTTATCTCAGTTTGTAGAGGGGTTTTCTTTGTTTGAATTTTTTTTAACATTATTTTCAAGCTAACTCATTGTGACCTAGCACTGACATTCTAAATGGCAATGTTTAATATCCAACAAATGAAATAACAACATTTGCTGGGATTTCGCTAAATAAAATGCACCAAAAAAATCCAATCTTGTACTAGAGCTATACAGATTAAACAGGTAGTAGAATTGATTACAAAGAAAATACAATGTAACTGCTGAGACTTTTTTTTTTTTTACATACTTCATACATTTTCACTAAAACTTGAGGTAAAGTCATGTCAGCTGTCACTGGACACGGGACCATTTCATGTGAAAAGGCAACAATTTGGGAATCCTTCTCAGTCCGTGCTACAACCTGAAAAAGAGTGAGACAAAAATAATTCAGTTACATTACTGTGAATTTTTAATATCTGAACTGAGCCATTCCCTACCACACAGCACGACAAATGCTTTTGTCTTTAAATCATCATGGCTGCTCACAGACAGTAACGGTTCACTCTACACTTCAAATATTCTCTAATATCACTGCAAATAAACACTGCAAGAAGAGCTGAGCAACTGCTCTAATCACTGTAACTAAAGGTACTTCCATTTTTCTTCCCTCCCTTCTGACTTAAAACCTTGACCATTTTTAAGGGCAAACAAAAGTTCAACTCCTCTGCAATAAAAGAATACACCAGAAGAAGCTTTAGAATACAAAACTGAGGGGAAAGCAACCGTGAATAAAGGCCACATTGACAATTCAGACAGACATAAGAATTATCCCAGTATTTCTTAATCTAATCTGTATTTTTCTATGAATGCTTCTGAAAAAATTAAAATGCGTAGTATAAAGTTATCATTTTTTACTTGTAGTAAGCCATTTTATTATGGCTAAGATAAATGGAAAACCTACCCTGACCACTTTGATTTACAACAGAAATCAACTTCTTCACACTGATGTTTCTGAATACAGTTGCTAGTAGCTTTTAGCAATGAGGCACAAGATCACACCTTCTGTACCCAAAAAATATTATATGTAAGTTTCCTCTTGATTTCTAACCAGCTTTAGAGCATCTTTCTATCAAAAAAGCAGTTCAAGTTGAACACAGTTATAAACAGAAGAAATTGAAAGCCTCACCATACACATTACTGCTGCAACTGTGCTGGCATTGAGCACGCTGCCCAAAACCTTTTGTGTCATTGATGCACTAACATCAACTGCAATTACAACGCGTTTTCCTGTTGGTTCCACTGTCTGAAAGAATAAAAGACAAAAATATAATACGTACACATAATTTAATTTCTTCTTAATTTCTGCTTTCACTCCTAAAGTGGGCGTTTTTTCCTCTTTCTGGGTAACATTAGGACAGTGCTGTTGCCAAAGTTTCAGAATTGTTACCCACCCCAGGAACTGTTCTTGATAAGCCTTCAGAAAACACAGAATTCTTAAAAAGCTTAACAAATTGGAGAACTATTATTACCTTGAAAGCTTTGTAAAATGAGGCATCTAAAGCTTCTAAAATGTCTTCATCAGGACGCCACCAAAGCTTCCCTCTGTTTCCATGTCCAGCTTTATAAGTTTCTAATGCAACCAAAATATGGAAGGGATGTATTCTACCCTACAGGCAGAAACCAAAAATAAGGATATGAAAATTTCATCTCCTTAAAAAAAGTAACAAACTAAACGTAAAAATAAGTTCCTACTACAAAAAATCTCAGGTTTAGTATATGGTTACTTTATATTTGTTAAATGTAAAGAGTTCATGCAGCCTTTACACAGCTGTTGGATGAACTGATACTCGTGGTTTACTGATAATGGACCTCACTCCCACTCAAGAATCCCCTAATTAACACCAAATGGGATGCCATCACCAGAATTCTGGTAAAATTTTGCAGCTCTGTGATTGTCCAGTGCTATTTTCCATCACAGGCTTCCAGTAAAAGAAAGTCCCTGCCCAATTGAAGAGAAAGGAGTTGACAAGGAAAAGAACCAACTTAAAACTAGCTTTATATACAAGGTACACTAACACTGGACAAGACACTATTTTTGGAACATAGCATTCATTTTTCTCATGCTATAAAACACTCCAAAGATTTTTTTTTTTTTGCTTTCCATAGATAAACTTAACTTATATAACCTTATCAACATTTTGTTATCTTTAGCCAAAAGGGATGTTTCAGTCTTTAATCACTGTTAGCATCAAAACTCAGTAAATCTGAATGCCTGTGCATTGTCTCTCTTCCATCAAGGCACTGCACCATGATCTTTGCTCTTCCTCCTCCAGGAAGGAACCAGAGAAAAGGAATTGCAGTAGGATGGGGAAAAATGGACTTTTGCTGTTGCGCCCAATTCAGCACTGGTGCTGAAGAATTTAAGTGTCCTGATTTTCATCTTCCTAGCTCACAAAACTACTGCTCAAGACACTTGTCCTCTCTACCTTTGACTAAATCCCTGAAAATTTTATTCTCTCTTTGGGGAATTCTCTTTTCCCTCTTACTTTCCTCCCACTTTAATGGGCAATAAAGCAATCAGGAAAGAGGAAAGTCTCCCTTCCAAACTACAAACTACTCTTGTTTTTCCCCTCAGCTGCTATGCTATTTTCTTAAATCACTAAAAAATTACAAGACTCAGAAGAAATGGATGAACCCAACTAGCAAAGCTTGCCACAGCCCTCATTTAAGAAAAGATCCAATAGCTGCCAATATACTTGTTTTATCAGAATGTTTCAGAAAGCAGGTGGGGAATCAAATGAGAAACTCTAAACAGAAGTTTTAAAATAAAGTTGCAGGCATTCAACTGCAGTTTTAAATAGAATAAACTAAACATTAAAAATTAAAATCTACAAAGACTGGCACTGATTATAAAGTTCTTACCTTTTTTAGCAGTTTCTCATTTCTCAGTTTTTCACATATTATTGCCACTTCTGAACCTCGTGGTTCAAGCACTGAATTTGCTGCCAGCTTTCCCAAATTTCTCAACAAAACAGAAATAGGCATCTCCTTGAGTAATGCCTTCCAAACCTATGATGAAAGAGAAGGGAAACACAGAAAGATGAGATTCTCAAAGTACAAGAACAGTTATCTGTACATTTAATAAGTGTATTTTAAAATATATGTACAAATTATATTAAGATCTTAATTATTTTAAATTAACTATTTGGGTAAACAACTTGAAAAACAGTGTAAAGGCTATTTTTAAAGGAATCTAGACTTAATGAACAGCATTACTCTATGGAGAATTCATACTTCTATGGAGAATTTAACTAAGGAAGTTTACCTACCTCTTTAGATTTCAGATGGTTTGTCAGGAGATGCTCTCTAACTAGACCATATTCCTCTATCAAATGAATAACTTCCAATTCATCTTTTGTGCGTTTTACTTTCTCCACAGCCTCCAGATACTTCAAGAGTTTTTCAGTCTCAGCAGAAACTGCTTTCTCTTTATAGGCTTCTTGGACATCTTTCCACCCCTTGGTAATATACTTAGTGACTATAGCAATTCCTGATGAAAAAGAAAACCTTTTCTCAAGCAGGATTACCATCTGTATACTGGCATTTATCATTCTAGCATGCAAATTAATTAGCAGGTTTCATTCTCAGACCTGCCAAACACCTACTGAAAAGGTCAGCCACACACAGAGCAGTACTTTTAATTACTGAATTCATCTCCTTATAAGTAAGGAGCTTCATGTATTTGCTACATTGCCCAGAAATGCTGTGGATGCCCCATCCCTGGAAGTGTTCAAGGCCAGGCTGGATGGAGCTCTGAGCAGCCTAGGCCAGTGGGAGGTGTCCCTGTCCATGGCAGGGGGGTTGGAACTGGATCATCTTAATGGTCCCTCCCAACCCAAACCATTCTATTATTTTAAGATTTGAAGTCAACAGATCTTCCCACATAACAAAAACATGTTATTTCATCATTTGCACGCAAATAGGAACAAAATGAGGGAGTTGTGTTATTTTATCTTCTCTTGGCATACGGAAGAAAAGAAGGAAGAAACCCTGTTTACCTTGAAGATAAACAGGTCTGGTTTTGATATGATCACACACATTTTTAAGATGCAACTTACAGGATATTCTCACTATGAATTCATCTACAATGGCACTAGGGTTTCCAAAATACTTCCACAGTAAATATAAAAGGTTTAAAACACAGTATTTTCAGGTAAATAAAAATTTATTACCTTCACTGGCAGGTTTTAGGTGGGACAACCTCAGAAGATCTTTATGAGACCAACCACTTCTTTGCTTATATTTTGTAACTGCTAAAGCAAGAGCCATGCCATTCTTTCCATTGTACCAATCTGCAACAGCTTTCCTCAGAGCACGGCCCCACATGCCACATTTCATGCCCTCCTTCAGATCTTTTTTAAACTGGATGAAAGTAAAGAGATGGGTTGGTACGCAACACACCTCGGGGACAGCTTTAAACGCCGCTTGTTTTGTTTTGGCATCAGAACACTGCGAGCAAACTGCGAGGGCAAAGAGCAGGGGCTCCTGCTTTGCCGCTCTGCCTTCTTGACTAAATGCTTTTATTTCTTCAACAACTTCGCAGCCTCTGCCCTCTTCAATCAGCCTTAGCAAAGCTTCTGCGTTCTCAAAGCCCAGCTTCTGCTCCTTGACGTGGTAAGCGGCGCCCTCGGAGCCGAAGCACAGGAAGCGCTGCAGCCGGCTGCTGTCGGTGAGGTGCCAGCCGGCAGCGCTGGCACAGCCGGGCTCCGGCGCCTCGCTCGGGGGCTGCGCTCGGCTCTCCGCTGCCTCCATCCTCTACACTTCCAGGGCTCTGCTGCAACAACAACACGTTTTACTAACAACTATGGTGACAACTCTTTTAGCAAAGTAAATACATGGTGTCTGTAAGTTTGTAATCTTAGGTTTTCTTTCATAAATTTAATCACAGCGTACTCCAAGTGTGTGATAATACACACCATTTAGAGGAAAAGAAACAAAACAACTCTCTGAGTTATAATAGCGACTAACTTATTTCTTTAAAACCAACTCAGAAACTATTTAACCCCAATAAGTGGTGCACAAAAACCATGTGGTGTTATAGCCTTTTGGCACTAATATATTATATCACTTTCTTAAGTAGATTTTTATATTGCAGACTAAAAGGCTCAAAATTCAGATCTTGCCCTGATCTATTTTGCTTAAGAGTTGCTAATACCAACCAACTGAGGAAAAGCAAGGCTAAAATGAACAACTAAGACATGGAAAAACTGTTTAATTGGAAGACTGTGAGAGTCTATATATGGTAGGTTTCAGAGAAGCTTAGACAACAGCTTTTTAATAACTGAGCAGCTCAAGAACAAATTATCTTTGCTACAATCTCAAATAGTCTGCTGCTCCAAGTGAGATCCATGAAAACAGGGACATTACAGATTCTGTACTGCTTTACATTTGAAGGTAAGAAGCAAATTTCAGCACAAAAATTCACAATCATTAAGGTCTTTCTATTTATACACTCCTGAGCTGCAAGAGAACTGTAATATTTGTAGGGCAACACCACTGCTCCTACTTGGAGAACATCCAGTACAGCAAAATTCAAGCCATGACATTTAAAATTAAGCAAATGCAGGTGAAATGAAATTACCAGGGTAAGGTTAAGAAAATTTCTCAACACCACTACCTCCAAAACATTAATAGCACAATAATAAATTTAGTTTACTCAGTTCTCACCAAACAATAAAATTACACTAAATAGCACCAAGAGCTCCTACTGAAAATCAAAAGACAGAACTAATAATCCACTCCATCAAACTGCATAAAAATCTTAAAATTCAGGGACTAAAGTCTGAGCCCACACAAATGACATTCCAAATATTTTCAATTTTCAAGAACTGCAGATATCTACTTTTGACTTTTTTTGCTTGTTCAGAATGTGAAGACAAATAAAAGCCATTTTGCTCCATTTACCAGGATAAGCTAGCACAAACAAATGTCCCTAATGTAGACAGGGGTTTCCCCCCAGCTTTGGTGAGTAACACTGATTGACAAACAACTTCCCTACTTCTTTGACAGAGAATTTCCCTTTTTCTGCAAGCAACTAAAAATACACCTTTCCTCTGATTTTGCATATCTGCACTAATCTGCACTCAGAATTAAACAGTAATCATCAGTGCTCCCATTACATTCTACAAACTGATAAAATCATAAAAATAGAAGCCATATGCTGACACCCTGTTTAAGAAAGCAGGTTTCATTGAAAATTAACTAAGAACTATCTTTCATTCTATTATTTAGAACATCAGTGCCCAGCTAAAATTATACATTTGAACCATGTTTCCTGCCAAACCTATGTAAATACACATCATCGTTGAACTGACTTTTTCCCTGACATCTGAAGCATGCAAATACACTGAAAATAACAAGGGTGGTACTCCTCACACATGAATACCAGATCAGGATTTTTTCATGTCTAAATACATTTTATCTCAATACAGTTCAATTAGCTTATGTCATTACACAGTCAATAATGTTTCATAATAAACACAGTAAACCCAAACAAAAAATCCTGAAATCACAGTAAGCATCCATTTAGTTATCAGAAAAAAAAAGGTACATGAAAGATATTGAGAATCACCATTATATTGAAGGAAAAATAAGAATGGGAAGCATAAAGGATCACCCATGGACAAGAAGATCTCCATGTATATAGAACACTGAGAATGATTTCTTGCTGTAGCTTTCATAGAGGAAAAACTGTAGAGGATATTTGCAGAGGGCAAACTCTTATGGATATTAACAATGAATATTTTTTATGCTCACTTTAGTATGGACCAAGCTATTCATGGACTCACAACATTGGAAAGAAGCGTATACCTGCATCCATATGCTTCTGATACAAACCCGTAATAGAAAAGACAGTTGCAAATATTTTTTCTGACACTTAGCTCCTTTATTTGCTTCCTTAGGAATATACTATAAGCTACAAAGCCAGATTGTGTTACAATTTCCGATAACTAACACAAATTGTAAATTCTTCAAAATAAATCTGTATTTTAAAAATTACTTTTGAAATCAACAACAACTGATGCAAACCACCAATCTCACTACTAAACAGTCATAGCAAAAGCATCAGATTTACACTTCACCAGCAGCTACTGGAAAAGCACTTACTCACAGTTGAGCTGCTCAAGTCATTTTGGCCATTTCTAAGCTTGTGTTACATCCCAGCCTCACAAGTTCCCAGAGCTATTCCCTCCCTTGGACCCATCCCTCTCCTCTGCCCAGACCTCAAGCTTATTTTTTCATTTAACACCTGTACAACAGAGACATCTTTCACCCTAACAGGTGGATAAATGCAAATCCTCACTTAACATATGCTCTGCTATAAACCTACTCCTCAACTGCTGAGCTGCAGCAGAAAATTTGAATTTAAAACACCTGTGGAGGATTTATCAACAATATTCTGGCTCCACAAGCACTTTCAATTTCTGAACTAGGGGAATGCAAACAGCAATTCTTAGAAGTCCCAGACCAGGAGTTTTATAACAAAAATTACTAAACTAAACTCCATGGCTGTTCACTATTATTAATGAAAGAGAAAACTCACCATATTTCAACCCCCATATAAATTTATAAGTAAAATAACACTTTGACTGCTCTGAAACAGTCTACACACCAGTTACACATCTACTAGTAAGTCAAGATTTTTAAGTTGCTGTACCACAGCCTTTAAGTTGACATTCATTTATTTCGATGACTTTTCCAATTTGCCCTAGCTTTCCTAAAAAATAAAATATCTGACAAGTTTCATGGATGGATAAAAAAACCTCACATAAATTATAAAGCTTTAACAGAACTACAGATTCGAATTTAAGTTCTTAAGTTTAACTGCTATGCTAACAACTAATCAAACTTTGTAGTGAAATCCCATGGAATTAAAACGTTGAAAAGGTCAGATCTTTTATGACAAAAAAAGCATTAATGTTTTAAAGACAACATTTCAAGTTGCCTTTGAATACTTCAAAACCATGTATACTTAAATCGATGGGGAACTGCATTCCACTTCTCTGCCCTCTATATTCTGTATAAGCACTAACCTGAAGACTGTAAGGAATGTCTTCTAGTTAACTGAGCAGAGACCACACCATCACACTGAGCTACGGTTGTAACAAAACAGGCTTGTGCTACAGCTCTGACAACATAATTCTCATACCTCAGAAAATAAGCACCTCTGTGTCAACTGGGATGCCAGGAGAACACTTCCCAAACCACCACTGGAGCGGTGGAGGACAGCAGCACAGCAATATCCCATTATACGAACCACATACCAGCCCACGCATTCCTACTGCAGAATTTGCAAGAGCCTGTCTGCTTAAAAAAAAAAAACAAACAAGTACTGACTGGGGGGGCACAGGCAGCTTAGCTGACGTAGCACAGAATTAGGGGATAGAAGCACCTAAAGCGGATAGCCGGAGAGCTGCGATCGCAGCTGTCAGTCTCCATAAAGACGACAAACACGCGTGACGGGGGAGAGCGAACGCCACAGATCGGCCCGGGAACGCCCCGCGGGCCCCTCACGCCGCGGTGCTCGCCGGAGCTGCTCCCCTGACCTCTCCGCATTCCCCACGCGTCCCCGGGGCCGGCCCAGGGACCCCGCTCCCCCTGCAGCCCGGGAAGCGCCACTTGCCTGCGAGGCCGCGGCCCGGGCGGGGCCGGGCGATGCCGCAGCCCCGGGGGCCGCGGGGCGATGGGCAGGGGAGGCACCGGGGACACCGAGCGGCGGCCGGGCCGCTCCGGGCGCGCGGGGGGCGGGCAGGGCCGTCCCGCTCCGGCCGCCAGAGATCCGCGTCTCCCGCTCCAGCCCCGCCCGCCGCGCCCCGACAGCATCGCCGGGACCCGGATGGGGCCGCGCCCCCCGCGCGGTGCCCGGATGGAACCACGGTCGGGGCCGGCCCCGCTCCCCGCCGCGCCGCCCGAGGGCCCCGCAGCCGCCGTGCGCCCCCCAGGCGCCCCGGAGCGCATCCTCGCGGCGCGGAGCGGCCCTCCCGCGGCCGGGGCGGTGCCGCCGGCGCCCGCGGCTGCCCCGGATCCAGTCCCGCGCGCCGCTTCCTGCGGCCGCCCCGCCTCTCCATGGCGCTGCCCGGCGCGGGTCCTGCCGGGAAGGGAGCGGCGCGGCTCGGCCTCGCAGCCTGAGCGGCGGCAGTGCCGCCATGTCCGGGGGTAGCAGCGCCGGCGAGTGGTGCCTCATGGAGAGCGACCCGGGCGTCTTCACCGAGCTCATCAAGGGCTTCGGTGAGGGTCGAGCGGGGCCGGGCAGGTGGTGGGGTCTCCGCGGGGCTGTTCCCGCACCGCTGGGTGCGAGCCCGCTGTCCCTGCCGGCTGGGGAGGGGATGGGGGGCCCGGTGCCTGTGGGGCCGGGAGGGCGCTGGGACGCACTGCCGGCGGCGAGCGCGGCTTCCGTGATGTCCGCGCCGCTGGCCCGGCCCGGCCCGGCCCGGCCCCGGGCAGCGGGGAGTCCGGCCTGGGCGGCCCGGCCCGGCCTTCGGCCCGGCACCCGCTGCTCTGCTGCGGGACGGCTGGCAGGAACGTGCCGCGTAGAGTCACAGCGGCCTTTAGGTTGGAAAAGGGCTCTCAGATCATGGAGTCCAAGCTGTGACCCAGCACCACCTTGTCAGCCAGACCGTGGCGCTGAGTGCCTGTCCAGTCTTCCCTCAAACACTTCCAGGGTGGTGACTCCATCACTTCCCTGGGCAGCCTAGTCTAATGTCTCATCAGCCCTTTGAAAAAATTCCTCCAAATATCCCATTTAAGCTTGCCTGGGAAAGTGTTCGGGTTACAGAGCGCCAGGAGTGAGGACCTTTGGAGAAAGGGCTGAGCTGTGGGGCTTGGCCGTGGCTGGGTAGCCTGCAAGTAGCCTGGCCTTCCAGAATGTTAAATTTTATGTTGAATTGCGTTTAAAATCTTTGGTGAAACTGTAAAACTGTGGTTATTACAAAAGCTAGGTAATTCTCAGCCAAAGAACCAAAATGATTTTACTCCACGTTTCATTGATTCATAGTTCGTCGTGTCTTTTTCTCAGAAACGAAGTCCAAAGTGCAGACATAGTTATTTTACATTTTTATTTAGCTAATAAATGAAACTTCCACATACTAACCATTTTGGGCTCTGTATTAAGTAAACGTCTTGCTTGAGTGTACAGCATTTTTGGTCTACTACCATAGGTCTTTGTCTGGAGACAGATGGTTAAAGTTCTGCTTTGGGCTTGCTGACAATGCCTTTATATTTTATATATATACAATGCCTTTATATATATATATATAATATTGTTTTCAGTTAAGCAAAGGACATGAAGTGATCAGAAATATTTAAGCTCCTCTGCTTCTTTTTTAAATGCAACTCTGTTGTAAAGACATTATCACCATACACAGGTTCAGAAATTCCAGAAATAATTTCTCTCTGCCTGTCTTGTTTGGGTTTTGTTAATCAAGCTCTGTTAAATCCCACAGATAGTTTTCCATAGCCTGGATATAGTAGTTGTAAATATTACATAATGTCTTGTGTTTTCTTTCATAAGTCTGTCTTTACTGGCTGCGTCCCTTTTTAAATGAGTTAGTTGAAGAAACCTGTATATTTTCCTTATTTCAGGCTGTAGAGGAGCACAAGTTGAAGAAATATGGAGTTTGGAGCCAGAGAATTTTGAAAAATTGAAGTAAGGCACATGTTTTTTGATTGTGTTTGTCTGAAGTCCCTGAAAGAATGTGTACTAAAGTCAGGTGTATGTTTGGTGGATCTTTTGTTTGGGGCAGTTTGTGTTTGTGTTTTCTCCTTCAGTTTCTACAGAAGTTCAGTAGGATTTTGATTTAATGGAATAGCTGGCAGTTAAATTGCTTTTTATGAATGCTTTGGTACTTAATCTAGCTTAATCAGGTTTTGAAAGAAATGCTGATAGTAGCTAGAATGTGGAAGTAGATTTCTAATGATTTTTCTATTAGCTGGCCTTACAGATCTTAACAAATTCTTGGGCGAATTTCTGTTCCTTGCTTTATCTCCCTCCTTCCTTACATCCCATGATGTTGCCTCTTGTCTCAAATTATTTTCTGGTACTTAGATACCTTTGTAGCTCATTTTTCCTGCAGAGCCACTTCCATGTGAATGTGAAGGCAAATAGACTTTTTATAACTGATAATGACTGGTGGAACAATTTTGCCCTCATTAAGCAACATTAATTCTTCTAATGTTTTGTCCATGTGTAAACATGTTATCCATGTTTACATACAGGATTTTGAGAGGAAAATATCTTTTAACCTGGACCGTACTCTTGTATCTTGTGCAAATATCCATACTTGTTGGATTAATCTTTCAAAAGATGCAGGAATTGGTACAGAGGGTGTACTTTTAGAATTCTTGACCGAAGATATTTGACAAGCAACACCTGAATGGCAGAAATGTGGCCTATGAATTGGTTTATTTGCTGTCTACTCCATCAGAACATTTGTTCATTAAGTGCTAGCTTTGCATATCCTGAGCGATGTGTGTCTTTCTAGTCCTGAGAGATGGCCAGCTTCCATCCTCCCTTCCCATTTACACCTGCAATATTTGACACAATGTATAAACACTGGGAGTCAAAGAATATAGAAGCATCTTTGTTTTCTAAACAGCAGGTCTGTAGGCACAGAGTTTGTGGTGACTGGGAGCGGGGCTGCAGCCCAGCCTCATCCCCAGTGGGCGCAGCTGTGAGAAGCAGGTGAGCAGCACTGACAGCAATGAGCCATGGAGTGCCCAGGTGCACCCAGCAACCACCAAAGGGAACAGAGGGCACACAGGTGCAACGTGTGAACATGAGGGGATAAAAGGCTGGGCTGAAGAACAAGAAGGGCAGAGGCTTGCTGTGGAATGGTGTTGCTGTGTATGGGTTGAAGCGTTCTGAAGCTGTATGATGATACTCTGTGTGCCGTGGCCATCTCAACTATGACATGTGCTGTGACACAGGTCCACTGAGAGAATTTGAAAAAATGTATCTCAGATTTCTGGTCAGAGCTTAGGAAAAGTTTCTTATGCAGTATGGGTGTATGTTTGTCTTTTGTAGAGAAAACATTTGTGGCCTCTTTTTGGTGATGACCTTAGATTTAAGTTGATGAATAAGTTTTTGTCTTACTGTAACTGAAGATTTTTTTAAGACCTATTATCTTTACTGATAAATTTTTGTGTTCTGGGAATACTAAATACAGTGCAATGTATAGTAAAAGCTGTTTACTATTCAAGACATGCAGTCTGAAACCAAGATACGTTTTTTACTAGAAGAGACAACTGGGTTTTTCTTACTTGTTGGTGAGATAACTCAAAGCATGAAGTTTTGGGAGAGCTCCTCTTTGGGTATTGCATCTGTGTCCAGAAAGATTACCAAAACTTTTGTTCCTGCTCTCGTACATAACTGACAAATGCTTTGATAGCTGTTTATCACTAACCAATTCAAATGAGAGTTCTGCAACTATAAAAGTTGCAGTAACCAGGAAAACTGGTCGTGACTTTTGAAAATTAGTGGCTAAATGCTAATTCAGATTGGGATTGTTTAGCACTTAAAGAAGCCTGAATTGTCTTCTGCCTAATTAGAAGAGCACATCTGAAAATTGCAGTGCAAGTTCCTGATATTTAGAAAGAATTAACAGAATTACTGTAGCAGCATACAGCTAAACTACAGAAAACATTAATTTAATATTTTTCATCATTACTGGTGACCTTTTTCCTATAAATTTTATTTTTCAGGCCAGTACATGGGCTGATTTTTCTCTTCAAGTGGCAGCCTGGAGAGGAGCCAGCGGGTTCTGTTGTCCAGGATTCCAGACTGGATACAATATTTTTTGCTAAGCAGGTATGAGAAATTCAGTAATTGTTTTAGATATATCATGACACATAGCTTTTAATACCAAAAAAAAGCTATTTTTTTGTTAATACATACACAGAAATCAGTGTTTTGCAAGGTAAAATAGCTTCAACAAATTCTGAGAGTAGGAGCTGTGTATTGACAAAGCAAATCAGTTTGATCTGTCAAGTCAGACAAAAATTGCAGCTATGGAAGAAAAAAGCTCTTACATATTTGTCAGCCCTCACCCATAAAGTAACTCAGTCTTCTGTGCAGTAGAAGTGACTTGGTAAATGTTCCCAGCAGAATGAGCAATTTACTTCTTTTGAAACCACTTTCAACAACTTGTTGGAAGAAGTTTATTTTGGTCCTGTTTTTATTTCTTATTTTTCTCAAATACTCTCAAGCTGGGGCAGTATATGTTGGATAATGCTTTCCTTTAAGGGTTTGCAAACCATTTTGGCATGGAAGTTTTAAGTATTCAAATGAAAAAGCAGAATTTAAATTAGAAATAACAGGAAAACTGGTTAGGCTGATGTAATCCATTGTGTTTTATTAAATGCAGAGTAGTATTGAAATTTTGTCTTAGTTAACAGACTGCTGTGTGTGTTGTTTGCAAGCAAGAAAATCAAGGGAAAGTGATAAGAATGAAAGTAGGAGTATTTAATATGGGTGTTAATTACAAAACATTGATATCAAGGGGCAAATTATTAGGATTTCTGTGAAGACTTATTACATAGTCTAGTTGTTGGGGTGTTTAGGGTGGGGGTTTTGGGGCCTTTTTTTTATTTGGGGTTTTTTCTTATTTCCCATCACAAATGCAGAAAGTGCTTTGAATGTAAATTTTAGGATATGAAAAAATCTCCCCAAGCTTCCAGTTAAAACTATAGAAATATGGAAAACAATGCAAATAGCCATCCTGGCCACTCTGTACCTGCACTTCAGTTTGGTTCCTTTATAATTGCCTTCCTGTTTTATGCTGTTGTGGGTCAGCTTTTTTATGCTGATTCTCTTCATTCTTCCCCTGCTGTAGTGATCAGCAGCAGTTTGCTAATTGTCTTTATAGTTTGATAGCTCTCACAGACACCGGTTTAGGTTGTGATTTATACCTAAGCAAACATACTGTTAGTAGCCATGGGCTGTAGCTAAAGAACAGCCATGAGGCAAAGAACTCACAGAAAATCCTCGATGTAACTTTCAAAAGGTACTTACATGGTGGGAGGAAATTACTCTGATTGGAATCTAGAGAGGGATTTTTTTTGGAGGATGTTGTTTTTTTATTTGAGAGTGAAGGTAAATCTTCCTTCGCTCAAGGGATTTCATCTTGTTTCCTGTGAGTAGCTGAGGTTGTCCTAGAATTGCTGTTCTTGTGAATGCTAAAAAGTTTCAAAGCGTTTGTCTGCTTGCTCCACTTCTTTTGCCTTTTCCACCCCCTTCCCTTTTTTGAAGCTTGACACTGTGTTTAAAGGCAATAGCTAAGAGGAGCTTTCTTGAGCTTTAAGATGAGATTGCAGAATGTACATCACAAAATTTGGATAATGTTAGATTTGATAACAAACACAAAATTAAAGGCTAACAAGCACAAAATTAAAGGATAACAATGAAAAGTCTTCTTTATTTTATAGTTTTCTTTTAAACACTCATATTTTAATGTGCTCTTAAGCTGAAACCTCCTTTTTCATTGTCCCTTTACTTTACCTGCTGCCTTTAAATAGGAGTGCTGAAGTGACTCTTAATTTTAGCATGGAAAGCAATTTCTAGAAATGTTGACTCTTACAATAGTACTGCCTGGCTATGCCACTTGATGGCGTGGAATAGATGCTTCAAAAGTCAGTTGCAAAAAGTTTAGAATTAGTATATTTTTCATTTTTTAGTGTTATCTGTCAGTCAAGTGCAGTGACTTTGCAAAATTAAAACATTCCTCGAAGACGTATGTATGCTTGTGTTTCATATCAGTTCAGTTTTGCCTGGACTGAGCTATTGTGACTGAACAAGTAGAAATAGGTACAGAGAAATTATTATTAAAAGTCAACAGAAAGAAACTGCTTTGGATATTTTGGAGGAATAAAACCAGTTCAGCTCCGGTTACTTTCATACTGAAGAAAGTTAGCCTGAGTTAGAGATCTGACTTGACAAGCTATGTTTGGAGGACTTAGTGTTTTCTTGAGCAAGTGTGTGATCTTATGATTTGCTACTGACGAGAGCAGGGTGCAGTGAACTTCTGTGAGCCAGTGAAGCTCATCCCCCAGCAGTTCTCTGTGCAGAGCATCTGGGCTGGTCTCTGCTGTACTGTGAGATGGGTCTGTTCAGCGAGTCTGTACAGGACAAAACTGGTTAACAGGTAAGTGAGAGAACAGGGGGTTCTTTGTGGTAGTGCTGAAGTTACTGCATTTCTCAGAACCAGTCTGAATCCTTCTGAGTCACCCAGGAACACAAAGCAAGATGAGCATTAGTATTGAATATTTGTATTGTGAAAGAGCAAGTCCTCCCTGCCATTGTGCAACTGTGTATTTTTTATTTCCTCCATATGTTTTAAGGCAAATTTTATGCTCGCTTTGAGGGTCTTTCCAGAAAACCTTTTTCTTCATTACAAAAGTGATGCTGTAAAATTACACTAGGTTCATTTGTAGGCTGGAATCCCAGAACAAATAGATTGGTTAGGACAATTTTTATTACATATAAGGTTATTGATCTGTTGATCTATATCTTCAAAACTGTTATGACACTGGAGCCTGAAAAATCTCAACACATCTTTGCCTCTCTTTCCTTTCTCACACATTTTCTGCTTTTAAGTGTTCCCATCTAAAGACTTTTGGTACAATTGGTTTTACTGCAGGCATGTTTTCAAGTGTCTTCCTGAATCCTGTGTGAGCAAGGCAAGGCTACTGTTAATATACAACAAGAGTTGAGTAGAGGAGATAAACTTTGTTTCTGTTTAAATTTATTATGTGTTCAATCTTAATTTTTTTTTTGTGGGGAACTTTATTTAGAGGTAAAAGACTACAGCTCTCAAGCTGTCTAGTAAAACATCTTTACAATTGCC
Organism: Anomalospiza imberbis; assembly: GCF_031753505.1. NCBI lineage: Eukaryota > Metazoa > Chordata > Aves > Passeriformes > Viduidae > Anomalospiza > Anomalospiza imberbis. The sequence continues at coordinate 8,015,617 of NC_089689.1, read as the reverse complement.
CTAGGAAACACAATTTTGGTAAGAAGCTTGTGCATGCTCACATTTTCCTCATTTCCACTTCCGTAGTGATGTTGTAGTTGAATTCCAAATGGCGACTAGATCTTGTTCCAAGTTAAATCACGATTGTGTTGGGGGGTTGAATTTTGAAGTCTTGTCTTGTGTGCATGCATATTAAAGGGGTGTTTTTTAATGGTCACTTTTATGTGCACTCATGTTAAATTTGGCCTCCCTATTATGCCTAGGTATGATTTGGTCCTCTAGTTGAGGCCACAGAACTCTGGATGATCTTACATAGCCTTTGAACTAGGATACATAGGCACAATGAGGTGAGTTAAGGATACAGTTTCAGCCTTAACTCAGAATTTCCTGATTTCTGTGTTGCTTCAGTGGGCCCTTGGTGTTGTTTTCACACACAATGGATACCTGATTACAGCTGCTCCATGTATTCAGCTCCCTGCCACACTCTTTGAAGGAGCTGTGTTCTGTGCTGAGCACTGCAGAAGTGTCTCTGGACAAAAAAGAATGCCATTGTTGCAGACCTGAAACTACTGTTTTTAATAAATTCTTCAGCTTTTAGTATGGAACTGTTGGTATCCTTTCTTAGATGTCATGTATTTATTTTATTTTGTATTGTCATGACAGAACATCAACTTCATCAATTGGGAATACCTTCAGAAGGAGTATCTTATAGATGATACTGCTAATAACAAAACATTGGTCTCTGGTTATGTTTATGGCACTAATGGAAGCATGTGTATTTTTTTTTTTTTACATTTCCAGTACTTAATTGATTTCAAACTCAAATGACCCTTTCAGATTTGGTAACATTAAGATAGCTTTAACACAGATATCTGGTCTAAGTTTGGGATAACAGGTAACTTACAAGGAGTACAACTTCAAGACATGAAACAAATCAGAAAGAGATTTTCAGTAACAGAATATAGCTGTAGAAAGATTATATCTTTACTCCAACAAAAGTTAAATGGAAAAAAATTATATTGGGTTTCTAAACAACAATAAATTGTGGAACTTCGTGCTAATGCTGAATTTTTCATGTTGAGCTCTGTAAAATCAACTGTTATGTAAAGTTGGGATGTTTAGTAAGTGAAGCCCAGGGATTTGCTGCTTACATTACCAATTGCAGCACATGCTTGTCCACAGCTTTTTTGAAAAGCAAAATACATAATCCATCAAGTAGAAGATGTGAGTCAAGAATTTAAAGTGCTTCTGCCTAAAGTTGATCCAGAAGGTTGGATTTGATCCCTAGGGAAAGGTGCATGCTTAGGAAGTAATGCATCTTAATTAGAGCAGCCTAATCAAGTAGTTCCTTGGTTTAAGCTGAGCTTCACTTAGGGATAGGTCAATCTTCTCTTGATACATTGATGTGTATGTATGTTACAGTTTTCTTTGAAATACTGTTAAATACACCTTGAACTTTTGCCTACAAAATCTTTTAACTGTGGGTGTCTGCTTTAAGTTGGGGTCTTGCATATTGATCAATCTAATACCTCACCAAGACTTTCTGGACAGAAATATCCAGGCAAGTGTTGGTATTTCTGGACAAATACAGAAAATCCTCTTAAACCTCAAGTCCAAATAAAAATCTTTTGGGAACAACCTGCATTTATTATTATGTTACCTAAATGCAAAGAATGTTTCCTGCAAATGCTGAGGCACCCTAAGTAAGAGATACACTGGGAATTAGAGATGGTATGCTGAAGGATTCTCTAGGGTGTGCGTGGAGCAGTGCTGGACTGGCTGTGTGCATGAATTGCACTGTGTCTGTGTGACAAGTAAATCCCACAGTTAGCCTGCATTTGGTCCTGCAGTCACATCACCTGCACTCCTCACCCTACCTGTGAGCCACCACTAGCTAGAGATTCCCTTGTTCCATCTTGTTCTCCTGTGTCGTCTGCATCCAGGAGCACGCTGGATTTTTATGCACATCACCTGCATTTCCTTCTATTCCTCTGCCACAGGATTGTTGTTGCTGCCTTTTCCTGAACTCCTGCTTCTCACTTGGCTGAAGTGCTAGAATGTATTTCAATAATGTATTTTCATTTCAACAGCTGGAGGCCATTGCCCTCAGATCCACATCTTTTGCACATTGTTTTCTAGCAGTCACACTTTGTTTAGCTTGCTCCTAATACACCTCATCAGACTTGTCTCCTACTGTAGTTGGAATACAAAATATGCTTAAAGGCCAATATTTGATGAGCCCATTCATTCTTTGCAAAGTCTAACTTTTCCTCTGATTTTTTTGTTCAAGCTTCTGTATCCTGTTATTCAGCAGTTTCAGTGTTGATCTTGCCTCTAGGCACAAAATCTCAGTAAATTTCCTTTCCTTGTGTTGAAGCCATTATTGAGTTGTGTGTCAAGAGAGCAACTGATTGTTCCATCTTGATTTTTCAGCAAAACTAGTTGTCATTTAGTCCTGTCCCTCCTGTAATGCCGTGTATTAATTATCATTTGCAAGTAGAGTTTGCTGTAGTGACCCTGCCTTCCCTGTAACAGCACTGTTCTAACAGTGTCAGCACAGATGCCCTTGCCTTCTCTTGCTTCTCTATCAGCTTAATTACGCTGCATCAGCTTCATCCGCTCTGACCCTCTTGAGACTTCCCTGCTTTCGTCCTAGCACTACTTGACCACTGTCTCTGATAACATTCTTTAGTTGTATCTCAGAGAGTCTTTAGTTCTTTTTCCTATGTTACAGTGTAATTCAAAGTATGCCATTCTGCTGGTCTGGGGGTTGGACTTTCTCTGCTGCTGGTTCATTATTTCACTGCCCTTGATGGATTTTCCTTGTATGTCCTTTATTTTGCATCTGTGTATTCTAGCCCTTAGCTTCTGTACCTGCAGTTGGTTTCATTTCAGTTTTGGCTGCTGTAATCTGTTCTGTATGTGCAGTTGACTCTCTTAGTTACTGTTTAAGTCAACTAGATTGTATTTTTCTTAAATTAAAAAGTGCTGTATTATTTATCATCTGCACATATGCATAATCTGAACTGAGAACTCCCTGAAGTATAGAAAATAAATTTATGATATGGCTGTTAGTATTAACATACTAGGCTTTCTTTTGTTAGGACAGGCCTTGGTTATAAAGCGGGTTGCTTGGGTTTTCTTTTTTTTTTTTTTTTCCTCTTTTCTTGTTGGAAGTGGTTTCACATTCATAGCCCTGAACTAATTTTCATTTTTTGTACAAAATTCACATCCTCTCTGGAAATTTTAAGGTTTAAGTAGCATTTTCAATTGCAGAATAGTCTCAAAGACTAATGATACATTACTCTTTCCTAACCTATAGCTTTCTGAGAAAAAACTGCTAATATAAAGTCTTGTATTATGGCCTCATAATATGTGATTACAGTGCATTTAGGTAAATCTCAGATTATATTTAATAATCTTTGCAGCTTCTTTCTTTAAATACACTGTTTTAGTTTGGTTATTAGTAAACAGCATTAAAGACATGGCTTTAATATGAAGGGGGTTGTTTATATTTCTAAAAGTGGAATACTTAGCACTGAAATGTAACAGTGTCAAACTAGTAACTTTAGCTTGAAAAGGATAGTTATATTGGACAAATGTATTATTCAGCTAACCATCATTTAAGCAATATCTACATCTTGGAACACTTTGTTTAGTTTATCTCTAAAATACTTGAATTTTTTTGTCCAATAAAACCTTTTTAAAAAATTAAGTTCTATAATGTGCTTTATTGCTTCAAATTAAATTTTTTGACCTCTTACTCCTAGTAGGAGATCTGATTATTTGCAGGACTTTTCTTGGGAGAGTTGACTTTTTTTTAAGGCCAGAGATGATAAAATTTGGGCAGCTTGCTTTGAATATTACTGTGTTTTTCCACAGGGATCCAAGGATTTTTGCCTTTCTTCTATGCCTTTCATTAATCACTTTAGAGAGATGGTAAGGCAGTGGAATGACAGTTTCTGAGGTCAGCTGTGAAATATGAGTTTTATCAGTGAATGGTGTATGACAGCCATGCAGAGCTGATTTTATTATAGCAAGGGCTTTTCTGTAGCTACCCAGGCAGCAATTCCAGTCTGTGTTAGAGTGCATCTCTAATGTGAATCAGCACAGAAAGTGTGTGTGTGTAACAAAAGCAAACACAGTTTGGAGTGAACTTATACCACCAGTGCTCACCAAATTCTCCATGCTTTTTTCTAGGTCATAAATAATGCCTGTGCAACTCAAGCCATAGTAAGTGTGCTGTTAAACTGTGCTCATCAAGACATTCATCTAGGAGAGACCTTGTCAGAATTTAAAGAATTTTCCCAAAGCTTTGATGCTGCAGTGAGTGACCACTGTTTTCTGCCTTTTGTGTGTCACAGTGTTACAGCTGTGGTGGTTTACAGGTGTTTTCTTACTTCTTTCAGATGAAAGGTTTGGCACTGAGCAACTCAGAAGTGATTCGACAAGTTCACAACAGTTTTGCCAGGTAACATATGTTTTAAATCTGGCCAAAATTTGAGCAAATCCTTTTTAATCTCAGAGGTTTTAAAATTTTCTTTGCAGACAACAGATGTTTGAGTTTGATTCAAAGTCTTCAGCAAAGGAAGAAGATGCCTTTCACTTTGTAAGCTATGTTCCTGTTAATGGGAGGCTATATGAACTAGATGGCTTAAGGGAAGGACCAATTGATTTAGGTAACATTTTACATTTTTGCTGAACATCCTTTTTTTTAACAATGGCTTTTTGCAACAAATTAGTCATATGTTACAGGCTCAAAGCAAATTATTTATTAAAATGAAGAATATCTTAAAAGTTTTCTGAATGTGCTGTAGGCTTGTACTTCCTTGCAGTCATTTATATTGTTTTAGTTTTGTTGGTCTGAAAATACAATTTCTCCCTGCTTCCTCCACGTCTCTGATGCTCTCTCTTTTCATTTAGTAATCAAGTGATCAGGTCTTGCAATCCCTTCCAAAACCTTGATAGTTTTGTTGCAATACAGAAGTTTACATAAAGGGAGAATATATACAGCTGACTCCAGACACTTTTTTTCCATTATGTGGCTTGTGTTTACACACTGCCCTCTTTCTTCTTAGATAGCAAGTGTTTCCCCAATGGTTTAAAAGAAAATAGCTTTGTTCTCTGTAAGACAGGCTTCTGTTTTGTCTCTGTTACTCTTTAATCTTTCTTGAGATGTGTGTGCCCTGTTGAGTCTTGAAATCTCTGCGCTGCCTATCATGTGTCTGTACTTTAGAGTCTGATACATTGTCACCAACATGTTCCACACTTCATTCCCAGAGTTTTCCCAGATTTGTTGACAATTTTATTTATGTTTAGGCTGAGCAATGGCTTGCTGCTAATCTTGTCTTTAGCCTGTCTAGAGATACTGTACAGTCTTCAGACCTACCAGTGACATCATTTGTGTGGTCACAAGATCATGAGTCTCTAAATTTACTTTAAGGTCTTGAAATTGCAAAAGAGACATTTTCAACTTAGGAAATCACCTGTGGGTATCCTGTCATATATCTTGAAATCAAGTTCTCTATCATATATCCTTTTATGGTTTTTCTTTCTGCCTGACTTTTTAACATGATATTACATCCACCCAGAAAAAATCAAGAGTTAATATTAAACAGCTGTACCTGTCCATAGTGTTTTCCTTTGCTGTCTACTTTAATGTTGTCATACCAACTAATTTCCCTTGTGTCATAAAAATCTTATGTAACATACTTTCCCCTACCCCATTATTTCTTGTTATCAGCGAAACAAATGTTAGGTGATTACGCTCTTAAAATGTAGCTTTGTTCCATTGCTTTGGTCACTGCATTATCTAACTGTTGTTATTAATAAAATATCTTCCACTTCCTGAAAAACCACCTGAGTAATTTCAGATTGCAATAGCTAAGGAAAAACCTGTTACATACTCTGAAGTTGCTGGAGTTGGATAAGCCTGGATTATATGAGTTGACTTTGAAATAAATTTTGCCATGCTACTGAATGTTTTCCTCTGCTGAATTTGTTGCAAAGATGATGAATTTTTTCCTGTGTTTTTCCCAGGTGCATGCCATCAGGATGACTGGATAAGTGCCGTGCGGCCCGTCATAGAGAAGCGCATACAAAAGTAAATGGTCGTGATGCCTTTAAAATATAGCACCTTACCTATGCTTAAAAATTCCATAGTCTTACCTTCCTTCACTTAAAGGATTCCCACCAAATTTCTAAGCAATGACACATATGCATCATTTCTTTATGCATATCACTGTGTGACTTGAGAACCTGTTGCCCACCATGAGGCAAATGTGATGATAGATAAATCTCAAATACACTGTGCTGCTGCATAATTAACCCAAGTAGGTGTCTGTGTAGTGAAGAGAGATCCTACGAGTGCTCTGGAAAAGAAGATTGTTATCTGTTACACAGCTGTGGATCTTTGTGAGTGAAAGCTAAGAGTGTCATGACCATGAATAACATTTGCCAATGCACTTAAAATTATTAGATAGCCATTCTGTCCATACTGCTGGTATTTAGAGATCTGAAGATTTTTTTAGGAGTGGCTTGTCTCAGAAATTTAAGCTAGAAAAACGTACTATGGAACTTTGCTACTTCTTAACTCTGTTTCCAAACTGCAATCCCAAATTTGTTAAAATAAAGTTGATTTTATGTCTTTTTTAGAAAACAATTCTAAGTTTTTGCTTGAGGACTTTTTTTTTTTTTTTTTTTTTTTTTTTTTTGGTAAACAAAGTTGGTTTTGGAGAATTTAACCTCCAAAAGGCCTGCTAGTCTAATTGTTGAATGTACTTCTCACACTGTGTGGAGAAGTCTCCAATATTTTCTAACATGTAATAGTAATGAGAAAGTAGAAACTATTGTGTGAAGCATCTTCTGTAAGTTCTGTTGTCGTGTTTTCTTTTATTTTTTGGACAGTTTCAGTATTTCTTTTGTGACCACAGGAACAGTAAATTTTGGGGAGAGAAGGTAATTAGGAGTTACCAATTGGATAGAGTTAATTTGTGGTCTGATTTTATTTTGTAACAAGATTGGATCTGTAGCACAACTTAATTTAATAGACTCATTTAAAATTTTGTTTCCATGAATGAAATCAAGGAGGGGGCTTTTGAGTTGTCATGTTGGTAACTAATTTTGAAAGCGGATTGTCTTTGTTGTTTTGTTTTTCTGTTCCTCATTTAGATACAGTGAAGGTGAGATAAGGTTTAACCTGATGGCTATTGTGTCTGACAGAAAGATGATATATGAGCAGAGGATTGCAGAGCTACAGCGGCAACTGGCAGAGGTAGGCCATGGGATTTAAATTGCTAAAGTAGTTCCCTGCTAGTTCTGTGTGTTGGCTTTACTGTTCACTTCCCTTCCTTGCTCCCAATGGAGCAGCAGCAAAAAACACAGGGAGTGATTGCTAGAGATCTGTCCAGCACAGTGTGGATGCACTCAGTGCTGCAGCTCTGAGCTGAGCACTCAGCACAGTGTTGACCGTGTAATTTTGACTTTCTGGATCATTTGCTGTGATGCTGGAACTGGTTTCTTTTTCCCAGTACCTGCTTGTGACTAACTGGAGAAATTCCTGGTATGTTCCTATAATGGTAAACAAAACTGAATCTTTCTGTGATAGAAATACCTTTGAGACAAAACTTACTTTTACAAAAAGTAAAATTTAAAAAGGGAGTAACATCATCCATTTAAATTTTTGTTTTGTGGAAGGAGGAGCCTATGGATACAGATCAAAGTAGTAATATGTTAAGTTCTATACAATCAGAAGTTGCAAAATACCAGATGTTAATTGAAGAAGAGAACCAAAAATTAAAAAGATATAAGGTATGTAGTCTTTGTTTTTCTGATTAAATAATTGGAACAGTTGTAAGATGAAGCTAGCTTTTATATATATATATATGTATGGGAGCTTTGCAATTAATCTGAAGGAACTGAATGGGGACTTGAAGATAGGTCAGCTATATAATAATTCTGTTAATGCTTTTAATTTTATTTAGATTGAAAATATTAGAAGAAAACATAACTACCTGCCTTTCATCATGGAATTGCTAAAGACTCTAGCAGAGCACCAGCAGTTAATACCATTAGTAGAAAAAGTGAGTATTTCCTAGCTGATAGTATATTACTATAATTCTTCATACCTTCTCTTTTAAATAAATGAGCCCATGTCATTTATTTTTCCAAGTTCTTTGGCCAGGGACAGCTCCCTGCAGTCCTGTGGCAGCTGTGGCACAGTGCTGGGAATTCAGTCCCTCCCTTTTCCCTGCTCCTGTGCTCATTTACTGGCTTGGGTTTCCCCCTTTCTAAGCTATCTAGCCATTAACATTGATTTACTGCTAAGGTTTGTAGTAAAACTTTAATAAATAGGCGTGTCTGGTACTTTGGCAAGGTTATTAAACTGGTGAAGTACTTGAATTGTACTCAGCTCCGTGCTGGCGTGCACTCATGCTTGAGTGCCAGAGGCAGGATCCCTGATTTTATACTCGCTGACAAAGGATCTCTGAATTAGTATAATGAAAAAAGATCTGTGTGTTATTTAATGGCTACATTCTTTAGCTGGATTTATTTAGGAAGGTACATTTTCAGGCTTGTAGTTTTTAAGAGAGTTACTTGTGGAGTTTTAATCCAGTTTCATGTTAACAGAAGTCATTGATAACACCTGTCAAGCTGCTTTCACAAGTAAATTACCAGTGAGTTGGTGGTAACAGATCTTAATTCTAAGTCTCTGAATTAGATGCTGTTCTGTTCACTTCAATAAGTGGTAAAAAGCAGCAGCCTGATTCAGAGTTAAGTACTGTTTTGACAGAAAGTTGTTGGCCGGTATTGCTTCTGAGTTGTCCCCTCTTCTTGCCCGATCTGTTTAAGTAAACTCATAAGGAAGAAAGTGCCAGTTCCTTACCAGTATGAACTATTTCTGATTGATATAAGTTATGAGAATCTGTCTGCAAATATTTTGACAGGAACTTTTGTGGGGGTTTTTTCTACTTATTTGAAAGATTTAAACCATTAAGATCTTGGTTTGTTTCAGAGTTCAGTTTTGATTATCTATACGTCTGAATGTGGTGTTTTCTTGTGACGTAAAATGTTTCCATTAGGAAGAGGTTTTTCTATGTTAAATGAAATTGGTATGGAGGTATGAAAAATGAAGGTTGAAATTATGTTTTTAAAATAGTGCTTTTGCCCTACAGAAGTTACTTAATCTCAGTTTCTTTTGCATAATTTATTTAAACCTGTATTTATTCTTAAAAGGCTTTTTACGATAACCTAGTAAAATAGTAGTAGGATGCTTCTGAAGGGTCCAAATTTACATTTAAATTCTTTCTTTTTCCAGCATATTTTTAATATTCAGAAATGTAATGGGTAGTCATTCAAAGCTCCAGAATGATCTTCATCTTGTCAAAGCTTGACATCATATCCCCTTGTTTCCTAGGCGAAAGAAAAACAGAATGCCAAGAAAGCTCAGGAGGCCAAATGAAGATGACTTTGCAAAACACCTACAAGTTACTTCCTTCTCATACTATTTTCATGACAACAAATAAAGCTTTTCATAAACTTCAATTCTTGTCCAGTGCACGTTTGCAGGTTGTAATGGTTTGTCTTGTACTGTTTGCATGGGTCCGACTCTTCCTTCCCCTGCATCTTGTGCATGTAGTACTGCTGAGCAATGTTTAGGTTCTCCTGGTCATATTCAGTATTTAACAGTCTGTCTGAAAGCTTGGGAAGTGGACCCAGAAATGTGCAAGCAAAATGTCCCCATTTTGTCCCACTTGAACATGATAATGATACAAATGCCCGAGGTTTAAGTATAAGCATGAGCTTTCTTTGCTCATCCCTACTAACAGTTACAATCCTTTCCAGTTGTTCATTGACATAGCCTGTATCTTTGTTTTTATGAAGTATGTGTCTATTTTTTTTACAAAATGGAAAAATATGAATTTAGCTGTAGAAATGTTTGCAAAGACCAATGTATAATCTCAAAAGAACTGCATTGCTTTAGTAGAAAAGATAATAAATATTCCCATTTTTATTTTGGCAAACTTTTTTCTGTGGTATTTTATTATGGGATAAGATGATTAGGATATGGAGGTCATCAGCCTTGTGACTTGAGTATATGCATTCTAAATTTGAGGTAGAAAGAAGGCACATTAATATTCTTGGATATAAGGTATTCCTCTTCTGGAGTATGTTCAGTTTAAGTCTTTAAAGCACTGCTTTGAAGTTTTATATTACTTTGAGAAGTAATATAAGGAAAAAGGTGTAGGGAGGATTATTGTTGATGACAACATTGCTGTGGAAGATGCTTGAGCTGTGTCCCATGGACCAAAGGAAATAGCTGGGGAATGGAGTTCACTGGGTGTCTGCAGGCAGCATGTGAGCTGTGGACAGATTGTTTTGGTATGCATAGTAACAGACCATTGCAACAATACATACTGTTTGAATTATTCACTGTCAGTGTACATGTGTGTGTTTAGAAACTTCCAGTTTCTTCCTAAAAGACTCAGATAAGAAACAGGAAGAAAAGAAAAAGATATGAAACATTCTGTTACCTGTGGTGCTTCGTATATATTGCATATATATTTATATAAACAGGATAAAATGTTGGCTGAAGAAGTAAAACATAGACTGTGCTCTTCACTGCTCTAAGGATCTCCTCGAGTCATTGCTGTGGCTGGAAAGGTAAGCTCTGTTTAAAAAAAAAAACTGAGAATCCATATCTGTGTTTTGTACATTTAGTAATTTCATTCTCCTTTTACTGGTGTGCTTGGGCACAAAAGGAAAAGGAATTTTGCTGAAGCAGATGATTATTTTTGCAATTATCAACAAATTTTAGTAGCAATTGTTTCAGAAATTAGGAAACTTATATTGCAAGCAACCTTTCTGGATTTGTGGACGGACAAAAAAAGAAGGGATGTAAAGATCAAATTTTAACAAAATTTGTTAATACAATGTATAAATGAAAAATGCTTAGTTTTTTAAAAAGGCTGTTTAATGCAGAAGTAGAACATTTCAAAATTAGTGTTTTCTGTTGTATTATGAATGTTTTTCTGATCAAACTTGTGGCATATTTTTTAGTTTTTTTGCCAAATTTGTAGAACCATTTTTTTATAATGTGTGTCTTGGCTTTAAAGGCGGTTATTTGTATATTAGAACAGCATCACATGAATGCAGAGCTGGACATGAAGGTGATCGTGGCTAGGCTGGGATACAGTTCATTTTCTCCATGGTCACTGGTGCAGTGCTGTGTTTTGGATGGAGCAGGAGAAAACTACTGGTAACACACTGATGTTTTCAGTGATTGCTAAGCTTCCCAGAGGGTCACGGTCTCCTCTTAGGCATCCCCCTACTCTGGCATGGGGCTCCTCCATGGCCTGTGGGTGAAATGCTGCAGCCCCGTGGTCCTCCATGAGCTGCAGGAGCACAGCTGCCTCACCATGGTCTTCTCCACAGGCTGCAGAGGAATCTCAGTTCCAGCTCCTGAAACGCCTCCTGCCTGTTGTTCTTCACTGCCCCTTGATGTCTGCTGTCCCTCTCACATATTTTCACCTTGCTTTTATCTGGCCACAATTACAACTGCACAACTTCCTTTTCTTTATTCTTAAATCTGCTATCACAGAAGCATTGCCACCATTTCTAATTGGCCCAGCCTTGGCCAGCATCATCTCCATCTTTGGAGCCACCAGGGATTTGTTTTGCCAGACACAGAGGAAGCTTCTAGCAGTTTCTCACAGAAGCCACCCCTATAGCCCCCCATGCTACCAAAAAACAGGCCATACAAATCCAGTACAGCTGGTTTCAGCCTCTGCCTCCCAAACCTTGAGAGTTTAGCAGCTACACCTGAGAGATCAGCGAATGACCGTGTTTGCCCTCAACTGCTGTTCAGTGTTTGACTCATCAGTGTAGGATAGAAACAGTTTTATCTTGTCGATTAATTATGTAAATAAGTGCATACATGCCTATGTGCTCCCTGTGGAAGGAAGTCCAAGGAGAAGGTGGGGTTTGTGTATGAAAATACAGGACACTCCTTTTCTTTCCTTTTTTCTTATCCCAGAGCACTATGTTAATGGAAACAATGATAAGAAAAACACCTGCCTGGGAAAGTCTGTAATAAACTTCCACATAAACAACCTTCTGATATCGAATTGCTGAAGTCCAGGTATGTTCAAGTTGTAAAGACTGAGGACTTCAGAAGGAAGGTGAGTTATTTTATGGCTCTCATTCTTCATGCAGGTAACACGTCTGCCTAGCAAAGCCACAGAAGCATTGGGGAGAAACAGACTGGAGATACTGTGGCCTTATGTACAAGAACAAGAAGTTTCCCTAGCAGAAGAGAAAGTGTGCTTCTCAAAATAGCTGGCATTTGTTAACAGGCTAAGACTTGTGCGTTCCATGTGCCTCAATGAGCATATAAAAAGAATTGATTCATCTCTGAGATATTGATGACACTTGCTAAAAATAAATGAGTTTAATATCTCAAAAATGTATACAAAATGTAAGCTCTATCTGTGCTCACAGGATGTTCTGATCTTTTCACTGTTTTTTATTTAGTGATTATATCAGTAGCTTATGTAGAAAAATAACATCAAAAATAGCTAACTCACCAAACACAAATACTATCTCTTTCTGTCTGGTAATAAGAGCCAATTCCAGTGTTAATATTTTTCACTCAACTTACACAATTCCTTCAGTGATTTTCCTTCTTCTTCTTTTGTAAATGCTGCTTCTTTCACCTGCTAGACTCAAAGAAGAGTAGGGAACATCATTATGACATGTCAGATTATAAAAGCCTTCAAGAAAGCTTGAAAAAAATCTCTTATAAACAATAGAAAGACAGCAACTTCTTTTTACAAAATCTGTCATCTTCTTAGGCAAGTTCAAAAAAATAATGGTTGAAATATCAAATTAAAACAAAATCTTAAAGTATTAGGATTAATGATGCAATTCTTGATGAAAATTTACCAAAACCAGAAGAACACACACAACAGGAACAAACTGTACTGTACATTTATAATACAGAAATTTCAGTGTTTCCTGCTGAAATTGAACTGCTAGAATGATGTGTAACAGCTTTTTACCAGTACAGTAATGAGAGGAAACTGAGAATACTGTGCTGAAAAGAAATTTGAAATTGGAGGAGGAAATTCTTATTAAAAAAGGTGAGGGTTTGCATGTGTGCCTGACAAAGAAGACATGATATGTAGAATCTGGTAAAAGACTAACAGAAATTACCATCCAGCTATGATCTCCAAAAAATAATCTCAGCCTACCTAAACAAATTTTGATGGGTTTTCACTGACAATAATGTGTTTGAACTGTTTTTCCAGCATATGCTGCAGCTACATATATTAAAAAATACGTACATTACATATACATATGTGTATTATAAAATTTATTTTTGTTTACTTATCTCTTTTGAAAAGCCACGGAGAAGTTTACAACATGTCCCTCTGCAACTTCCTGAACAACATACTTTTTAAATAAAATCTCTGAGAACTGAGATATGAATAAGCAGCAGTTCCTTGAGATCCACACTAATATAAAAACACCTAAACATGCTTTATGCGTGTTAGGGTTCATGTGTTAGGATTAGCTAAGGTTGGCCTTTGATTTTCCTGTGGAAATTGACAGTCCTGTCTTGTATCAGGTCTTATATCAGGTGTTCTCAAACCAAACCAGTACCAAACTTGGAGTCTTTATGGATAACATAAAGGATAATTCCATGAAATCATTAGCACATTTTCTTCTACTGCAGAAATGTGATGTGATTACAGAGATGGAAGACAGTCCTACCTTTTACATGTGCTAAGAGTGCTTTCCCTGGGAAAGCTGATTGGTAAAATTATTCAGATGGCACTTTAGTCATAATGTAATTACAGTAACTTGCATGAGAGTGGAAGAGGCACAAGGTCTCACAGGAGACCAGACCATTCCTCATCTTACCACTCCTTGCTATGTGAACATGAAAAGTTGCCTAACCTTTACAATTTAGCTTAGTCTGCAAAACAAGAATAAGGCCATGGGTTTACATGCAGCTAAGCAAAGGTACTAACTGTATCGCCTTACCTGTCTCTCATTTTCTCCCAGTTTTATAGTACATGAGTAAACAGGCCAGAAAGGAACAAAAATTACATTGTTAATTTAGGTGGTTTTCGGCTTTATACACACACACACACACACACTGGAATTCTTACAAAATATAATTGTCTCAATTGTCTGTTATCCCAACATATACGTTACCTTCCTAAGCCCATTAAGAGGCTGCTGTAAAATGTGGTGCAGCAATGCTATGAAGGAAAAGAACAATTTTCAACCAAAGTACCACTGAAGCAAGGAAAGGAAATAAGGGGTCATACTTCTGCTTTTTTGTTGAGACAGAACAGAAAAGGAAATATAGCAAGGAAGTAAAGTGCAAGATAAAGAGGTGGCAGCATATGGCACTTGGCAGAGGCTCCTGCCCCTGCCCAGGGGGACCCAGAAGCCAAGGAGATGGTTACTTCAGCAGAGGGCACTGGAGTGACAAAGATGTGGTGTGGTACTGGCTCTGCTGCAAATTCTTGTACTTTCTGTTGCTTCAAAATTTTTATCCCAAAAAGAGAGGAAATGTGCTGAATGACACTGGAAGGTCTGGGATTGGAGCAAAGCAGGCCATGACATGTAAGCAAAAAAGGCAATAAGGAGGAGAATCTGGGGCACGTACTCCTGAATCAGTATTCTGCATCCCACAACACCAGTGGGACAAGGAGGATGATGAGATGGGATGCTTAAGGAAGTAAAACCTCTAATGAGAAATGATCAAAACAAAGTTTCTTACCTTCCTTATAATTTCTTCTTTTTCCACAGCAGCTGCAGTCAGAGGGTATATTTATGTAGACCTTTGCATTCCAAGTAGGCTGGAAACACAAACATTAGTAATTGTACTGATATTCTACAAATTTATTATGAACAGCATCAAAGAACTGCAAAAACAATTTAAACAAATCTGATGTGGTGGGTTATATAGTATTATTTATTGTGAATTGTGAATTTGTGAATGCTTGGGAGAGAAACTTTCAAGGAGGAACACTCATTTTACACACATGGATTTCACATTCCTTTAGATCCTCTAGGCTTCTTTTATACATGGGATATCAATACCTTGTGTGTTGTGTTGGAGATACTGAGCATGTCCACAGTGTAAGGCTGTATGTTGCTAACATTGTTTTATTATTTAAAATAAGCATATAAACTAGCTCCAATAGTGGCATCTGTATCCCATGGGCTTGGATGACATTCAGCATGCTCTTTAATGAACATCAGATTGTTTTTCAATGATTATGTTGGATACAGTCTTCTGCTTTTGTCAGTAGAATTTTATAAAAGTGCAAGAATTTAAGTTGTGTTAATGTGATAGTCAATTTTTTTAACATGATGGTCAAGCATCACGTGCTAAGGATTTTCTTTTTTATAATCTGTGGTTTATGTACAAGAATCTTCACTGTGTGAAATAACAAGGACGTGCTTGCAGCCACCTGGAGAAGTATTTCATTCTTGCCTTCCATTCTGATATCACAGGTTTCAAAATGAGAATTTTTCCTTTATTACCAGCTTTACAAGTCACACTGCTAACTAAAATAGCAAACTGAAACACTGCCAAGACATTTAAAAAAATACACATTTCTTTTTTTAAAGACAGCTATCCTGGTACCACAGTTCTAGAGCAGTTTTATATGGAAGGAGTAATATAAAAATTGAATGGTGAGATGATACCATTTGACAGTTACACTGGTATTTTAGGTATTTCTCTCAGTCACAGAGGCTAAAATGGGAAGTCATTTTTAATATATAATTTGAAGAACATTACTAGTGTGGCCACAAATGTCAGATCTTAGAACCATGCCTACACATTATCCCATTTTGGATGGGAAAAAAGAGATAAAGGAATTTCAAATTGAGACTACATGCGGTAGAATAAAAACTCATTCCTGTGAGTTTTTAAGAACATAAAGGAAAGAACAATGTAAACAAGTGGAGATGAATTATAGCTGATTGAATGATAAGCTGAAATGATATTTGAAAACAGTAATTCTAAAGACAAATAACATTTTGTTTCAAAGGTGAAAAGCAGTGTATCATGCAGGAAGAAATGCTGCATAACTGGGGAAAGCAGACACTAAAAATAATCTAAGTTATCTACTGGGATCAGATCCCAAAAAGAGAACAAGCTCATCTACAAATTTCTGAACTTTCAGAAAACATAATGAAGAATAAACATTAGAAAAGCCTGACTCTGATGAAGTCTAAAGTGGGGTTTGAGAATTAAAGTGCTCATCTGTGCTGTGTTACATAATAAGAACAATAGGTGAATTCATATCCCACTTTTTAAAATTTCAATCATGTATTACTGTGGTAACCTATGCCATGGCACTGAAAATTGTTGTTAGCATGTTCCTACTGGTAATGCAATTAAATGTTGAGGGAGAACATAAACTACATGAAAAATGAAACCTTTCCACAATACAGGAACCAAAAGACGAAGTGGTAGAAGTCCCCAGACTGGAATATTAAAACCCAGACTGAACAGAACATCAGAACACTGTACAATCATTTGCTAGAAACTGGGAAGCAAAAGGATTCAGGCCCTGACCATTTCTAGCTTCTGTGACATTAAACCAAGGTTGCAAAGATCACCTACCACTTTAGCTATTCCTAATGCCATCTTCTGCTCCTACTCAGGACATTGACAACTCCAACAAGGTTCATGTTTCTACTGTAACATTTAAAGAGGCGTCTGCAAAGATAGCAGTTGTTGATTGGAAAGTTTCTGTGGTACAGAATATCAGACTGGTTGGAAACAGTCATCTTGTTCGAAAAAAAGCTCATCTTGTTCGAAACCCTGCCGCAGGCAGGGGCAACTTCCACTAGACCAGGTTGCTCGAAGCCCTGTCTAGTCTGGCCTTGGACATTTCCAATTTACACTTATTTTCTAGCTCATAGTAAAGCTCTTGCTAAGTCAAAGGTGCTCTTTGTAAATATCCTAATCTTCTGTGTTCTGTGACTGTGGCTAGAAAAATCTGTTTTCAGAAATTAATGGCTTTTCTTAATACTATTGTCTTTAAACACTGGTCCTTGATAAATATTAAGGTTGTTTTGGTGGAAAAGCCTAAATAATAGAGATTATTTCTTTAGTAAAACAGATAGAAATAACACTTTTAGCTACTAGCATGACATTTTTTGTAAAGTTAATGAAAATCTGTCTATGGTCAGTACAAGAGTCAGAAATAGAAGCTAAAGAGCAACCTTGCCCTATATAGTTTTTCTCTGTTTGTAGGAATTTCTGTCTTCCATCTGCATGTCACAACCCAGCTTTCTTTTGCAGGCCTGGTCTCTCAAGTCCCTGGCCCTGGGCATGGCTACTTCTGACTTGACGATATCCTATTTATATTTTATTTCCAGGTCATGCAATGCTGCACTTCAGATGTTGAACTGACAATAATACACTGGGTGTTCCTCACAGTGTTATTAAAGGAAAATAGAAAAGCAGTGAATCCCTGCACAGCATCACAGCAGGATTGATCCCACAGAGCCTCTAGCTGGGCATAGATGTGATAAAACAGATGGGCAATAAAACGGGACCATTGAATACCATTTTTGGTCTTTAAATACAGCTTTACTTAGTATTTTACACCACATTCATGTTCTCATAAACAGGCATCAAGTGGATGTTATCTTGAAATATCCTGCTGCTAAATAATTAGCTCTTGTAACAATTTAAAACTGTCAGTCAGCACGTGCTTAGAAAATGCTGCAAGATAAGTGACTGCAAGACATTCTATAATTGCGTTTTAAAATTTCTTCTGTATCCCAACTAGTTCTGACGGTGATATAGGAAAGCCTGGAGGGTCCCCAAACATCTTACCTGTAGTATTGGTTAAAGCTAAGGATGATTTGTGTCCTGCAGCACACAAAGCTACGGTGGACCTTCTCCAGCACCGAGTCCATCTCTACGCCTTCACTTGAGACTGGCGGGCAAAACCCCGAAAGCTTTGCCCTGCACGCCCACGTAAGAGGGAGCTTAATTTGTGTTATTTTTCCCTGAACTAAGAAAAATAACCGGCTTGAAGCAATAAGGTGTGATGGCATGAGGCAACCGTAGGGTTTGCCAACAGAGGTTCCTGAGGGAGAGAAAATGGCGGGCGGGGGCCCTCAGCAAGCTCCCAAAAGACAGAGCGCTCCCCAGGAACCACTCCGCGTGTGAAAAGCCTCGACCTCCACCCCCGAGCCGGCTATGACGGAGGGGGGGAAGACCCCACCTGAAAGGAGGAAGGCATCTGACACTGGAGGCCGTCCCTGACGGAGCGCGAGGTACCCTGCCCGAGACGGGCGATTCTTCCCCCGCCCTGCCCTCACGGGCTCCAGGCCGTGACTCGGCTGTTTCTCCCCGTCCCGTCCGGTCGCGTCCCGGTTGCGGGGGAAGGCGGGCGCAGGAAGGGGCGGGTGGTGCGGAGAGAGGGAGGGAGGGAGAGAGGGAGGGAGGGAGAAAGAGAGGGAGGTGGGCGGTGAGAGGAGCAGTCGACGCACAAGATGGCCGCTGCCGGAGTGGCAGCGGGGCGGCGGCGGGCGATGGCGGCGCTGCCCCGGGGCTCGCGTGTACTGCTGGAGGAGCAGCAGCAGGGTGCTGTGGCAGCCCCGGTGTGCCGGAGCTGAGGGGGCCGGTGGGCGCTGCAGGAAGCCCGGCCCGCGTGGTGAGTGCGCTGCCTCCGCCGCGGGGTGCGGGGAACAATAGGGCGGGAGAGCGCTGCCCGCCTTGCCGAGAAAGGAGGCGGAGGGGCGGGCGTTGGGACGAGATGATTTCCAGAGGTGCTTTCTACTTCTAACAATTCCGTGACTTTGTGCCTCGCCAGGCCTCAGGCGCCTGCCGGGCTCGATTTCCGAGCGCCTCGGGCAGGCGGGGAGGGACCGCGGTTCGCTGTGCCCGATGGGGGGGAGGCGGAGAGCGACTGGGTCCGGCTGGGGGTGGGGAGAGGCGGCATCGCCTCGGGCTGCGGCGGCCGAGGGACAGGCGGCTTTTGTGTGCCCCCTCTGCCTGCTGTCGCTTTTCCAGGGGCTCTGCCTGCCTCTGCGTGAGAAAACTCGTCCCTGTGTCGCGTTGAACAACAGAGACGGAGGGAAAATAATGACAGAGCCCTACCCGTCCCCGGGACACCTCTCTGCCCTGTGTTGTGGCTCTTTTGTCTGTCGTGCCTGCGGGAAGAGCGAGGTGGCCGCGGCTCCCTCCGCATGGGGACAAACGATGGTGAAACCGCACAGGCTCTCCCTGACTTGCACTAGTTTTTCCACCCTGGCATTGTTTTGGCTGTTGGATTACACCCACAGAGTGGGTAGGGTTTCATGCCGGGGGTGCGGTGTTGGTATAGCTGGGATTTAATTTGCTTTGATGGTCGGGAATGTCCTAGTGTCAGGTTTTGTCTTCAAAAGCCATTGTGAGGTCTGTCTTGTTTTAAAGCAGGGAGCTGATGCAGGTTTTGGTTTTTTCCCCTAGGAATTGGGAATGTTTTGTTTACATTTACATGCCTTTTTGTCCAGAGTGTGTCTCTTATTTTTATAGATTTTAGTCAAGTACGAGTGACAAATCATTTGTTCCTCCAGCAGAAGCTACGGTTTTCTGTCTTTTTTTTCCATATTGAAAATGGCTGAAGTGGGGGAAAAATTTGCAAAAATAATGAAAAGGTTCAAAGTAACCTGGATTGTGGCTGAGCTGCTTTAATCATTATAAGTGGTGTAGCAATGCTGTCATTTAATCATTCTGCTGGAAGATAAATACAGCATTTATACTCTATTCACATTATTTGGCTATAGAATTGTGCGATAATACAGGAATACTCTGAGGCAGAAGTTAATGTATTCCTAAACTTACGTTCTCTTACTTCTTTCAGGCTTATGAGGATGTGGAGGTGGTTAATTTTGTCAGCTATAAATGTCTGTATTGCTGTGTTTGAAGTCAATGAAGCTAATATGGGATTTCATGGCTGTATAAATAACCTGTGTTCAGGAGCAGTTTGTACATTATTGCCAGTTTCTAAGCTTCACCAGGAGCACCATGGCTTTCTTCAGTGCATTAATACACAATGCTGATAATGAAATTATGCTTCCCACTAACATAAATAGAAGCAGATGTTATCAGGCACGTTTTCATTTCCCAGTGATAGCTTATGGCTTTGCCTTCCTGTCCTAGAAAAGGGTCTGTCAAAGCAGACAGCCTGACAGGCTGCTTGGAGGGAAATTTAGAAAGGCAGGTACCATCAGAGCAGTCTGTTTTGACAACCAGAGACTTAAGTTTGTCAATCACTTATGAGCAGCAGGAACCTTCATCGACATAAGTGGGAAGTAACTTGTATGGTTACTTGTATGGTTTCTGAATGTTTGCTGTTCATTTTTGTGAGGTTTTTTTGGTCAGCTTTGTATCCAAACTAGATTCGTTTAAAGCAAAATATTTTAGAAATTTCTGATGGGATTTGTTGTATGCTGATAATTAAAAAAACTAATGTTCCAGTGAACAGATAAACATATGAATCTGGAAATTGCAGACATTAATATCACAGAGTTTAATTTAGGGGCATCTTGAGGCATGTATTATTATATAAAAGTGCTCATGCTAAAGCAGATGAAGAGAAATGAGCAGGAATGCTTTTGGAAACTTCTGACGTGTTGCCAATGATTCACCAGCAATCTGGGTGGAGCAATTATCAATCTTGTTGGATTAAGCATCACAGAAGTTGAGATTCAGTGAGTGTGTATATTAAAATAATGCTGTAATTACTTTGTATGTGGTTCAGAAGTCTTAGGTGACACTGATGTTGGCTACCTTTGATATTGATGGGAAAAACTGATATCCCATTTAATTAGGGTCTCTATCTCTTAACTAACCAATGCTGTAAAAGGTTGTTTCATGATACTTAGGAAATTGACCTTTCCCAATCTGTAATATGTAGTGATATGAAGGATAGTTACCTTTTGTTTTTCTAATTCTGCACGCAGAGTTCTAGTTTACATAGGGGATACCTGGGGAGAAAAAGTTTCAGCCATTTGAAAGAACTTGTGGAGTCATAGCTTTCCAATGGTATGACATGTAAGACTGAATTAGAAGGAAAGAACTCATCTGCATGTAGGTTCCCAAGCTTCCCAAGAATCTCAGAATAGTGATGCAAAAGCTACTGTAAGGTATCTTTTAAGCAGGCAACACTTATAAAACTTTGTATTTTTTTGCAAAGCCTACTCATTATTCAAAATTCCTCTCCCACCATGGATTCATGGAATAATTTTGCAGATGAAAGTCCGTGTGGTTTTGTGGTGGTTTTTCCCACACCCAGTAAATCAGGTGGTTGTTTGCTGGAGCATCCCAGGTAACATTGGCTGATGGGCCAGAAAAACAAATCTGACTCAAAGTACATGGCAGATAAAACATAGGGGAATTAGTAGTTTGAAGTTAATGTCTTGGACTGTACTTGGTAACAAATGGGAAACTATTATCATGCAGGAATAAAGATATAATATGCTGCTATTGTGAAAGATTATTATATAAACACACTGCACCGACTGACATTTGAGTGTGACCTTCAAGATTCCATGTAGGCTCTGTTACAGTAATGAGGTCTAGGAACTCTGCTAGCTGAGAAAGAAAGCCACAAATGTTTACTTACGTTGTGTTACTTTCCTTTCTGAGCATAGGTTCCACAGTGTACCCAGAATTAGGTGCAGTTCTCATCACTGAGTCTGACCACTTGTTTTGAAAGAAGTGCATCTCTTGACAATTATTTTTTGCATCAGTCTCATTTTCTTCATTACCAGTACAGTTAAAATTGAAATGATATAAGATTTCCAAGGGCTAACTGATTTCCTAATGAGGTTTGTTATTTGTGGAAATGTGTTAATGGGCAAGGAGGTGCAGAAGTCCTGATGGCTTATTATAAATAGATTTTTCTGATATAAAAATAATTTCTGGTTAGAGTGCTTGAGGAAACAACTTTCCTGTTACTGCATGGTAGCATCATATGTGGTGCTATCAGCTAGAGAAGAAAGAGATTTTGGTGATAGAAATAGCAAGAATTCTAAATAATGTGCTGTAAATGTGTGTTGTCAGAGGCAGTAGCAGTTGTGCACTGCTCTGTGTTAGAAAGTGTAGAGTGGTCTTTCATGCAGGTATGATGGGTGTCCTGGCCTCACATTGAGATTACTTTCTAATGGAGTGAGAAGGAAGGCAGCTGCAGGGGTCTAAGGGAAACTTTCAGTGGGTAGAGATGACTTATCATGTGCATCAGGGCATATATGCATATACAAAATGGCCTGGACATATTATGCAGACTTTTACATGAAAGCTTCTGCCCCACATGCTAGGTTAGCTTTTCTTCCCAGGGAAAAAAAAAAAAAGTATTTCAGGAATCCTAAAAACCACATGGAGAATAAGATCTCTCTGTATCACTTGCTTGCACAAAGGAGGTAAAAGCCTATGTAAGCTGCAATGTAAGCTACCTTGTTAGAATGAAGATATTTTTAGGAATGTGGACAAAAATCTTCATATGAGAGAGAGATGTGAGGAGGAGAGGGGAGACAAGGGAAGAGGATTATTTTGACACACAGAAGGATTCTTTTTTTCTTATTCTGCTACATAAATGGAAGATACCCAGTTAAAAGTAGTGGAAGTGTTGCTGGAGAAACAGATCTTTCACTTGCTTCACATAGATTGTGACAGAGTTGCTATGTAATTTGATACAAAGAACACAGAAGAGAGTGTTTGTGTCAGGGAGCACTGTGGTGAGTCTGGAATTCAGTATTACAGAAGCTGGAGGATTTATTGACAATAATGCCTTCCAGCCATGGTCAGTAAAACCACCATAAGGACATGTTGTTCTTGCCTCTTGCTGAATAGACCCCTCTCACTACCGATTGCTTGCACAACCACTTTTTGAAGTATTAATTTTCAATTACTGATTTTCTGGTGATTATGGTGTGCATGTTATATTGAGCTGAGACAGGGCAGCTTCAGCTACAAGACAACTGAAGAAAAGGTGTTTGGTGTAGCTGAAAAGTGCTAGGCTGGGCAAATGAGATCTCGCAGGTGGTTCCTTATTTCTTTTCTTTTGTTTTTTGTTTTAACACGGAAAGCCTGGTTGGTCTCATCTCTCTACTATTCCAGTTTAATAGGTGTTTTTAAAATTGTCTAATTAAATACTCTTTCAAAGCAGGCTGTTAATCTTAAATAAAAATCTGGACATTCCAAATAATTGTTTTTCAGGATGCTTCCGTGTATATTAGACCCTGTCAGGATAAGCTTTGAAATTGAGGTATGGCTCTTTCTAAATCTGTTGTTGTTAACAAAATGCTGGTTGATCAGCTGATGGGGCAGGAATGTTTCTAGCTTGGATCTAAAGGTCTTCTCAGCACTTTCTTGTGAACTCATTTTGAGCAATTACTTTAGTTCAGATAGTGAGCAAGTCGGAAGGGTTTTCAACTACAACTTTTAACTTCCTTGCTATTTACAAAGGAGACATGTACTAGAGTGGCAGAAATCTCACCTCTTTGCTGTGCAGTGGAGGTTTTCAGAGATTTGCAACTAAATATTTTTGATAAATTGTGTCAGCCAGTGTTGATCCCCATCTCAAAATTAGGTGCTGTCTTTAGGGCAAAAGGAGTAAGGTTCAGGGAAGGTATTACAAAGCTAATGAATTGAAATTCATGCCACAGAGGATGGTCTTAATTACCTGCTTGTTAATAAACCAAGTTCTGTGGAACACTCCCAGTGTTCGGTAGCATTTAACTTTCTCTGTGTTTTGTTTTTAGAGTAAACGTTACTCAGAATGACTTGGCACTCTTCACTTTTTGTAGCAATTGTGCTTGAATTAGTAACTTCTTCATGTCTTACTACAGTCACTGTGTAATAGAAATGACCTTGAAAAGTGACTGAAATAAAACTCCTACTGTTGACTTACTTTTCCTTTAAGTCACATACTTTCAGCTTGTTCTCCTTTAACCTCCATTCCTTTTGTTACCACTTTAGCATGGAAGTCCTTCAGGTGCTATTTGATGTTAGAACTATACAAACAAATGGAACTGTTAGGACTTCATTATCCAGCCACTCACAGTACAGCAAGATAAAGTCTTTTGTCCTGTGGGTTTTTTTTTTTTTTCAATTCTGTGCTAAGATGTAAGAACTGAAGGAAGGACCTTGAAATTAATGGAAACTAAATTGTAAAGCAACAGTAGAAAGTGAGTTTGATTAGCTTATGTGTTATTCCTGAATTGTAGTATGATGCATAAACATTATTTTATGACCATTAATGATTCTGGCAGTTATGCAGGCCTAATGATAATTAAATCTCACCTTTCCGGATATGAGCTGTTCTCTGGGAGGCTTAGTAGAAAAAGTTCCCCACCTTTATAAGTGAACATTGTGCTAATGAAATCTTGAAAAATCTACTTATGAGTCCAGTGAAGCAATCATCTCTGTTTGTGGTGTGTCACAATTTAAAATTCCTATTTCATTGTACGAAAATCAAGCTTGAGTTTTGTGCCACAGATTGAGGTGGTTTGAGGAGATAGGAAATAGCGACATGCTGTCCTGCTTTACAATCTATGTATGCAAGAAAGAGCAGGAATTGTGAAGCAAGTCTCAGCCTCCACCCTCTACAAATGAAAAATCTTCACAGCAATGTATGATGCTGTATATGTATTTCTTGAGCTCTGCTAGAGCCAGCTGTTTGTTTAACATAGCATCTGTGGAGTTGGTTCTAGATGTGTCTGAGGGGCTTCATCCCAAATCACTGGTCCCCTAATGGAAACAGAACTAATTAATCACATTTGAAAGATCTTGATAAATAGTTGTTTGTCATCATACAGAAATTGCTACTGGCACCTGCATTGTTGTTAATTCTTGTATGGGTAGACAAAATGCAGAGTTTTGGAAGCTGGAAAATGGCTTGCTCTTATTGACCAGCTCTGAAGGACAGTAATTCTTGGTCTTGCTTGCTTTGAGGGGATGTGGATTTTGGATCAAAAATAGATGAGAACAGGGCAAAATCTCATAAATTAGTAAAGCAATTGCAAAGGAAATACCACGCTCTGATGTACCTTTCCAGACTTGAAATAACTTTTCTCTAAGGAGTCTTTATCTCTTTGCTTGCTCAAATGCTCTGTTTTCTTTGTAGGAGTTTTTCTTCCTGGATGCATGGTTATCTTTACCTCTCCTGTTCTCTGTAATGATCTTTCATTTTCTGATATTCTCTATTTTTCTTCTAATTTTTTTTTCATTTAACTTTGCTCTAATCTGAGCCACTCATCAATTCAGCCAGCTAATGCAGGTAACAGAGGTGGTTTATTACCTCTTAGTTTCATTGCTTTATAGTTCAGAGTTGCAGGATGGGTGGTTTGGATCATGGAGCAAACTGTGGTACTCCTTGTTCTTAGAATTTACTGAGGATTGTTGAAACATCACTGCTTCCTCTGGAACTGATGAAAAGTTAGGGAGCATTGTGACCACCTTGTTGTTGTAAATTTGAAAGGAGACATGGAGAAAGATAGCAATAAGTTAGGCTAAAGTGGCCTGATGAGATGGTCTGGGTTAGTTAAACCAAAGGCACTCAGGCTGTCCTTCCTGTTTTATGCGTCATTCTGCCATTTAATTGTGTTAGTAGGCCTGCTGTAGAATTAATTAAAAAGTGCTGTATTATTATTAGTGCTGTAATAACCTATAGTCAACTTGAGTTTTAGTCTTCTTTGTTTAAACCAGGCCTTATGGATAGAAGGTTGACACTGTAACTTCTTTGTAAGTGAATCATAACAGTGGAAAGAAAATGTTATTCAGGGCAGTGAGAATTGCCTAAACTTTGGTTGTTTGGAGTTGACCAGACTATTTAAAATGTAACTGTTTGTTGCCAGCTACTGTCAGATTTTACTGAAGAGATGTGAGCCAGCAGGAGTGTCTTCTGGACTTGCTAACCTGTGTGTAGATTGCTGGTTTCCTGTACTTGTGTGCTGTATTAAATCATGCTAGCTGAATATATCTCTTTCATGCTACCTTTTAATGCTGCTTATCCACTGTTTTGTAGTTTTTACAAAGCCATTTCTTGGTTTGAAGACATCTCACTTTGATTCCATCTGGTTTTGTCTCCTGAACATTTTATTCCATTTTAAGGACGTATTTGTGTTAAGAATCTTCAGGGACATTAATAATTTCAGTGAACAGAAAAGGTGCTCAAAGTAAGGATTGGCTGTGTTTGGAAACCCTCTAAATCATCCCATCTCTGTTTTTAGAAGAGGTTCCCTGTTGATAAGTGTGAGAGTGGAGATACGTGGGATAACCAAGTTCTAACTTGTGCCAAAATGCACTGGGAAACTGAGCTTTTCGATTTTCCCTTCAGTGATGCTGCTTAGCATTTTACTGGTGACCTGCCTGTAGGCATAAAGGTTCTGTTGGACTGCAAGATACTTCTTATTTTTATTAAAATAATTAGGTGAATGGCCATGCACAAAGATCTCAAACACCTTAAATGGGAAGCAAAAAGGCACAGGCCAGTTGGTTGCCAATCAAAAGAAAGTCCTTAAGTTACACTTAATTTACCCTTTTTCTCTAATTATTACTAGACTTAAGACTTATCTTCTCTCTGAGCAGTGTGATTTTTGCAGAATATATTCTTAGTGGGGGGAAACATGACAAAAATTTAATCTGTCCTTAATGCATGATGTTCTTTCTCATTTCTGTAGCATTTGCAAAAAGGAAAAAGTAAAAATAGGATGGTATCAACACTGGCAAGTAGCTTTCAGGCTTTTTTTTTTTTTTTTCTTTTAGCATTAATTCCTTTACCAGGAGTATTGGAAATTCATCAGTTAAGGCAGAATAACCTAAGTGTTAATGTCTGCACTGTAGTTCATAGAAATGCAATATTTCCCTCCTGATTTTCTGTAAATCTGAGAATTTACATGACTTCAGTAAACAGAGATCTGTAGTAAGCTTTTCTGGTCACTCCTTTCTCAGTGGAACTTTTCTGTCAAATGCTTCTAGCAAAATAGCACTCAGGGGCGGGGTGGGGATGTCTGTGGGTGTGTTTCTGGGGAGAATCTGTGCTCACAGCAGTTTTTATGTGAGTTTTTAGATCCACTAGACCGGTTGAGAATGGAACTTGAGCTCTGTCAAATTGAAGCTTGGCCATGATGTGGGTGATTTCAGGATATACCAGGGAGAAAGGCTCCCACAGAAATCCTTGGTATTGGCATTTGAGGATGTGATGATGTGGCTGTCACATTAGGCACTACAGGAGAGGAAAGGGGTGTGGAGTCAGGATTACTCACCAGGTATTAAAACAGTCACAGGTATATTTTAACTAAAATCTCAACTGAAAATAAACCCCAACCTTCTACAGTGTCATGTGAGTAATACTGGTATTCATTCACCTGACAAATAAAAATGTGGCTTGTCCTTCTCCAGGAGAGGACAAAATGGGGAAGAAGCCCTTGCTTATTTACCAGTTTATACGACAGTAACTGGGAGCCTTTAGGACAGGGAAGTGAATGACAGCAACCCTTTCCTTCAAGCACATCTCATAATTCAGTAATGTAATTTCAGAAACTTGTGTAGCTTTTGAGAAGTAGGAATAGTCAGTGATGTTGATGTGACAAGCTGCTATGTGAGTTGTCTTTACAGAATAAAAATGGACAGTAAGTCTATGGAAATCTAGTGACTCGAGTATGTTAATAAATACATTTAAATACTTTGTTCTTGTAAGGTTTTGCATGCTGAATAATTCCCAGTGCAGTTATGATGAATACACTAGTGCTATTACAGCTGCCTTTGGCTTACCCATTTTTAGAATTTTTTCTTTTGAGTTGTTTGTCATTAGGTTTTAGCGTACTGTCTTTGCTTTTATTCCAAAACCAGCAAGTGGCAGAATACAGAAATATGTGTAAAGGAACTGCCTGGGTGGTAAGAGTTTCAATGCCTAGTTTCCCTTTCCTATACCTTATTGTGTATTTGGATATCTGCTGTTAACAAGACTTACACAACACAAGTCAGAGGAAATTTAATTTATCAAATTATGCAAATATTGGCTGTACATGACTGGCTTGTCATTTGTCGTGGCTAGGACTGCAGCGACAGTGGTGCAATGGGCAGCTGAGTTCTATTTTTAAGACTCTTAAAAATAGGAAATTTGAAAAATTGAATGATCTTTCTGAGTTGCCCGTGTGTGCCATAACTGTAAAACACCAATCAGGTGTACTCTGTACTCTCAAGGTTCTGGAAAAGGTAGCCCTGCAGTCAGGGTGTGTAAAGGCTTAAACACCTGTAGTCTTATGGCAGTCTGGGACAATGCCTATTAAAATTTCATGGTGGGCTGTCACTACTTCAAGGACATGGTTAATGGAAATTAAATCACCCAAATGAAGTACAGAGTTGCTTGATTTTGCCGCTACTGTTGTTTTCTTTCTGAGCGTTTTTCAGTCTTAAGATACTAGAGTAGATAAGCCTTATCTAGTCCAGTATCTTAGTTTTCTGTGAGTGAAGTCTAAATTTCTGAGAATAAAGTTCATTAGTGCAAGTTTACCCTTGCTTTTAAAAAGTTAAGCTGGTTTAGCATGCTGTGGAGATTTGTGTACTTTTTAGTAACACAACTCTGGCTGTAGTTTGTGAGATAGTTTGTGAAATTGTATCCCATGTATTTTTTATTTTACATCCTTCTGGTTGCTGATACTGCAACAATATAGTTGTAATATGTTTTTAGAGATTAATATATCTTTGAAGACTGAGAATGAGAAAAATTCTTTGTGGACTGCTCCATTTAGAATAAGTCTCATGCAAAATAAGCAGTAAGTAAGAAGACTTTCTTTTAAAAGACAACATTCTCTGTTTGGAGGAGAACTGTTTTTACAAGTCATAAGCAGCAAAATTCATCAAGTTGGCACTGGATTTTTAGTAGATTATTCCCAGGATTATTGCATTTTGCCTTCCTGATTGAATTATTTTCAGGTTAGGTAACTAAATTTCTGTAACTCGGGTTATAATTCAAAAACTCTTTGTAAGAGGATGTGTAGGATATTCTTTTTCCCAGTAGAATTGAGGCTCCTGCGAAAAATAAACAAATTTCTTACCTATTACTGGTAGGAAGATCACTGAGATGTTGGGAGTTGGATTTTTTTCTCTTATACATGACTATCTCTTGTTGTTTGCTCTATTGAAAAAAGAAATGTAAGGCAACAGCTTTCATTTTTGTGGTTAAGCTTGAAATGTTTGTTACTGGTTTAAGAGTAGGTGTTTAATGGAAACCCATGTGACTTTCGTTACCACTCACTAGAACTGTGGGTAATTTTGTCATGGGTTTGACACTGGCTAGAGGCCAGGTACCCACCTAAAAAAACTATTCACTTTTTCTCCTCTGCTATAGTTGAGCAGAAGGGGGGGAAAGAACAACTAAAAGGCTCATGGGGTGAGAGATAAGGATTAGGAGAAAACACTCTAAGGGCAAAACAGGCTCAAAAATTAAAAGGTATAAAGAAAAATTTATTAATGGAATTAAAAGAGGGCAATGAGACCTAAATTAAACCTTTAGAACACTTCCCCCACCCCAGCCCTTCTTTTCCTATCATTGACAGCACAAGGAGACAAAACATGGGGTTTGTAGTTAGTTTGTCACTTAAAAAAATCTTTTCTTTAGTTAGTTTAGGAAAAGGAGTCTCTTCTGTTATGCTGTGGGGTCCTTCCCGTGGGAGACAGTCCTCTGTGAACTTTTCAAACGTGGTTCTGATTTTCACAAGTAGCAGTCCTGCCCAATGTGCTGCAATGTGACTCCCTCCCACGGGCAAAGCAGTCTTCCCACAGTCTTCCCACAACTGTTTTTCGTGGGCCATTTAGTTTGTGGGATGTAGTTTTTAAGGACGAGCTGTTCTAGTATAAAAACAAGGGTCCTCTGTCTCTGGAAGCAAGAGTTCTCTCTGTCTCTGTTCAAGTTTCTCACTAGATTACAGCTTTTCAGCATCCACACGCTCCAGTGTGAGCACCTTTTTTTTCCATGGACTGTGGGTGAATTCTGCATCTTGCCCATGCACTTCATGAATTACAGGGAAGCTGTTGTATTGTTGTCCTCAGCATGGCTTGCAGAAGAATCTCAGTTCCTATGCTTGGAGCACCTCCTCCTCTGCCTCCCTCCTTTGCACAGGCCTTAGCATCGCCAAGTTGTACTCCTCACACGTCTTCACCTTTTCCTTTTTTCTGACTCGGAAGAGAGTTGGTGTCCGTAAGCTCCTTTGTTCTCAAATTCTATCAACTGTAAAGTTTTTATAGAGTTTCGCAGTGCGCAAAGGTTGGTTCTGTCCAGGGAATGCATCGGGAATTGCTCGCCATGCCTCTTGCTGCTGGTCGCATGGTCCCTGCTGGCTGGCACCGTGCGAGCCGCGCCGGCCACCGGCTCCACTCAGCCCCTCTCCTCATGCGGGGCACGAAAAAGAAAAGCTGCTGCTGCCGCTTCTGCCCTTCTGCTCGCAGCGTGGCTGGCTAAAAGCAGCTAAGCAAGCATGGTCCATTTTGAGCCATGCTAAAATGGCAGCACTTGTGTGGCGCTGTCCCGATTTCGACCACGCAATCCTGGCGTGCTCCCACCACATGCCTGGCCATGTGGTTTTGGCTGTGTGGCTGCTCGTGGCACCGGGATGGTCCCCCCAGTAGCATTGCCCCAGTGGCTGCACTGGAAAGGAGCCCTCCTCACCACCCCTCAGAGAGGCAGATGAAAGAGGAAATGAGTTCCCTATTTTCTTTTTAAATATGTCATCACAGAGGCCTTGCTAACTTCCCTAATTGGGCGAGCCAATATGTCCATTGTTGGAGCCTTTAGGGATTGGCTCTGCTGGACATAGTAGAAATTTTGAGGATCTTCTCTTTCAGAAGCAACCTCTGTGCCTTCCTCCACCCCCACTAAAAGCCAGATTGTGTTAAACTAAAGCAACTTTTAATGATATTGTCAAGCTGTAAAGAAAAGATTCTATTTTTATAAATCTAGAAGGTGAGACTGACAGAAAGGCTGCAAAATATTTAAGGATAGGATTTTTTTCATGTAATTGAAGGTTGCCGGAAAAGTCTAATTCGAAAGGAGTACCTTGCCCCTGGCTATTTTTGGCCTCTGGAACAGCTTTTTTTAGCAGTGCTACAAATTGAATCACCGGCTGCCAGTATCATTTAAAGCAAGTGAGGCTCAATTACATTCTGAGTCAGATGTACCTGAATTAACCTGCTTTTCAGCAACAGTTGTGTGATCTTTCCTGCTGCTACTTGAAGACTTTAAGCCTTGTGTGAATGGTAATTTAACACTGCCTAAAAGTCTTGAGCAGGCTTGTCAGTGCTGAATACTATTTGGATTTTCATATCAAATCTGTTAGAGGTGTGGAGAAAATCTTGTATAGTGTGTTGACCAGCTAATTTTTTATTTATGCTCTTGTTGTTAACAAGAGAGATGAAATTCTCCAGGCTCAGTGCCATTTCTGCCACAGCTGCCTCTTGACCTCAGATGACTCCAGAGCTGTAGTGTAGATTAGGTTGTGTTATTAAAACACAATTGCAGTCTCTGTCATGAAAACAGGTGGAATAAGATAACGAACATGAGTTTCACAGATGAGTAATATTCCTGCTATGATTGCAAGTGAAGTTATTACAGGACTCAACAAAGAAGTATATCTGGTTTTGTTTGAGCCCTGTAAGCTATTTTTGTATCAACTATTGTAGCATTTACAATTGCTTCCTTATTTGCAGCTAGGTTCCAAGTGATGCGAGTTATGGACTGCTAGAGCATTCTCTGGACAGTACTTCACTTGGTGCTGTAACTGCAGTGAGCTGAAAGGATGGCTTTGACTGGATTTGCGTAACTTGCACCATTAAGCATTGCTTAAATCTAGCATTGTTTTTGAAATTAGATAAATTTGGTGTGGATTTAGTGTAAAGTAACAATTCCACAAATTATTGCTCATATTCCTTATTCCATTTCACCTACTCTCATCATTCCAACCTGCTAGTGTATAGGATTGCTGAATAGCATTTAGGTAGCTAGTTAAAATTTAGTTATACTTTCAAGATGGCTTCCATTAATGAAGAAATACATAAAAAGTCTGTGTTGCCCGGGTTTTGCCCAAATAAGCTGCTTATGAAACTACACCTAAGAACTTGACAATTCTACTGATGCTAAAAATGTCTGCTTTGAAGTTCCTATGTACTTCCCACATTTTTTCCCTTGTTTCCAGGACTTCTTAACCATTTAACAGATTTGGAACATCTTTTGGAACCTTTTAGAAGCAAATGTGAGAAGGAAGACAATTTGGTTTGGATAGGCTTAGGTCTTTAGTAGAGATGAAGCATGGGCATGGAAAGTACTTTCTGCAAAGTAGTTTAAACTTGCCCTGCTCTAAGCCTATGCTTGAAAATGCATTGGAAATGCTAAACAGGTAAAGTTTCAGTATCTTGTCTTCCTTGGTTGTGGAATGCAAATGTGAATCTGGAAGCTTGGGTCCTCACAAGGCTAAGGTGGTTAACTCAGTTTTTTCGGAGAGATTGCATTCTGTTGCTGCTGTGCTGAATCTCATTTGAAGTATCATGTTTGTAGGTAGTGGCTGTGATTTGCTCTTTGTTTACAGCTTGGGTATTTTCAGAGAATCAGAGTGGATCAGGTTGGAAGGCACCACAGTGGGTCATCGGGTCCCCCCTCCCTGCTCGAGCAGGGTCATCCCAGAGCACGTGGCACAGAATTGTGTCCCGACAGGTCTGGAATATCCTCAGTGAGAGAGACTGCACAGCCTCTCTGGTCTCTGTTCCAGTGCTCAGTCACTGCACAGGAAAGAAGTTCTTCGTCATGTTCAGGTGGAACTTCTGGGCATCCATTTCTGCCCATGCTCTCTCGTCCCATTGCTGGGCCCCAGGGAGCAGAGCCAGGTCCTTGCTCTGAGCCCTTCCTGCAGACATGAACAGACAGGGATGAGGGCCCCTCTCAGCTGGGTCTGCTCTTGAGGCTGAACAGCCACAAGTCCCTCAGGAGAGCTGCTCCATGCCCTTCCTCATCTCCTCAGCCTCTGCTGGACCTGCTCCCAGAGCTCCAGGTCTCTCCTGTCCTGAGGAGCCCAGACCTGGACACAGCATTCCTGATGTGTCTCACTAGGGCTGAGCAAAGGGGTAGGACCAGCCCTGGAAGAGCTGGAAACGCTCTTCCTAATGCATCCCAGAATACCATTGGCCTTCTTGGCCACAAGGGCACTTGTTTAATTAATGTTTAACAATTCTCTTAGCAGCTAGACTTGACTGATCTGGGAGAGAAAGGAGAAAAACCTGGATTATCTTCTCTTAGCAGCTCCTCAGGCTGCCTGCCTCAACTTTTTGGTAAAACTACAGTGTTGTGGTGGGCACAAAAGCATTTTGTTGTGCATGTTGTTTGTAAATGGCCATCTTTTCTCTGAAGCAAATGGTGCCATACTGTTTCATCATAATGCAGAAATGATGACATGCTTGACTGAACAGGTGCATGAAGTAGAGGAGCTGATTTATTGAAGCTGATATAGTTCAATAATTCTGTATCAAAGTCTTTGAGTGAACAGTGTAATGTATAGAAATACAATAAGGCTCAGAGGATGAAAAAAATATTCTTTCTCACTGTGAGCTCCTGTTATGATAAAATATATGTGCCACAAAAGCGAGGTGCTCCATTGCCTTTTGAAATAACATCACAGTAGTCTAGAGGTGGCTTTGTATGTAACACAGAAAAAAAATAGCCCTTCTTGTGATGATGATGTTTAAAATGAACTCGTACATTAAACAGGCAGGCAAGCAAGCAAC
The DNA here is from genome assembly GCF_031753505.1 of Anomalospiza imberbis. Taxonomy (NCBI): domain Eukaryota; kingdom Metazoa; phylum Chordata; class Aves; order Passeriformes; family Viduidae; genus Anomalospiza; species Anomalospiza imberbis. The sequence goes on along the minus strand of NC_089689.1, from coordinate 7,981,833 downwards.
TACATTGGTAGTTTTGTTTAAAAAATCATTCATTTTCACTGCTCTTGACTTTCTGCTTTTATTAAAAGATTTTTTTGATGTTTAAATGCAGTCTTCCAAAATAAATTGCTTTGAAGGTAAATAGAATAGTTGAAGCTTTATTAGAGAGTAGTTATGTAAACAGCAAATATTATATGTTATTAACATGAAGCTATTTGACATCTATTTTTAAAATGAGGGTGACATCTTCTAAGTTACAAGAAAAGCCACCTCCCAGTCAGAGAAATGAGAAGCAAGAAGATAATACTATAAAGAAGTCCTGAGACATAAGTTTTCAGGTGGACACTGAAAATGTTTTCTGAATACCCGTGGAGTTCTTCATAAAATGGGATTTTACATTTCCATTTTACACTTTCAGTAACAATTTTATTGCCTATGCTGGGCAGTAGCATTTCTCTTCACTTAACACTGCACTTACAGAATACTTCAGCATTTCCCTACTATTGCACCTGGAATTTTTGTCATATGAGGTTTGTTTTTTTTTGAGTCTGCCAGTCAGTTTGAAAACAAATAAATAGGAGAGTGACAAGTGTAATGCCAACACTTGGGCATAAGGGGAAGGAGGTGCGGAGGAAGTTCAGACTATTGCTTGATTCTTGCCTTGTAAGTTTATCAATTTAAAAAATTCAGTAATATTTTCACAGTACACTACAAAAAAAGAAAAAAGTCTGGATTATTTTATCCTTTTGGAGACAGTATTCTTACATAAGTTTGCTGGGGAGCGGGGGGTGGGGGATAATTATTAAGGGTTGTGTTATAGATTAGAGGGCTTTTTTGAGCAGTTTTTGACCAGTATCTCCAGCCAGACTATGAGTCTGCCCTTCTGTCTCATTGTTTGACATTACAGTTGTAATGTTATTGTAGCTGTCGTGTCACTGACATGAAAGCAGAACTAGAGCTGCTGAATTAAGTGGGGGGAAAAGCTGTTTCTGAGTGGGTGGCAAGCAGTACTTTATATCTTTTTGTTAGATTGATTTTTTTAATACTTTCTTTTTCATTGAGTTGTGCTGGGTCTTCTCAATGATTCATGACTAAGGAAGGATAAAGGCATTGCAGTGACACCAAGATCTTCCCCTCTCCTTTCTTCAGCTTTTCATTTTCATCTACCAGGTGCCTGTAGTAGCAGTCAGGTAAGTGTAGATTATTCTTGCACAGAAAAGAAGGATAGTGGTCTCAGTGATCCAGAACATTATCACTTCAATTGCTTTCTCCTCCTCAAGTCTACTACTTGGGGTTATTTTAGATGAGCTGTTTGTTGCCTTGTTTTAGTTAAAATGAGGTATTGGTTGTGTAATTACTGCCCACCCACATTTCTGCCTACCTGTGTTTATTAATAAAAATCTATGTTTAAACCTTCAGCTTGGACAACTATGTAACCAGTCCAGCTGGAATATCTTAGGAAGGAATGAGAAAGAAAGAGTAGTGGCTTCCCTAGCTGACACTGAGAGGTAATATCTGTCTGTACCCTTGAATCTGAAGGCTTCTACAAGCTTGTCTTTTTTACCTTTGCCATGGCTTTTTTCGAACATGTGTTTTCTCTGGGAAAAGCAAATTATTAGCTTGCATTCTTGACAGCAGGGTTGAGAGCTCTTGAGGATTTGACTCATTGAACCCAAGTCCCTGTCCTGAAAACTACTGTGGATTTTTGAAGTGCCTTCTGCCTTTGTTCTATTAATCTGTTTGGTTTCTCCTTTATTATTTTAATACTAGTTTAATCATTGTGTTACTGTCAGGGTTTTCATTGACAAATGCAAGAACTCATAATTTGAAGTGAAAGGAACATGTTGTAGAGCTGTTGTCTGCTATTAACTCCCTAAACTTTATCATGTATTGGTAGAAAAAAAATTATAGGTGGTAGATCATAAAACCATTTTGCTATTTAGATATATATATATATAATTTCCTCTTTTAAATAAGCTCTAAGGGACTTATAATATCAGCAGAAATTATGAAGCTGGTCATGTATATCTTCCCTGGAAATTTATAATTTTATTCACATGCAGGTTTTATATTTTGGAGGGCATGCGCAAGAACATTTAAATTTTGTCTACATTTGTTGTCTCTTAATGTCCATGACCCTAATGGTGGTTGGGTGAGAATAGGGGTCAGGAAAATGATATATCAAGTTTCATTCCGTGTTTTTCCTGTTAAACACATATAAATAACTTCATTCAACAGGTTTTTTTTCTGTAGGAAGACATGAGGTCTTGACTCACAGGATGTAGGGACACTTAAATCATTATAAATTGCTTTCAGAGCTTCTGTTGGGGAGGTACTATGGTAGAGTTGTGATGTTGATGGTTTGGCTTTCTTGTTTTCCTTGTGTTGTTACTAGGCAGGAAGCTTCAAGTAAGGAATAACATCTTGTCCTTAACTGGCCCCATTTTCCTGAGGTACTTCACTGACTCTACCAAGTAAAAGATTTTTGCCTGAAATTACATAAATTTCTCTCTTTGTTTTCGTCATCAAAAATTACTGAGGAGAAAAGAAAGTAGATCTTGAATGTGATTTAACTGAGCTTCGGTTACTTTGAGACACAGTTGTGATGATGTTCATGATTTTATCTTTGCTTCTTTTTTTAAGAGCTTTATTACACAGCTACTTAAGCCAGCTAACGCTTTGAAGGAAGGGCTGGAATACGCATCACATGCAGACTTGCAGGTTTTGCTGTTGGGTGGGGATTTCTTTGCTGGGGCTCCGTGCTGTGGGCCGTGTTCGGTGCCGTTGGGTGTGCGCTGGCAACACGCATGCGTGGGGTGGGAATGAGGAAGTCGGGCCCTTCTGCCAGCGGAGACTTTACTGGGGAGTCTGAGAGAGCAAACAGGAAGGGAAAAACCCTGAATCTGTCGGATATACTCTTCTGGCCTTATGGTATGTGTTGTTCATGGAGCTTCCCAGGCAGAGGTAAGAAGCTTTTTTCTTCTACCTTCTTTTCTCTGATCAGGTATGGACTTTCCCTGTCTCTTTAAAAATTTTCAGAGGTTTATCTGTGGAACTGGTTATGGAAAACATAGCTAGTGTGATTGATCCTTTTCTGTGAACCGTGAAGTTGGCAGTACAGGGTGTTGGTAAAAAAACACATTACTTTTAGCTGGTCAGGGCTTCCCACAGGTTGTCGGGTTAGTTTTTCTCTAAAATGATATTCAGGACTTTTTAAAGTATTTCCTCGGGGAAAAGAAGAAAGCTACTTAAGTGCCCTCAGAAATACTATTTATTACAATGAGCGCACTGGAGTAAAAAGGTTCTGTGAAACGCTGGCAAAAATTTGTCTGTTTGGCACTAGACAAGAATGGAGGAGGTTCAGCTGCTGGCTAGAATTGTACTATAGGTATCTGGTAATCCTTATGAGTTTGGAATTGCTTTACTGTTGTCTGTTAATTTAATTTAGGTTGTTGATTTGTTTTTAATTTCAAAGTCTCAGAAGTTTTGAAGTAATTAATGTAGCACACAACCAGTCTCACAGAAGAGAGAAGTGGTTACTTTTTCTCAGAACAGTTACTTTTTCTCAGAGAAGTGTAAGTTACTATCAAGGAGTAAGAGTCTTTAAAAGAATTAATGAAATGTTGTTTTCTTTATTAGAATAAATAATGATTACCCAGGAGTTGTATCTGCATGAGCAGTTCAGTTGGCAAGCCTGAGTTTGTTTTGGCTCTGAGAAGCTGCTGTAGTGTTAAGCTTAGCACTAAATAGGCTTTACTTGTGTTCACTGGTAACTGTGACAGGAAGCTCCGCTTGGTTTAGCTAGGAGTCATACTCCGCAAAAATGAAACAGCTTCAGCTTAACCCAATTTTGGTTAAGGTGATAATGCTGTTTGAGTAATGAAATGCTGTGGGAATACATAAAACTCAGGAGGGAGTAATGCTCTTAAGGGCTGTATCTACTGAATTGGCAGGAGCTGAGCCAAGGGTGCCCCTTAGGTATGCTGAGTCATCTGCTTAAACTGTGACATGACTTAGTGTGGACTGCTGCTGGGACAGAGCAGTGCCAACGTGCTAGTGATGAAACAGCATGTGATGTGTCCATGCAAGAGCATGCTGGGCCCAAATAACATGTTTGTGAGAGAATTTGGGGTGTGCTTGGAACCTGCACCGAAGGACTTCCTCAGAGAGTGCACTTAATTCAAACTGAGAGCAGAGGAGTTTTCCTGTGTGTCACTGTGTGTGAAACTTGATGCCAGTGGATGTTGGTACAGACTGTTCTGTTTTACAAGCGTCTTTTTGTCAAGAGTTTAATCTGCAAAGGACATGTGGAGGACTCTTTGCCACAGACATAACACAGCTTGGACATGAGGCTACGTCAGCCTCTGCATTGTAGTCCAGCAGAGTAAGGATGGAGTGGTTGTTCCAGTGGTTTATGGAATAATCATGTCTTTCTCTAGAGCACTGGCAGGGTCCCAGAGGAGACAGGTCACTGATCTGATTACAGCCTGACATTTCCAGTCTGGGTTGAAGGATGGAATTTCAAGGAGTTTTTGGGGGCTGGGAGGCCCAGAAGAGAGGAGAATTTTTTCCAGGTGATTCTAGATTGTGGGTAAAACAGCTTGTGCAGGGGTAAACAGGAGGATGAGACTTGCATACAGGTACTTTATATTTTCAAACTCAGAAATAACAAAATCAGTCTGTCTCTGGTTTCAGTATAGGATTCAAGGTCTGCCTTGGGGCATCTTCATTCCCAATTACATATTTTTGTCTTCCAGTTAATGTACTGTGGATGTGTCTTTTTATTTTTTTGCTTTCTTGGGTTTTGACTTATATATTTTCTTTAATCATGCACCAAGAAGTGTCTATGGATATACATTTTACAGTGTTAGAAGCTATTGAGTGTGAAATACTAATGAATTGAGTGTGGGCTAAAAATGGAATATTATGGGGAGGCGGACTATTTAAATAGTTAAGTCTTTGGTAAATTTTTGCATTCTTTATGATTTGCTTACTTCTGGTATAATGCTGAAGATAAACATTTTTTTAAAAAAGCATTGTACTATAAAAGTGAATATACTTTTCCTACTGTATATGTTCAAAGTGTTCTCTTTCTGTAGTGGTGATGGTTCCCATAGCAGACAGTGATAATGAAACTGTCTTATTTCCACTGTTTTAATGCTGTTTGTAATGTCTCATGTTGAAAGTAGCTCTTTGAAGTTAGAGACTGTTTTTTTTCCAGTTATTTCTAAGGTCATAGTGAGTCGCAAACCTTGGTACAAGGCACAGGTATCTTCAGCAGCTTCATGTCTCCACATCTTTGTGCCTGGCAGAGATTTACATTGTATCTCAGTGCTTGGCTCTGCTCCCTGCTCCAAAGGCTGAAGATCTGGTGGGAGAACAGGACCATATATGTGGAAAGCTGTGGCACCAGCAGTGCTTGGTTTGGTGCATGTGGCTTGTGAATCCTTGGTCCCTGTGATGCCATTCCTGTGTTGTGTGGGATCAGAGGAATTTCCACAGTTTTGTGCTGATCTGCTGTGGAGATTCATTAGAAGCACAGGAACCCTGTTGTTCCAGCAGCTATTCTTTTCTATGGGGAAAAGGTTGGCTGCATCACACCAGTTAGCCATCTGTTGGAGCAGCTAGACTGTGCTGAAATAGATGACTTTCTGAGGTTTCTGTATAATATACAGCTGTATATTATATTGTCAGTGGCCTTCTTTGGCATTTAGGCATCAGGACACAACTTCAGACACTGTAGAGTCTCTGAGAGCTGTGCTTATGTATAAGCTTAGCTTCCATTGTTCCCCAGCCTTTGGAGACCTGTCTTGACATGGGATCATGGATGCCACTAATCAGTTTCTTCATCTCCAGACTCCCCAAACTTCTCTTTCAACTGCTGAATTTGTAAATAAATATGACCTATTTCATTATGCCAGAGGTACAGGAAGCAACAACATGGCTCTGTTTACTGGGGTTTTTTTAATTAGTTAATTAACATTAAAGTTGCATTCAACTCCTTTCTTCCAGTTCACAGCTTGGGATAGTGGCATCTCCATGTTCACATCTGCTTTCTAGACTTGATGATACAGCTTCATGTTAGCTTCTGGTTTTAAGTATCCTCAGTTAGTAGAAAACTTCTTTTCCTGAATGCTTGGCTAATATTTTGTTTTAAATAGACTGCTCAGTTTGTTTCTGAATTGCAGAGGAATCTGGGAAACTGTTGCTACTAGATATTCTAATAGCAGTGTGGTCAAAAGGAAGAACTATGATTCAGCTCTTAAATTTTGATCCCCAAAGGATATTTCATAGCACAGCCATACATACAGTAGATTTACCAAGCTGTGTACTACTCTTTGCAGAAAGATTTCTGTGGAGTTTCTGGGTAATTTCTGTTGCAGATTTGCTTTACAAAGGATAGTTCTAGCTTGAATGCTTGTTACCAAAATTTACTCAGTATATAAGAGGGCAGGTAGCCAGGGAAGGCTTGGAAATAAATTTGCTGCATGGTTTAGGATATCATCTCTCACTGTGGTAACCTAAAAGTATAGAAGATTTCATTTGGGTTGTGGTGATACATTAGTAATGAGAATGATTTGACCCTATGCTGACAAGATGGAAGAAAATGGCTGATTTGCCATTTAAGAGGGATTTTGGAAGGGGGAACCCTGAACAACCTTGACATCTTGTTGTGCAATGCTGGTGGTAGGGTTAGCCACGTACAGTGCTTCTTCCTTGTGCCACTCTGCCTGGGTAATTCTGATTTTTTAATTGATTCCTTATTGGCTGGGAACCAGAAGCTGTGTGGCATTGTGCATTGTCTTTTGAAGAGAGAAATCGTTATTTTTTCCCTAGAATCATAAAGCATCTTGAGTTGGAAGTGACTCAGAGGGATCATCATAGTACAACTCCTTTTCATTAGCTTTAGAGCTAAGGTTAGGTGTTTGATGAAACTCAGCTAAAAGCTTAACTAGTAACACTTCATTGTTTACCTTGGCAAAGTAATGGTAACTGTGAACAACATTGCACTAAATTCTGAAAAAAAGAAATCTTTTTTTTCCAGAAAAAAGTGGCAGAGGCTTTTCAGTCTTTATTTTAGCATTAGAAATTATTTTCTGTTTTAAAATGTCTTGACTCTGAATTGCACAGGACCTGATAGAAAGTTTCTCTCTGCATTTAGAATTTAGATTTTAATTGTAAACATTTTTTGAGTTTAAGATTTGATAAAAAGTTGCTGTTTTGCTTATGGAAGAATTTCCTGTCAGTACAGACACTAGCAAGTAAGTGTGCAGTCCTTGGTTTGAAACTAAAGCCAGTGGTGTGTGGGAAAGAGAAGCAAATATATATGGGTGGTTGGGGTGGTGTTTTTCTTGTCATTTTGCTGCTTGATTTAGAAAAATTGGTTATGAATCAGTGACTTGCACTTTTTTTTTTTACAAATTCCACTGGTGAAAGTAAGCCAGACATCAGAAATTATTTTATTACCAATTTTCTTTTTGATAATCATTTTTTCATGTTGTGTGATCCATCTACTCTTGTATATTTCTCCTCATACGAGTTCTGTTTTTTTCCTGTCCCAAAGGGATGTCTTATCTTCCATTCCCTTATAATGAGTAACATTTGATCTTCTTAGTATTTTGATTTGGAAGTGCCAAGTAATAAAGACCTCCCAGATTTTCTTCTATTGTAGTTTCAGTGTGGTTTCTCAACGGAGTAAAGATGTTGCTTTCTCTATCAGGCAGTGAATGATATAAATTGGGGTTACAGAAGGAAGAGTTAAGGAACAAGTGTCAGTCATCCAGTCATAAATGACGACTAGAAGTGGTTGTCCAGTTTTTGAAGGGTGGAGGTGCTTGGATGGCAGACAGAGGGCAAGTTAACAGTGCTGAATTCCAGCAGGAGTGCATGCAGATTCCCAGGGTAACTGAGATGTGTCTGGAGGGGTCCATGTGGTACCACAGAGCTCAGTACATATGAGGTTGTGTGACGGTGCTGGAGTAGCAGCACACAGTATCACTGAGCAATGTGTGAGAGTTGCATTGCACAGTGTCTGACTGACCCTGAGCCTTTCATCTTATCCCCCTCGAGGCTTGGGCAGTCATTGTGTGCCAATCCAGAGCCCACTGGACTCCGAAGAAAGGCTGCTTGTGATTGAGGCTTTGGATGAAGCCTTGTCTAAGCAAAAATATTTAATTATTTTGTACAGTAGATATTGTACAAAAGTGGATTAGTGGAATTGTCTCTTTTATTCACATTTTGTTTATATCAATTTGCTCATTTATAAAGAGAGAATATAAAAATGAAAAGCTAATTAGTCTTACAACTTCAATGTGATAGTTATCTTCCTTGATTTATTTGAAACTGTATAACTGCAGAAATGGTTGACACCAGCTTTTCCAGAGCCAGAGACCAGCTGGAATTAAAGCAAGTCATGACTCAGTCCTGTATTTAATTCAGCTACACCTCAAGGAGTGGTACTTCCCTAGCACAAAGGAGCTCATGTGCCTGTTCTAGTACAGAATGCTAACTTTGTGTTTCTGTTTTCTTCTAGGTTATGTTTCACACTATGTGCAGACTGTCTGTACTTACAGAAGATATTTAAAACCAAACAGACTTTTTTGCAAAATTTTGATTCCAGTGGAATCTGTGCTTTAGATTTTTGTCTTGTCAATTAACACCTGAAGCAATGCCTGTACAAGCTCCACAATGGACGGATTTTCTCTCCTGCCCGATTTGCACACAGACTTTCGACGAAACCATCCGGAAGCCAATCAGCTTGGGCTGTGGCCACACTGTCTGCAAGATGTGCCTCAACAAGCTCCACCGTAAGGCATGTCCCTTTGACCAGACCACTATCAACACGGACATTGAACTCCTTCCTGTGAACTCAGCCTTGCTGCAACTTGTGGGTGCTCAGGTATCCCTGCCTTTTTTTTTAAATCTGTTTCATTATTTTCCTTCTTTTGGGAGGACAAGTCAGGAATTATAAAGAATATGATATTGTCTTAATGATGTGAAGAGAAGGCATCCACCTTTTTGTAGATGTCTACAAGAAGTAGTAAAGGTGCCTGGATCAATAGTTTAAATCTTTATTCTGCTGGTGACCATGAGTTTTGTTACATCTAATTCTGTGGGCTGTCACCAAAATGGGTTTGTTGTGTTTCCTTCCTTCTTCCTTGGCTCTTACCTAGCCACGCTCTGCCAAAAGGATGAGCTGGATCAGTGAGCTTATTTTGGGAAGACATTTTTCTGTGGTAGGTTATGTGCTTTACTATATTCACCCTATGAGACCTGTGTGTGGTTGTCCCAAACGCAGGAGGCGCGTGTAAAGGATGTGGGACAGATCTCTCTGGTAGCAGCCTCTATACAGCTTTATTTGAAGCTATGCAATGGGAGTACTACTTCATGAGATGGCACGTTACTCTAAATCCACGTTGGGCAGGGGGGAAGCCTGCTTGAGACTCCCTTTTTTGCTGGAATCGGTACTGATGAGGTCAGTTGAGGTGGTGGTATGATGGGGATGCGTGGCACTGGTACTGACAGCAGCACCAAGGAAGGGCAGGGATGTGTGGAAAGCAGGATCACCCTGTTCAGTTGCAGCACAGACTTAAGCTGGCAAAAGCTTATCAATGTTCGGTCTCAGGTAGCTCCCTGTGACCCACACCTTGCAAGGCTTGTGGACAGGATTGTGGTCTTAGGAGAGGAGGGATAATCCTGTCTAACTTATGGGTGAAGAATGAATATGTAGATGGGATCAGTTACCATAAAAGGGTTACTGCTTTATTTTGTACTGCTCCAATGTCTGGGATAAGTGAAATTAAATGCAGCAGAAACTTCAATGAGATCCATGGTTTGGGAAAAAGCAAAGAATTGTGGAAGATCTGTAAAAGGTGTGGAGGAAAGAGAGATGCTTTTGTGTTGCTTTTTATTAGGTACTGTGACTTACAGGTCCAGGTGTGCTTTTGCCACTTCTTAGTTAATCAAGTAATATGGCTAATTTGTTGTTTTTCTTTCGTGGTGTATGGCATAGAGGTTATTTCAGAAGCTCAAAATCAAATGGTGCTTCTGGCTGTGCTAAGTGACTCATCCTGCTCTGCAGGAGGAAGCAGTGAGATTGTGCACTCCCATTCCTGTGATATGCTGCCATCTTTGAAGAGCTTCCAAGCAGTATGAAATCTATGGGTGATATAATTAAAAAAGTTACAATTCTCTTTCTCTCTTACATGTTCTTCCTCTCTGCAGTTTCTTTAATATTTCCAATTGAATCTGAATGTCCACATTTGTGATAAATGTCTTCCACTAGCATTTTTTGGTTTTTTATGTGCCAAAAGCTTCTCATAAAGCATTTTTATGTTAAGCTTTATGACAAGCTGTATAATAGGTTCAATTTGACCTCTGCCAGAATTTAAATTTTTATAAAAACAAGATTCTGTGGAATGAGATGGAAATCCACCCTGCTCTGTATATGCAACTGAGTATTTTTTCCTGGTTTTACTAGTTAGCCAGCCAGAGTTTCCTTATCCATATGTGTGAGGTATGAAGAAAGGTTTTATAGTATAGTGTTTGTCTTGAGAGCACTCTGAATTTTAGGTTCTGACTTTGCACTAATGACATCATTTTGTGCACCCTTTTTATCTGAAAATTTTGTGGGGTGAAGATTCACAGGACCTTGTTTCATTATGACCTTACAGCTGCAAATGCCACCAAAAGATACATTATTCCCACCCCTGTTCTTTGCCACTTATTTCTGATTGTTTGCTACTCCCAGCAGTCTGTTACCTGTAACAATAACCATGGAGGCCAGCTGGGTATTTATTACTGACAGACTTTCCCCATAAGAGAGGTCTGAACCACCTTCCCTGCCAGCTCCTAATTTCAAATGAACACGTGAATGAAATCAGTGTTCAGTATAACTCACTCTCCTTTCTCTTCCCTTTCCCATCCTGGCAGCTGTTGCAGTGTTTACCAGACACTGGATTACTAGAAAATGAATACAACTACTTTCCTGTGAAGGACATGGAAACAATTGCCATTTAAAAAATCTTTTTACAGAAAAAGGCTTGCTTAAGGAGAAATTTTAAAAAAAGGTACTTTAGAGAAACTAGTGATTTTGAACTGTCCCACTAAGAGAGTGCACTCTTCTGCTATTTCAGCAAAAATGGTCTGTGAGCAGCAATCCAGCTTTCAAAGCATGAGTAGTGTCAACTTCAGTTGAAACCACACATACATGCTCCTGAATCTAAACCCAGAAGTGGAAAAACAAATTTTTTCCACTTCTGGGTTTAGTTTCAGGAGCATGTATGTGTCATCAATGTCCCTTAATCTCCAACAAACCTCTGTACATCTTAACCTGAGTCCACAGAGACCTGTAATATTTTATTTGTAAATGCTAATTAAAAAAAAAAAAAAGAAGAAAAGTTTCATTTTGGAAGGAAATACAGTAAAGCCCAACTCAAGCTTTTATCTGTGAGGGGGAAGAACAGTTTGTTCTTTTCCCTTTGGAGTGACTTCTGAGGAATTCACACATTTCTACTTGTTAAGTGCTTTTTTGCTGGAGGTGGAGGAGGAGACCAGGCAGTTTAAAGAAACAAATCTGTTCTGCTGTGACTGGCAGCAATGACAGGATTCTAGGGCAAGTCACTTTGGCTTTTGCACAAGTACAGCGAGTGAAATAAGCAGGACTGTGCTTCTGGGGAAAACATACTGGACTTGTCACACAGTCACCCAGGAAAGCAGTAACTTATTTCTCTGACAGTAGCATTCTCTCTCTGGATACAATTTGTCTCTCTAACAGTGAAAAGAGTTGCTTTCTTACTTGAATTAAACTGTTTCTCAGTTTTCCCTCTCCCCACCCCTTTCTGAAATTAAGCCCATTGCCCAGTTTAGAGCTACCCTTTGTGTGAAAATTAACCGTTGCAGATTCAGATTTCTACCTGCTCCCCTCAGCATGCTACACATCAGCACTGGTTACAGGGCCTGTTCTGGAAGGCAGTGCTCCTAGAATCACAGAATGGCTTGGGTTGGGAGGGCCCTTAAGAGGCACCTCATTCCAGCCCTGTGCTGTGGGCAGGGCCACCTCCCACTAGAGCAGCTTGCTCCAAGCCCTCTCCAGCCTGACACTGTCAAGAATGGAATATCCACAGCCTCTCTGCTTAGCTAGTTCAGACCATGTCTAGATAAGTTTTGCTACATAAAATGAGGGGAGCAGAGGGATCATAAGGGGAATATGAGATTTATTATTCCTGCAAAAGCTGGGCATAGCTGGGCACCTAAGGAAGAGCTGTGAGGGAAGGGAGACACAATAGCCTTGGACACAAATCAGCAAGGCACTCATAGGAGACCTTGCTGCTTAGACTTCCTGGGTAAAGGAATCACTTACGTTTGTTTCTGTGGGAATGAGGTTTTGAAATTTAGCTATTCAAGCATCCACATATTACTCACTATATGTAACTATTTTAAGCATTCACCTGTCTAGTGTTTTGAAGGTACCTAATCATGAATCTGTCATCTAAGCTCTTCCTTTGTGTTTTTTTAACCGTGAAACAGCAGCATGCTCATTCCAAACAGGTGATGTAGAGCGGCAGAAATGCCTGTGGTGCTTTAATTTTGGAATAATCTCCTGCTGGACACGATAAACATGATTCTAGACATTGGAAATGTACGTGATGAGAGACTGGGTGATCTTAACTTACACCCTTTCAGAAGGGGAAGGGTGAAAGTGCAGAGCTATTAGAGGCACGTTTGATAATTTTTTATTTTACTTGTTGATGAAATAAAGTGCCACAAAAGAGGAATTATCTGTGAAAAAGTTGTCTTTAATGTAAACCTTTGAGGAACTAAAGATGGTAGGCTTTGGGTTTTGTTTGGATTCTCTTGGCAGGAAGCAAATCATTCGTTTGCAGGGAGGGGGAGGGAAATATTGCTAGAAACAGTTTTCAAACCATACAAAAAGGGGTTTGGTCTGTTTAACATGTTCTCATTCTGTGCAATTAGATGTCTAATGGTAATTACTGACAACTCAATCTGACTGACTTCATCAAATTATACTTAAATCACCAATTCAAAATCACTGCCTGGTATGAGATGATGCTTCAGCATTCTTTTCCGGTCCCCTTCCTTATGCTGTCATAACCTGTCTCTTCCCACAGCTACAAGCCATGCTGATGGGTTACATTCCACTGCCAGGATACTTGCAGTCATTGCCAAAGCAGATACATGTGAAACCATCACAGATTTAAAGCAATTAAACATCTGAGATCATTTTTTCTGTCTTGCTCTCATCCCCTTTGGGAGGTGTTGATTACATGATGTGAATATATTTGCAGTGGAAACTGTCATAAGGGTGTGATGTCTGAGAGAACGGAATATGGGCTGAGTGTGAAAATAATGAGCTCACTCTGTTGGGCATCTATTCTGAGGCTTCTGAGAGGCATTGTAAACAGCAGTGGCCATAGGGTCATGCATGCTGTTAAAAGGATATTTTGGGAAGGGGAAGTGAAAATGCTTTCGAGTTTAATTATTTCTCAGTTGTCCCTCAGCTGTTCCATGATGGAGCCAAAGTCATTGTCACATTTCCTGTCATTTATATGAATTATGTCTTCAGGATTTTTCTTTTGGTAGATGCTATTCTTACAATTATACTAACCCTAAAATATTAAAATAACTCTTAGAAGTGCATAGAATAGAACCAGCAAAAGGAAAATTACTTGTAAATTTTATTGTGAGGTGTATTGCATGAATCAAGTATGTGTGCATGAGAACTAAATTCTCTTCTCCTGAACACTCCTGAAAACCACAGAAAAAACATGTTGTTTTACTCTTCAGTACTATACTTACTCCAGCTTCAGATAAGAGTATAATCTCTTTTGGGCTCATTTTGCAAACAGTACAGTTGTATGAAGCATTTCGATTTTTATATTGAAGCTTCCCTTCAAAGGAGAAGGAATGGAATCAATATGCAGATAGTGTTTGAATAGCTCGATTAGCTCTTGGAAGTTTTTCCCTGCCAGCTTTTCCGTGGGGGAGGGGGATGCTTTCTGTTAGTTGCTAGACAGTCCTTGTGTCTCACTGGTGGAGTTGTGCTGTGTCTGGCATTCCAAACCACTGCTTTGAATGTGTGCTAAACCCACTTCAATTCAGGGTTGAAATCCAGGGCTGAACATGGCTTCCTGGCCCACGTCTGTTCCGAGCCCCCTTTGTCTGCCGGGGGTTGTGACTCTGTCACTGTTTTGGGTTGTCAGTGGTGCTAGATGGAATGCTTGCAGGAGCAAGTAGGAATTTGTACTATATGATATACATGTTTTGTAGTGCATGATATATATGACTGCAGTAAATAGGGCAGAGATGGTGCAGTGTGTGGACATACACTTGAGATGTGTCATTTGCCCAATAAGCCAGTTCTGCTACGTCACTTCCCTGGCAGAAGCAGACTGCTAAAATGGCAGCGCCTTTGAAAACGAGGTGTGGAATATTCTGTTAAGGTGCAGGCAGATATTGCAGGAGTTAATAATTGTTTCCTAAATCCCAAGAAACCACTCAAGATAAGGCTGTTTTGACTGTTTACAGCTGACCACTCTGACATGCAGAGTTCAAAATCTCCTTTTGCTGAAAATGTTCTTGCTTACAGACACAAAAACTCCTCAAGCCCCAAAACCAAAATACCCTAAACAAATGCTGGCCCAAAATTAAAACCAAAACCCCACAAAACATGACAAGTTAACTTCCATCAGTGATAAGTATCGAGGCTAACCTTGTGTTGGTGTGATTGAACTTGGGTTTTTCTCTTTAGTAGGAATGGAAGTCTAGATCAGACACACCCCCTATCTTGTCTGTGTTAATTTAGAATGATACTATGTTAATTCCAGCTGATATGTAGCATTTTGAGACTTTTCTTTGTTACCTACTGGAAAAGCAAGATAGTAACTTTTTATCTTGCTCTACGTATCAAATGAGAAACTTACCACAGGGAAACGGTTTTCTAAGGAGAAATGTGACCATATGGTTGAAGCATTGCTTTTTATTAAAATTGATATAAAAGCTGTTCACATTGGTGATGGCAACCATATACATGTGTGTATATGTATTTTATATATATTTGCTGCTTTTATTTGGTGCCACCATCATAATGCTGCTCTTGTCATGGCTGGATTACACATGAAGGTAAGCAGGTTTGTCTGTATTTAACTGAAGCATTAAAGGCTTTTGCTTTTAGATTGAAGGCCTGGGTTGGTCCCTGTAAGCAGCTATGTGGGATTAGCATGCTGTTATTGCCACTGGGATGGGGATTGACTTGGAAATAGAAGCCTGAGATCTATTTGCACTTTGACAGCAAATAAAAAAGTGCTTGTGTTTAGTCTTCTGAGGAATTCCAATTCTCTGTACTATCATATTGGGTTGACTGCTGAACAGTGATGTTGAGAAGTGTTAGTACAGTGCTATACTGCGCCCTCAAATTTGATGAAAGCTGTAAGAATTTTCCAAGAGGAAAGTAGAACCAAAATTATAACTTGGAGGGGTGTGGTGCAAATCCCTTGGAAAAAATCCTTGTTTATGGTGGATGTCTGGAAGAAGAAATAAATGTCACCTGACAAAAGCCCAGCACAAAACCCCAAGAATACAGTTGGTGTCTATCATCAGATAAATACTCACAGGGTGTGTTCATACGCACTACATAGGATAACTTGGTCATGCTTTGTAACTGTGTCTAGTCAGAGTATGTTCCAGGGGTGTCTTATTCTATTTGCTGCTAAGTCTTTCTTCCACTAATCTTAAGTGGCTGCAGTCTCTTATCCCTGGATGATTTTAGAGCTGTGAGGCTGTAGATGCAAATTTGTACTTACTGGCAGACCAGGGTTCTCTTCATTTTTTTTCTTCCCCCTGAGTTTTTTGGCCAGTCAGCTTTGGGGATGTTTCAATGTGTTCTATTTTAGCCAAAGTGTTATAGGAAGTGTCATGTTAAGCCTTCTGCTTCTAGTTCCTTTCAGCCACTAAATAAAAGAAGTCTCTTAAACATAAATTCTGTCTTTTTGTTTGCATTCTCAATGGGGTTTCTTATGCTATTTGTTCAGTACATAAGCTGAAAAAATGCTAAGTAATACAGAAAAATCACAGAAGGAGAAGAAAACAGGAAATGTGGTGTAGTAATAAGTGTTTGTAAGCATGGTTGCCACTTATTTATATATATATTCATAGTAAATTCACATGTCATCTCTTTTCAGGTTCCTGAGCAGCAGCCAATTACTTTATGCAGTGGAGCTGAAGATACCAAGCATTATGAGGAGGGCAAGAAATGTGTGGAAGAATTGGCATTGTACCTCAAACCACTCAGTAGTGCAAGAGGTAGTTGCTGCGTTGCTTTCTTGGAAAATGAAACAAAAAAACAAGAAGATGCAAAACAAACTATCCAAATTATTAGTTAGTATGTTTGAAAAAAAGGATATAAATCTAGTTTAGAAACAAATTGAAACAGATTTCTTAAACATTAAGGTTATGTTTTTATGGGGGGAAGGCGGATGCAGAATTGAAAGGTGTCAATTCAGAGAAAAGACTGAGGTCTTTGACCATGCAATAGTGAGTTGAGACAAATTTTGATTTGATCTTTGCAGAGTAAGTAAAAGTAGATAATTTTGCCTGGTTTTTTTTTTCAGTTCTGCTTTGTGATAACTGTAGTGATGCAGCTGTTCTGTAGAGGATGAATAAACTGATATGATAAAGTTACTACATATAAGATAGATAAGGAAAATTATAAGTAATACTTTGTTTATACAGGGTCAAATACAAGAACTGGGTCAATCTGGGTAATTCTAAGTTAGTAAACCTGCACTGTGTTGAAGAGTATGGATTTTATATATATTATATGTGCTGGATTTGGACAGTCTGTCAGCCCAAGTAGTGGAGTTGAGCATCATGGGCATTAGGTTATCAAAAATAATTTTTTTCAGAAGCTGTCTGAGTCTTTTGTGACCAGTGCAGTGTGACAGCAGTATCACTCTGGGAATTGGTGGCTCAGTGAACAAGCTCTGGCTGTAGAGCAAACTCAGCATGGCCAGCTGTATGTCTAGTGAGTCACCTCTTCCTTTAACCTGAGTTAGGTGGCTCTTGGCATGTTTGTGATTCAGAGTTTGGCACAAAATTAAACATCACCCAAGCAGTTCAGGACTCATGTAAGCTCTAAACCAAAACAGTGAAGGTAGTACATGTAGGCAAGAAACTAAATGTGTCCCACAAACAAACAAATGTCCAAGTGATCCCTAAAGTCCATGAATAAGGGATGAACTGGGAATCTGGATGGGAGGGTGTGGGACAAGCTACCAACATGGGAAAAGAATTCATTAGAGGTTCCATCTTCTTAAAAAGCCTGATCAGTCAATCACAAGATTAAGCCTGTGGGGAAGCTGACTACCAGAAAACTGCTTTTATTGCCAAGTGAAACAAGTGAAATCAACTTATGATGTGCCTTGACTAGTATTCCCTTTGACAAAATGGACACCAGGAGAGCTAGGTTTGCACTTGTCCAGTACAGTCACTGAAGACTGGCGCAATAAGAGGAGTATGAGGTAGTTTATTATTCTGTTTCATTTTGTTTTGAAGGTGTGGGTCTTAACAGTACTACTCAGAGTGTGCTGAGTCGTCCCATGCAGAGGAAGCTTGTGACATTAGTGCATTGCCAGCTGGTGGAAGAGGAAGGGCGGATCAGAGCCATGCGTGCAGCACGGTCGCTGGGTGAAAGAACAGTTACAGAGCTCATTCTTCAGCATCAAAACCCTCAGCAGCTCTCCTCCAACCTCTGGGCTGCAGTGAGAGCCAGAGGGTGCCAGTTCCTTGGGCCAGGTAGGTGACATCACAGTATCACTGCTGTACTAGAAGCCATTTAGAATTGAGCCATTGATAAATGGCTGTCTAATTGCCCAAGTGATTTTATTCAGCAATAACCTAATTTCTTAATAGTAATCTTCAGAATTAATTATGTGTCTGTTGGGTTTTCTTGTATTTTTAATGCTTTTTCAAGTCTTCTGTAAAATTCAGAGTAGGTGTCCTTCTGTTCTTGTCTATTCCTTGAAGATCTTTCTAGAAAAAATAAGGTTACTGGAAGTGACTGGCATGGCTTCTTTTCCTTCTTAGTGCAATAAACATAGAAAAGAATTGTAGGGATAGATTTGTTACAGTTACGTGTACACATTTTTAAATGTTGTACATTTATAAATTAAATTCCTTTGCTTAAAATACTATAAAGAAATTAATGTTGCTTAAAAAAATGAAGTCTCATTATTGAAAATACAGACTTCACTTGTTGAGTCTTGAAATATGAAGCCAATTTCTTAAAGAAAAAATAGTGAAGCTTTTCCCTACTGAAACAGATGAAGACTAATTTTGAGATACTAACTGTCATAACACTTCAGGGAAGAGAGAGGTTGGTTATGTAGCAAAATAATGATGCTGCAGCCTGGTTGATTGGTGTGGGCGCTCTTTTTTTTTTCTTATTTTTTACTTGCATGGAAATCAACCTTGCTCTTCCTTAGTTTGTCAGCTTTTTCTTCTGGGATAAGTGTGGGATGTAGGCAGTATACTTTGGAAACTTGTATTAATGATCAAAAGATGTACAGACAGGAGCCTTCTTATCAGATGATACCCAAAATAGATGTTGTTGTAGTGGTAGTAGTAGTAATAATGATATTAATCTAATATATAATAATAAGATTAAAGGTAAAAAGTCCTGTTTTCCCAAGTCCCAGTGCGGGAGTCTGGAAGGGTTCCTTCTCTTTGCCCTCCCCTCTTACTCAATTCCTTTTTTTCCTCTGTGGGTTTGTGTGTCTGTTAGTGGGAGTTTTTAGCTGTTATCCCAGTTGCAGGTGAACAAGAAACTGCAAAAATTTTACTTGGGCTTCTCTCATCCTTTGTCTCTTTTTGCATTTCCCCGGACTCTCAGCAATGCAAGAGGAGGCTCTAAAGCTGGTTCTGCTGGCTTTGGAAGATGGATCTGCTCTGTCACGAAAGGTCTTGGTTCTCTTTGTGGTGCAGAGACTGGAGCCACGATTCCCTCAGGCTTCCAAGACTAGCATTGGGCATGTTGTCCAGCTCCTTTACAGAGCCTCATGCTTCAAGGTATGAAGAAGATTCTGCCCAGAGGTTTCATAATACTATGAAAATCATTCATTTTCACTTTGAGTTTTCATTGTCCTGAAACTTTAAATATGCCCAAAACTATGTGTAGTTAGAGGAAATATTGCTCATTAAGTCCCACATGAATTTAGAGAGTTCTTTGTCATTCAGCTGTGATAGCAGCGTAGGCTGAAACAGCGACTTGAAGCTGTAAAGTTAGGTTTTGCCTCTGTCCAGTTCCACAGAGGTACTGTTACAAAACCTGGAAGTAAAGCAGCATATTTACCTTCTCAGAAGTGGCTTAAAGCCAAAAAATCACTAATTCTGTTAATTCAGTTGTGATGTGGTTAGAATCAAAGAAAAAGGAGACTTTTGGGTGTCAGCTGTAGGAAGAAAAACTGCTTAATGTACTTTATAGTATTTAATATATGTTGCTAGATGCTCAACTTAAATGTCATTTACTCTTGCTAAATGAGTAGAAAAATGCTTTGGTTTTGCTAATTGTACCCTCAAACAAAATTCTGCAATGCAAACAAAATATCTCAATTGAAGGTGTGGATGCTGTAAAGTCATTTAGGAAGTGTGACACTTTGACCAATATGTGAGTCAGAGTCCAAGTAAACCATGTTTTGTGTCCATTTTGTAGTGGTTCCAATCTATCAAGTGTGTGTTACTTTAGTAGGAACTGGTATTCACTGAGTGTGCCATAGTTGATTTTAGTTTGGGAGAAGGACTTAGTTGCCAGCTGAAGACGTCACTTGCCTTGGACTTCACGTAATCTTGGGCTTATCCTGCTTAATTGTATTTGGTTCATTTCTCCTTGCTAGGTGACCAAGCGAGATGAGGATTCCTCCCTGATGCAACTGAAGGAGGAGTTTCGGACTTACGAAGCTCTGAGAAGGGAACACGATTCCCAGATAGTTCAAATAGCTATGGAAGCGGGTTTGCGCATTGCACCAGACCAGTGGTCCTCGCTGTTGTATGGAGACCAGTCTCACAAATCCCACATGCAGAGTATCATTGACAAGGTAAAGCCACCTAGAATCAGCCCAGTCCAGCTTGTTTGCAACTGTAGTAGATTTAAATGTTTGTAACATTGAACTTAGAAACTGTGCCCACGTGGACTTGCCCATTAATCATTTGTCCCGTTATTTCAAAACCCGTTATGTCCTAAATAATTAGAATAAAATTTGTAACCTACTGAATCTTGTTTCCTCTGCCATCCTGACATTTTTGCTACTTTACTTATTTCTGCAGATGGAGACTCACAAAGTTTAGCTAAATAATTGAGGGGTGACCTTTATGAGCAGCTGATAAGTGCCAATGTATTGACAGAGGCTAATGGTCCATGTTTCTGGGCAGGAAGTTAGTGCATAAGTTGGAAAAAATATGAGTCCCCATGTCTGTGTCTGAAGTAGGACAGAGAGGTGAAAGCACATTTTGTAAATAAAATACCTGAACTCTGGAAATGCCTAGATCACTCTATGTTCAGAAGCAACATAGGATAAATCCCCCCTTTTAGATTAGGGGATGCTTTTTTAAGTGCCTAAATTAGGTGGGAAGAGCTGACCCTTGTTGAATGGTTATGAAAGCTGTGAAACAACTGCTTTGGCTGCTGTGCAAGGGGATTAGCTTCAAGATAGCTTCTGCTGTGTATTTATGCCTTTGCCCACCTTTAGAAATGTCCTGCTGAACATCTCCTGAAGGATCTAGGTAGAATTAAGTTTTAAATACTGGAATTGTGTGATGTTAGGAAATGGAACATTGCAAGCTAACTTTTCCTTCAGCCGTCTTGTTCTTTATTTTCTGCTTGCTGTACTCAGTTTAAAGTGGGCTGCAAACCTGTTGGTTTGGGGATTGGAGATATTAGACTCTCCAGAAATCTAAATTAAATGGTTTCCAATATGGCCCATTTTTTTCTTGGATGGCAGCACAACACAAAAGAAATGGGTTTTATTGCTAGAAATAACAGCCTTTATTTTGTCTATTTATAAGTGTAATTTAATGCAATGTCAAAGAACTGTGCACTCTTAATAGAAAGGGTTCACTGGAATGGGTTTCTGTGAAAGATGTCTGTCTCCAATTTTGGGAGACAGTTCCTATGAGCCTGTGGAGCAGCCTTCAGAAACCATGAGGATTGCCATGCCTGTAGAAAGTTAATGATGAAAATTTTTTCAAGTTGCAGACCCCGGCCTCGTTTGCACAGAGTGTTCAGGAATTAACTATTGCTCTTCAGAGGACTGGAGATCCAGCTAACTTGAATCGTCTTAGACCTCACCTAGAGCTCCTAGCAAATATTGATCCCAGTCCAGGTAAATCTGGTGTTTTTATGAAAACCTTTAAGTTTAGCAAAATGAGCTTAACACTGTTCAAGGATTGAAAGCTGATCATCAAGTGTAAGGAAACGTCCTCCTTACTCATCAACTAAAGAGTTTTGGATTCCAAAGTAGAATTTTGATAGATTGAATAGAGAGAAGCTGGGCAAAAATCAGTCTAGACAAGAATGGTTTGTTACCCTACAGAATTCAGTATTTTTCTTGTTCATAGGTAATTCTGCAAAACTAGGAAAGAGTCTGGCAAGTAGAAGATAGTTGGAAAGAATTTAACTGAGAAATAGAACTTAAGCTGTTGACAGAGGAGAGAAAGATAGAAATTGTTGAAAAAGTCAGCAGTGCTGTAAGGATGGACTACCTGAGGGAGAAGGGAAGGAACAGCAAAGTCCTGTGGCTGAAGTTTTATTTTATACCTGCTAGAATTTGTAAAATCAATATTACACATCAAAATAGTAAAAAGATATAAGCTACAGTTTCAGGAGATGAAAAATTGTACTTCATATTTGTTGAAACAAACAGAAGATAAACTTTCTTTCCAATGAGGACCAGTTGTGCTTCACAACTGATGAAGGAGATACAGTGCTTTCTTCCCAAATCTTTCATACTGAAACAAACTGGGGACAAACCTGTGTACTGCAAATTGGTTTGCAAAAAACTGATGGGGGAGGTGGCATCACTAATAGCCTCCCTTGATTCTGGTAGCCAAGTCTGGTCTTTGTGGTTTTTTCTGTACTGTTGAGTTGCCTAAAGAACAGCAGGAAAGCATGTTGAAGTACTTCTGGAAGAATCTAGTCCCTGTGAGTGGAATATAATGTCATTAATTCTGCTGCAGATCTTGAAAGGCTCTTTGAGGTACTGTGCTTTGCAGCAGAGTGTGCAGGCACACAGTGGGAGTGTCAGCTGCTGGAACAGATTCAAAAACTTTGAAAAAGTAAATCGGCTAAAAAGAAAAGGTGCTCCTATAAAATTGAGACTACAATTTATTTGCAGTGTTTTAAATGGTGGTCTGATTCATAGATTTGCCTTGTGATGTTTTTTCCACATGAGAGGCATTAATTTCTGTTGCTGTTCTACATCTGTGCCTGTGTAATCAGGCCAGTGATGACTGTATTTGTATGGAATGATTTTACCTCCAGGAGTCTGAGTGTAAAGAGGGATTTAGAACCTGATGTTTTTCTTAATGAGAAGAGTTTGTACAATGCCTTTCCTCTGGAGTTCTTCTGAGATGAGAAAGTTCTTGAAAAAAGAAATAATTTTACATGCTAATAATGGTGTTACCGGCTCATTTGGTATTTTGTGCATTCAGTCTTAAGTTTATAGATACCTCTATTCTGTAAGAGCTAAATGTCCCAAAATTAAGATGCTGAATGCTTTTTATCTACTGATGAAAATTTTTTTATCAACTTGGCTAGTCAAGTTTCTGATGTGGGATTTAGTACCTGGTTTTAGAAAATCTTTCTGATTTTTCTTTTTTTGTTTGGTGTTTGCTGTCCATGCAACAGATGCTCCACCCCCAACGTGGGAACAGCTGGAAAATGGACTAGTTGCTGTGAGGACTGTGGTTCATGGCTTAGTTGATTATATCCAGAATCACAGCAAAAAAGGAACAGATCAACAACAGGTAAAAGCTAAATCATTTGGGAAATATGTACCCCTAAGTTTTATTGGCTGTATCCTATAGTAGAGGTTTACTGATGTCATCTGGAAAGATTTGGTTTAGCAAGAAGCTAATTGAAAACATCACTGCAAGTCATATTTATCAAAATAGAAACAAGAAAGGAAGAAATGCGAAACAACACATATTTACCTCCAAAACCTGTTAAATTTATTTTCACAGCTCACTAAGATGGAAGAACAGTCTACAGGCTTAGGGAAATGAATAACAACCTTTCTGAGTAGAGGGTGGGGAAGGGATGCTGGGTTCTGCTTTGATTTGTGGGAATTTTCTTGGTTTTGTCTTAATATGGCATATTTCAGCCAGCTGCTCTCTGTTAATGAAGTCATCCTTATACCTGTGCTGAGTGGTCTGTCAAGCTTGAAGATTTAAGAACAGTTCATATGAAGGTGCAATCCAAGTTCCTGAAACAATTTTTTTGTTTC
The DNA here is from genome assembly GCF_031753505.1 of Anomalospiza imberbis. Taxonomy (NCBI): domain Eukaryota; kingdom Metazoa; phylum Chordata; class Aves; order Passeriformes; family Viduidae; genus Anomalospiza; species Anomalospiza imberbis. Next base: position 7,958,341 of record NC_089689.1, on the reverse strand, counting down.
AGCAATGACAAAATAACTGTATATTAACTTATCTCATAGTTACCTTATCACAAATCCCTTTGATGTCACTTTATTGTGTAGCTCAGTTGATATAAATACTGCTGAAGTACAGAGCTGCCTGTCCCAGTCCTACTCCTCTGTCACTTTGGCATTCATCCTCTTGGAGAGCTGGTTTGGGGAGCTCAGCTAGTAAAAAGATTATCTCTGTTTCACCTTTTTGCATTAGTTGGGGTGGATAATGAGCACTGTCACCAGCAAAAGGAAAAACAGTAGAAATGCCTAAGTGAGAATCTGGGAGGGGAAAAAGTTTTTGTTGTGGAGAGCCTGTGGTACATGGTGTGCTGCTTGGAAGGGAGCCCGGTGCCTCATGAGTAGGAGAGGGATGTCTCTGAGTCTGGGTCAAGTTGGACTACCTGGCAACAGTGGCCAGTAAAAGGCTGTGTGGTTTATGTTCACTCTGCCTGGATCTTCTCGCTGCAGTAGAAGGCAAAAAACCCCGAAACAAACCAAACCAAACAAACAAACAAACCCTCCCAAAACAAAACCAAAAACAAACAAAAAAAATCCCCAACATTTTGCAGGTGACTTCTGACAAATATACACCTTTTGGCTTCTCAGAAAGCACGTGGACTTTTACAGACCTTTCCCTTGGTGGAAACTATTGGTAGGGTCTATCTGATTATTGGTAATTTTTTCATCCTGTATCAGTTTTGTCCACTTAACTGTGTCCTAAAATGTACAGCTGTGTTCCATTCAAGCTCTCCAGTAAGGAGCTTGAATAAAAATGTTCAGTAGAAAACTGAGAGTGACTTAGTTGTCAAAACACCTACTCTTGAATCTGTTGGTTCTGTTGAAGAACCAAACACAAGCGCTTCAGGTTTATTTCATGTCAGGTTTTCCAGAAACACTTAAATTTGAGGAATTATCAACAGTCAAACATCAGGCCTTTGATAAGATGATAAATTCAGCTTGGTTAAGTGCACTTTCATGTTCAGGTGTCTCACCTGGTTTCTTTAACCTTGTCAGCCCCCTCAGCACAGCAAGTACAAGACATACATGTGCCGAGACATGAAGCAGAGAGGAGGGTGTCCCCGGGGGGCCAGCTGCACCTTCGCACACTCACAGGAGGAGCTGGAAAAGTAAGTGTACTTCTACTAGTAGCAAGCAGCCCAGTCTTTGCTTCATCTTGTCTATGAGAGTTATTTCTTATATTTAGGAATGAGGGGGAAAGGAGGTATAACCTGGCTGTTAAACTTGTAAAAAGTAATGTGAAAGACTTGTAACAGTCATCTCTTAGGTTTTGGAGCTACTTGTTCTTCATATAGCAGGATATTTGCTTTGTTCATCAGTAATGCAGCTCTGAAAGTTTGATGTTACGCAAGTGTTATCCAAAGTTTTTGGAGGTGGGCTGTTTTCCATGCTTCTTAAGTGTGACTAAACATGCTGTGTGATGGCATTCACAGTGGCTGTTGTTTGGGGTACTTCTCCTCTTCCCTTTTCATTCAGGTAAGTTGCTGGCAGTTTTCCAAATGTAAGGAATGTGTTGCTAGCTCTCCAAAGAGCTAAAAACAATTCAAGATTTTTTCCTGCAACAATTCTTTATGCAATCTGTCAAAAAGTTTCATGCAGGTACCTTCAATTGGTTACATCTATTGTTGTAGAGTTAAAAAATGATGGTCATATCAAATCTGAAGTCTAGATCCATTGCAGGTTTAGGAGGGCTACCAGTTATGCAAGAGCAAGATGCTGTTGTTCTGCAGGTTGTTTTAATTTTTTTAAAGTAAAATGGAATATTTAGGAGCTAAAAGAAATAAATACAATGCATTTTATTTAGTATATTAGCTTGCTACTTGCTTTTTGGGATACAATAATTCAAAGTAAAGGTGCTTTTAAATGAGAAGAATACTGCAAAGGCTCGGAATTGGCATGCAGTGTTTCTTTTCCATTTTGTAATCTGAAATTCAAAGCATTAATGTCAGTTCATGGCCTGTATAGCCAGCATGCAGTGCACAGACAAAACACAAAGAAAGAAGAGCAGAGCATGTGATGTTAGAATGACAAAGACAGTTATTCATATGAACAAGGAATAGGACTTCAGTACTGGTGTGCTGCAGAAACAGTTGAAGAATTTTTTGCCTTCTGTCATCATGCTAATGAAATGGAGATTGGTAGTGCTGCTTTGGGATGGTTTTGTTAACCTCTCTTGGATGGTGGGTCAGTGTTACACCTCTGAGCCAGCTGTATGTATAAAGGACTGTTTGTCAGCTTTGCAGGGGGGGAGAGGCCTGTTGTAGCCAGACTGACTTGATAGTAATGTTGTCCTGGACTGAAGAGAATATTTGTTCAGTTTCTGTGGGTGGTTGGGGAACTTGGGAGTTCTGGTTGTTCCTTGTACCTTTTATCTTTGCTTAATTCCTTTAAGTAGCTATTGTGTTAGCACTCCTCCTTTTAAAAATGCTTAGTGTGACTAATATGCATTGCTGTTTGCTGTGTGACTCCTCTGTCTCTCTATATAGCTTTAAGTTTGGAGGAAGGTTATGGGGAAATGTGTGGTAATGCTTTGGATAGCTTAATCTAAACTTGCTTAAACAGCAGCTTATTCCCCTCTTGACAAGGGACAAAGACCCTGTGTGCTTAGACAAGCACTGAAATTTTTTAAAATTAATTTGTGTCCTGCACATGTGGAGACTGCAACAACATCTTAAAAAAAAACCAAAAAAAACAGTCCCAGCAATAAAACCCCTTTTTACCTCTGTTGTGTTGCTGTTAATGCACGGGGACAACTACAAAGATTATCTAAAGATTGAGTAATAACTGCAACCTTTTTCTGCAGTAATTTGTATACCTTCCTAGTCTGGGTTCCCATCTCACTCTGACTGTTATTTATGATATAAAAGTTTTGGTTTCAACCCTCCTGAAGAAATATTATTTGTTTCTTGTTCAGTGAGAACACTCAGGTCTGCAAATATGCTCTCACACTTGCATTTTGGGATCTGAACTAATGGCAGGGTATTTAGTGGAGGACCTTCAACTCTGAAATTTGTTCTCCAGTACCATTGGCCTACTGGTTTCTGTGGAACTTTGGTTAAAATGCCTGTATTTATTCAGGCTTTAGTCAGAAGCACTTAGATTTTTGGAATTATTGCGTGTTCATCGAGTTTTTATCTCTGCAATCACTTAATCAAACAACAGAAATGGTGTAAGCTGCATATTGATATAGTAACATAAATCTTAAACTGTGCTTTAAAATGTATCAATCACATGGTAGTAAACACTTGGCTTATTATTGGACAAATAGAGCAAAAGGGTATAACTTGATATTTTTCACTTAAATTTTCTGCTGTTAGTTTCTTCTCTGAATAAAACAGGCTTGAACAGTCTGTGATTCTTATTCTGAAGCTTGTTTTACTGTATTTTATGTGATAATAGTACTTTATGTGATGCTTGGTTTTGGTTTTCTTCTCTTGAGATGCATATGTGTAAAGGAAGTAGGATTTGTAAATTTGCTGTGTGACGTTTACCTGTGAATTCTTGATGTACCTGTCATTGGAAGCCCATCCTTGTTCTGATTGAAACTCCTGTTAATAGATCAACTGTCAGGAAAGTTGTATTCTAAGAAGTATTTTCATATGCCTCTTGAAGAACTTGAATAAAAGGAAGCTTTCAGCAGAATCCATGTTTGAAAAATCTTGACAGTACACCTCCTTTTACTTTTTTTTGTTTCAATTTTTGATATGTGTTTTTTCTTTCTGAAGATTCCGTAAAATGAACAAGCGTCTCGTTCCCAGAAGACCCCTTAGTGCCTCCCTGGGCCAGCTGAATGAGGTGGGCCTGCCTTCAGGAGCTATCCTCTCAGAGGAAGGGGGAGTGGACTTGCCCAATAGGAAAACTTCTGCTCTGCCAAATGGAATTGTGTCAACAGGCAGCACAGTGACACAACTGATTTCTCGAGGGACTGACTCCGGTTACGAAAGTGCCCTGAAGCCGGGGAAGATGGACCATCTGAGTAGCAGTGCCCCTGGATCCCCTCCTGACTTGTACGGGTCTTCCTACCTGTTGTTCAAATTGTTGTGTGTGTAAATGTGGAGTAGAAAAGAAGTAAACCGGTTCTTTAAAGAAGAAACAGAACTGGGGATGTGGTTCTTCTTGTGTTTGGTTGGGGTTTTTTTTAGTGATTATATAGTACACTGGAAAGCTAAAGCTAGAACTCTTAAATTGTGTTAATTCCCTGTTAGCTTATATTTTAATTGGAGAAGATGATAGAAGCCTTCAGAAGGTGGAGTCTAGACATATAACAGTGTGTTAGAGTACAGTGTGCTATACCAGGCCTTAATGAGCAGTGCCATCTTTCCATTTCTTTAGGCTGGAATCTGTTCCCAAGAGCTCTATTTCTGCCTTGCCAGTGAACCCTCATCCTGTGCCTGCTCGGGTGCCAGCAGATCTGCCCTCGGTGTCTGTCACCAAGCAGTTGCAGATGGTACCACGAGGGTCTCAGCTGTACAGTGCACAACAAGCAGATATGTTTTACCAAGACCCCAGAGGGGCTGCCCCATCGTTTGAGCCAGCGCCCTACCAACAAGGTAAGATTGACACCGAGCTCTTTCATCCTCATGCTGATTTTAGTCTTTCTTCCCACTCTGGTTTTTAAGCCCTTTAATTAAAGTTTTCTTACAAATGACATGGATGAAATACACTAATATGGTGATGTCATAATAAAATGGAAATTGACAGGATTTTATGCCTTGACTGAGGAGTTCAATGCAAGTGAAAACAATACCTGTATCTGTCCAAGCGTTGCAAGTCCTTCTGTCTTCAGTTCTTCCTAGCTGGCCTGGATGAGGGATCCAGTATGGTAAACCTTCATTCAGTTTGACTCAGGGAAAATGGAAATAAAGTGCATGTGATGACTAGAGATAAATGAAATTATAGACGGGAGTTCACAAAAAAAGAAAACATCATAAGAAAGGAGCCAAGAGAAAAAAAACTTAACTACAAAGAGAGCACGTGGAGAAAGATAATATTGATGGGGATTAAAAAGAGAAGATATGGCTATCTGTATGAAAACGGAGAATGATTCTTAGGCGATGTAAGGTCGCAGAGAGAAATGAGATAGAGTGAAGTTAATATGAAAGAAAAATAAGCAATGAAAGACCAAAGGAAGTTAAAAGCAGAAAAAGCTCTAGAAAGAAAAGCAAAATGGGGGAAACCATTTCTGAGAAAATTGCAGAGCATTTTGAAGAAAAACTGCTTACATTTGGTCATTGTGTGCCAGTGAACATCTGAGTTGTCCAAAAAATTTTATGTCATGCACGTATTCATACTTTAAAATTATCCAGAGATCCCGGATAGAATAATAAAATCTTCAGGTAACCAAGCAATGTGATATTACAAGTCTTTTGTGATTTACAGTTCTGAAATGTCTTTCTCCTGTTCAAGACATAGAAAAAATCTCTAGATGACTTTAAATCCTGATAATCCAAATTCCTTTACCCAGACAGTGGCTCTGATATGTTGAGATAAATTGAATTTAGTTGCATGGATGAAAATGTACAGACCAATCTTCAGTTTACTTTTTAGGTCTTACCTAGCTGAAAGCATTTGTAGCATTCTGCAGCGACATTTTGATGATTTATTTCTATTTTGGTGCTGCCAGGGCACCTGTGGTGGGCTCAGTCTCACCAGCTGTTCTTCAGCTACTCTAACATTGACACTGTACTGGTATCTTAGGTAATGATGCTATGTCACTTGAGCTTTGGATCAACTTTTGCTTCTTCAGGGTTTTCTGGACAGTTGTGGTAATCACTTTCTGTATCTTGTGTTTTTTCCGCCCCTTGCCTTGCTTCAGGAGTGTACTATCCCACTCAGTCCATGTCTCGCTTTGTCCGACCTCCTCCATCAGCACCGGAGCCGGGTACGCCGTACCTGGAGCACTACGGGCCGTACCTGCCGGAGCGAGTGGTGAGCCCGCAGTACCCGCAGCCGCAGGGGTACCCGACCCTGGCACAGCCCGTGTACCCGCCACACTACGACGGCCGCCGCGTGTACCCCCCCGTGCAGCCCTACCAGCGGGAGGACGTGGTGCGGGGCAGCCCGGTGCCCATCGACATCCCACAGGCGGCTGTGCCCCTCTACGTACCTGAGTCCAGAGACAGATACCAGCAAACAGAGGCTTACTGCCCAGTGGCTCCACATCTTGGTCAGATCAGACCTTCGTGCCACAGGGTATGGGTTCTGCACTGTGTTTTTGTAGTTGTTTTGAGGGAGAAACTATAAACTGCTTGAGGAATTGTATGTTTTTGTACTAAGGGGGTGGCCTTTGCTAAAGTCTCAATTTTAGGAAGCTGATCAAAAACTAGAAGGTAATTTAATTACTGGTCAACTCTGCAGTTGAAATGATGTTAATATGTAAAAGTAGGCTGCTTTAATGCTCAAAATAGAAAAGCATTGTAATTCACTTTGGAAATCTCCTCTCTGACTTTTCCAGCAAAGATTAGGCTGGAGAGGGCTACTCAAGTGCAGAGTAAATACAGTGTGTGGAAATGTCACATGTGCATTCTTGTACTGCCCACCTCTGACTGACCCACTCTGTACCTCAGTAATAAACATTAAACAAACCTGCCTTGATAAGAGAATTAAAAATTCTGCTCTTCTGAATTTTTTCTAGTTAGATAGTTAACTGCAGGGTCTTCCTGCTGTAAGTTTACAAATTTGTTTTGATAACTCACCAGCTGGAATTGAGTTCTGTAGAATAGTTGGACTTAGGTCACTCAGATTAAAGGCTCTGAATCCTATTGCTGAGTACAGGAAGTGTTTTTAACATAAGTTACAGATTTATCAGTTTGAGTGTACCATGTTTAATTCTATTGCAAAGTGAATAATAAATGCAACTAGTGACCTGTAGAATTCTATCAATTTACCCTACATGACTGTAATGGGAACTTGCCATGCTGAACATGTGCCAGCAGGAACTTTGCCAAGTTGTAACACATTGCATGTTTGTGGGGTGTCTTGACCTAACCCTGGCCAGTGTAGGAACATCTATGTCCTATATGAAAGTTAACAGGTAGAGTTTAACAAAGTGATCATTACTTGTTACTTTAATGATTCTGTGTATCCTCTGTATTTCTCTTTCCTTGCAGTATATAGCTGCCTTATTTTGTTCAGGTAAACACCACTTAGAAAATTATTCATTTTGTACTTTAATGCTTCAGGAGCTCTGAAATATTTTCCTGTCTTCATTTCAGCCTCATCCCAGCCTGGATGAACTTCACCGACGAAGGAAAGAGATAATGGCTCAGCTGGAAGAGAGGAAGGTGATTTCTCCACCTCCTTTTGCACCATCACCAACCTTGCCTCATCCTTTTCACTCAGAGGAGGTAAGCGTATTTTGACGAAACATGAGATACTGGCATGTTTAGAAAATACTTGGGCCTTTACGTGCTGGTAGGTGTAGGCAACAAGAAAATCAGAACAATACAGCACTGGCAAGTGTTGGGGAACGTAGATGTAGTGCCTAGGTGAGAAGCCCTTGTAGTACAGTCTCCAGTATTTCAGCTGGCTGTTGATCTACCACTGGTCCTAAGCTCTGCTTTCGGTGCAGCCAAGAAAATTAATTTAGAGCCATTACTAATTGAAGTAATCGCTCTTCACAGTTACTAGACTTTACTCCCGACATGTTTAGAATGAAGTAGCAGCTTGATAGAGATTTATTTTTTTAACCAGTGTTAAAATATCACCTTGAAACTGGCCAAGTGAATAGTCAGCACTGGGAGCATAGCCAGGAGCTCAGAATTTCACACACCTCACGCCTTCTCTGGCCCAATTCCAGAGGGTGATGTATCTGATAAAAATAATCCTGGTGATATTTCTCAAATTCACTACTGTTGAAGTGAACAGGGATGGCTGTGAAACTGCTTCTTCCCTTCACTTACAGAACCAGATTTTTGTTTTTGTACAGTACTTGGATGAAGACCTGAAGGTAGCTGGGAAATACAAAGGAAATGACTACAGCCAGTACTCTCCCTGGTCCTGTGACACCATCGGCTCCTACATTGGAACCAAAGATGCAAAACCCAAAGATGTTGTGGCAGCAAGGAGTGTGGAGATGGCGGTACGCAGGGATAAGGGGAAAACAGAAGAAGAGTGGATATGTCTGTGGGGTGGGAAGGACTTTCATTTGCTTTCCACAATGATCACAGTGTTTTAATTTAAGCTCAGAAGTGCATTGCAGTCACAGAAAGCACTTGCAGGTGTGTGAAGCACTTCGTTTGTAAAGTTACGAACAGTCCTACCCTTGTGTAGCTGGTACAAAATTCTGCATTTAGTTGCAGGATAACCACTCTGCTCTGAAACCATAAATAGCAAGAATATTGTGCAAGGATTATTCTTTGCACTTACTTGAAATGCAAAAATTATTCTGTCCTGGCAGCTTGTTAATTAGGCATGTCCATCTGTTGCTGCCTGTACTTCTTTCTGTCAGAGAAAGATGGTGTAACTTAACTTTGGGCAATTAATTCCTTTTAAGGTGGCTGTTAATGCTATTAAGGGTGTTACTAGTTTTTACTTGAAGGACTGTGATTTTTTGGCCACAAGAGTACCCAAAACTTGCATGAAGTTTTTGAGAAAAGCACAGTCTAAACTTTGCACTAGGCTGTTTCTTCTTGAAAGCAATTTCTAGCTCTATGCTACACTTATTCAGCCCTTCACTGAACTTTGGGAGGTGGGCTGTGATCTTGTTTTGTGCTGCTCCATTTTTGCTAGGTCAGTGTTGCAAAATGCAGGGGCTGCTTGGGTGTTACTGTTGGGAGTCATGAATAGAGAAGAAAAAAGAGTCCTACATATCACCACTATTCAGTTTCTTCCTAACACTCAGGCATCACTCAACGTGAGGAGTAGGCTGGTAGCCCATGCACATGGCAAGTCATTCAAGCTCTTCAAGAGAAAAAGACTGTTTAGCCTGAGGAACTATTTTACAGAGATTCATCTATTCTCCTTCACCCCCCCACCCCCCCGCAGAAGGATCTATTGACTTATTTTTGTATTGTTGGAGTCATGGTGACCTTTCTTTGGCCAGTAAGAGGTGGAGGGGAACATCTCTAATCAGAATTCATTCTTCTGTGGTCAGATGCTCACCTGTTGCAACCACTTAATTAAATCAAGATTTTTTTTGGTTCAACTTCTCCTAAAAAAGGCTCCCTTTTCCCCCTCTTCCCCATTGTAATTAAATTTGTCTTTTTTCTGTCTGCTGAATTGCTTTCCTCTTAAAGCCAGTGTTGGAAATGGACCCAAAAAGGAGGCTTTCTCCTGAAAAAATCAGAGCAAAAATTGCATTTCATCTGCAGCTTGGGCCTTTTTACCTGTCCTCTTGCTCTCAGTCCTACCCAGTGTGGTTGCCTGGAGTTACGACACTGCCACGTTTGACCTGGGGAAGTACTGAGATTACTTGGAATCGGCTTATTGCTGTCTAAGTGGCAGCATCTAGGAGTGATAAACAGCTCTTGGCTTTCATCCCTTCTGCTAGAAAACTGTGTAAAAACCTGCAGTTCAATTACAAGAAGTAATAAGGTTCTGGAGAAGTAACCTCCTTTTTCAAGGCTAAACAAAGTATTCTTCTGCCCCAGAGCTAATTTTCAGATAAGCAAAATCTCTGGGATCTCTGCTGCTTTTCAGTTTTTGTCTCCTCACAGGAAAAAATTATCAATAGACCTTTAAGGAATTAATTATTCAGTGATTTTTTTTTTTTTAATCATTCATAAGAGATTCCTTTTTTTAAGGACAGGAGTAGTATCATCTGAGTGCATAATACTGAATATTCTGCAGATGATATGCAGCTTTACTGAGTAAATAGAAGTATATTAAAATTGGTACTAGCATCCTATGGCCTCGAGATGAAAATATATTTTTTTCCAGAATTCCAAAGTATATTTTCCCTAATGTTTCGGTTTCCAAGTATTACATTTCTTGAGTTTAGCTTCCAACTTAGTTGTTGCTGCCATTTTCACCCCTTTATTCCTGCCTCAGATATGTTAACTGTTTTTAGCAATCCTTATCCCCACTGAAAGCTTGCAGAGTTTTATTTTATTATTGGACTATACCAAAGATTATAGCCTTTAGACAATTTTCTTGGTGTAGTGGTCCCACTTACTTTGCTCTTTTTGTTCTACTGTGCACAGTTTTACTTCTTTAGCAAAGCCTTAACTTGATTTTGGCAATTCTTACCATGTTACATTTTCTGGAAGTCAACAGATAGCTTTCTTATTTAACTCAGCTCTTGGAGGAGAGAGTGAACAGCTTCTCATTTCATATGCTGACCCATTAAGGTGCTTGAGTCTGAAACTCAGTTAGAAACCAGGATGTTCCAAACAGTACTGCTGCTTAATGAAAAATGCCTGGAAAGATATACTAGACCTGTCCAAGTAAGTGTGGTACTGAAAACTTCCCATTCTGAGTCATTTGCAGGCTGTTAAGTTATACAATTCTTAGCACTGCGCTTCAGAGAAATTTCTTTTTGATTCTAGAAGGAATGTGTATTCCTCAGAGATGCCCACTGATCTCTTCTTTGAGTTTATATGAGGGGGAGGTTTTTTCCACCTTCTCTTCCCATTAGACTTGTTCTGTCATAGTTGCCAATTGCTGCTGCTCTCTTCTGGATTTGATCACAATTAATTTTGCAAGTTTTTCACTGTGGTATGGTAATGGTCATCTTAAGGTAGGCCATTAAGGAGACATCCCCTCTGACAATGGAGCTAGAAACTGAAGATAGGAAAACTAGTTGAAAAGTGAAGGGAATAGAGAATACAAAAGAAACTAACTGTACTTACCAAATTGTTGTGAAAGGAATGTGATCCTGTTACTTTTGGAATGAGTTTTGGAGTGCCTTTTCCATGTCTTGTCCAGAATGTGGATAGTAAAACCATGCGTGAGCAGCGACTGGACATGCAGCGACGAGCGGCCGAGACGGGGGACGATGACCTCATTCCATTTGGAGACCGACCAACTGTGTCGAGATTTGGGGCCATCTCTCGTACTTCCAAAGCCATGTACCAGAACTCTGGGCCCATGCAGGCCATGGCGGTTCAGGGAGCTGCCGCCAAATCCATCATTTCAGGTATGATCTGTGCTCTTGGGTTTTGCTGGCTGTTGCTATTTTCTTTACTGCTCTAGTGTTGTACAGGTTGAAGACAAGCCCTGTAAACTTGTATCTTGTCTTAGAAATATGGTGTGTGTTAATGACACTTAAAATAACTTCAGGTGGAGTTATACTGGGAAGACTGAATTCAGAACAAGTTTGCCACAGCTTTCTGAGATCACTTGGTCTGGACAAGAGGAGACTGAGGGCAGACCCCATAGCAGTCTACAGCTTCTTCCTGAGGGGATGCAGAAGAACAGGCCCTGATTTCTCTCTAGTGACCAGTGAAAGGACTGGAGCTGTGTCAGGGGAGGGTTAGGTTGGATATCAGGAAAAGTTTCTTCCCTCAGAGGGTGGTGGGGCACTGAACAGGGAATAGTCACAGCCCCAGGACTGCCAGAGATCCAGAAGTGTTTGGACAGTACTCTCGGGTACAGGGTGGGGTTGTTGGGGTGTTTGTGGAGGGCCAGGAGTTGGACTCCGTGGTCCTTACATGTCTCTTCCAACTTGGGATGTTCAATGATTCCATGACATGTTTGTGCATACATAGTGTATTTGTTAGTGATTTGTTACTGCTGTCTGGAAGAAGTTACTTTGTTCTGCCAGTCCCTCGGATATGAAGCTTATTTTAAATCTGTAGCAGCAGAATCCAGAAGCTTGGCACTTTCCCAAATAAATAATGCAAAACCACCTTGATGAAGGATTGTACTGCTGCTCTCCTGCTTTATGGGTAGCTGGTGCTGCAAGCTTAATGCAGCCATTGTCTCATGTACTGTTAGGCAGAGTAAAAAAGTAGGAGTAGTTCATTTCCAACACATCTATTTTCTAATCACGTGTATATTATGGCCTTCTGTCTTACTCCAAAAGATTGTCTCCTTCTTGAGGTGCACTGAATAACCTTAAAATATTTAATTATTATATTCCCCCAAACTTGCTTCTAGCTTTTTCAGGCAGTAATTTTTTAGACTTTATTACAGGTAGAACTCTGACTTCCCTGAAAACTTACCTTGATAACTACAGTTTAAAGATTATGTCAGAATTATCAATGAACTCCTGAGTCTTTTAGGAGCTTCAGTAGTAAAAATAACTGTAATCATCATGTCTGTAGGTTTTGTTCTGTGTTTGCTCATCTGCCTGAGTATCTGAAGTCCTTCACAATCTTGGACTCTGGAAGGCTGTCACAGACTGTTAGACATACAGGAAGAGTCATGCATTAGGCATGTGAGACCGGTCACAGAGAGTATTTCTGTGTTCATTTAATCAGAAGAAATGTTCAACTTCTCATCATTAGAGGGCTGGCTTTTCTTCTTCTTCTCTGTCTAGTTCTGTGTTGGTTGAATGACTGAAAGGGTGATTTTGTAGTAATGCAACGTGGTTTTCTTCTGTTCCCTGGTAGACTACAGTCCTTATGAAACCCACGGTGGCTGGGGAGGCTCTCCATATTCTCCTCACCAAAATATACCTTCTCAGGGACGTTTCAATGACAGGTAGGATTGCTTTATTTTTTCTTTGCCTTCTTCTAAATTTTCTTTTATCTATTTTTTTCTGTGCCAGTTGAGTAAAGATATTTTTTTGAAATCTCCTTATTTTCCAATCCCAAAGGGAGAGGCTGTCCATGTCAGATGTGGCTGGTCACGGGAAGCAGTTGCCCTCAGCTGAACGAGAGCAGCAGCTGCGCATGGAACTGCAGCAAGTTGACCATCAGATCAGCCAGCAGACCCAAATGCGGGGACTGGAGGTTGGTACCAGCATTTGGAGCAGCACTGGGGGGAGGTGTGGAGAGAGATGACTCTGGGAAAGCTTTTCAGGGGCTGACCTTTGAAGTGATACTCAGTAACAATACGTAATCCTGTGATGCCAGGCATCAGGGCTGTGGTGCAAGTTCCAGCCTTTCTGCCTAGCAGCAGAAACTTCCCTGCACTCCACATGCACATCAACACCGTATTTGAATCTGCAGTCTGTACTCAGTCTTGTTTGCTGTCATTCTCCTTCTCACTCCCCCTCTGTTCAGCTCTACTCAGAGGCAAACTTGGGGTGTCGGAGCCTCTTCTGGACTTTATTGCTGTTGGAAATGTCTGATTTTATGTACAGGAAGCCATGAGCTTCACCTGTTTCATGTTTAGCTTTGTGTTTGTACCTGTTTCTTCCTAAATAGCACAAACCACAAGAGTCAAAAAAGTAAATATGTAATATATTTAGCTTGAAAAATTAAGGCTTAATATTTTATGGCTCTTCACTTAGAAGAAAGGTAGTTGTAGCTTAAGGAAAGATGAGTGTGTGTTTGTAAAAGAATTAATAAGCTGAAATATTTTGATTTTGTGAGACAGGAGTAATGTCAAGCCATAATGAATGGATAATTTTAGACAGCCTTAGTTACTTCTTTCCTCTTAGGAAAAACCAGTAAATATCTACCAGAAAACTGTTCTAGGTACCTCAGCAACTATTTGTGTTAACATTTGCCCAGAAGAAATTGCTGTAAGTAGTGGATATCAGCTTCTGCTGAAGCTATCGTTAGTTAAAAACACATGTGACAGAGGAGGGTTATTGCAGATCAGTTTCAGAGCTCACAATTAAGTCACAGCAGTAGGTGCAGTAATATGCATTTGTTAGTTACTTAAAACATAGCTTATGTTCTTGTGCTCTTGTTTGGGAATGAGAGGAGAAAATGTTTTCAATCTTGCATGTCTGCATTTGCCATAATACAAGAGTACTGGAAAGTTGCAAAACCTGTAAGTGGCCTTCTCCTGCTCATCATTGTGATTGTGTCAGTGTTAATTCCTCCAGAGTAGAATGTTGAGCCTTGATTTTGCCATAATGAATTTTGCAGAATTAGTTATTTTGATTAAGAACAGCTTTCATGTTTAAAGAACATGTTTCATGTTTAAAGCTGCATGTAGATATTGGAAATCAAGGAGTCTTCATTGGTTTACCTATTACAAGGTTGCAGCAATCAATTCAGCCAGAGCATAAAGAGCTAGATCATTTTGCTTTTGCATTGTATGAGCATTTCTGCTTAAAGCCCAGCCAAATGCTGGGTTGTGTGGAGTACAAGATGATGTATTTAAATGCAGAACACACACTTGCAGAATTGATTCACAAGTGTTAGCAGATTCTTAGAATGGCTGATGTGCTTTTAATAACTTGCAGCTTGTGAATGACCATAGTCACTTGCCCCTCTCTGTTCCTCTGTTTCCTAATGTGGGTCAGTAGAGATCTACATATTGACAACTACATTTCTCAAGATGATGTAATAATATTTCTGGCTCTGCTGTAGAATTAGATAAAATCTACTGCTGTAAATAAAGCAGCAGACTTGCTTATCTGCAGTTCTCTTTTGTTGAACATAGAGCTCAGAAGAGAGTAGTTTTTATTCATGGGCTTAGTTTTGAGAAGGGAGTGACACATGAAGAAAACACATGCAAATTTATGACAACAAGAGGTGTTTAACACTGCTTGTTTAAAAATTAAAATACTTGTCCATGTCTACAGAAACATGTTGAAACTTGCATTGGAAGTGATTTCAATTGGGACATTGTGAAGTGTGGCCTTGGTTTTGTAAATGAGCAATACTCTGGAATTATGGCATTAGAGCTTTCTGTGCTTGGTGTGTTGTGTGCTCAGTTGTGTATGTGCTTGGCTTTATGCATTTAGGCTGTTAGTAACAGGCTGCTGTTGCAGAGAGAGGCGACTACCCTGGCAGGCCAACCACAGCCCCCACCCCCACCTCCCAAGTGGCCTGGGATGATCTCAAGTGAACAGCTGAGCTTGGAGCTACACCAGGTGGAAAGGGAAATTGGGAAGAGAACCCGTGAGCTGAGCATGGTGAGTGCTGGGGAGATGGGAGGCAGAGAGATGCGGTGGAGAGCCATGTACCTGGCTGCAGTCCTTTCATCCTGGCAGAAAGGCTCCCTATTGGATGCTCACAGCTGGAGTCATCCATCTTCCTCTTTACCTCTATTCTTCAAAACCTCCTGAGGAGTTTCTGGAGTCTTCTTCATGAAGAAGTTTAATGTAGCCTCTTTAAATGTTGTTAATTTGTCACCATTTGAAAGAAGAGAGGTGTTGACTTTGATGGAAACCAAATTGTCTCCAAGGTCACTGTGCCATGAGCTCTATAAAGTGCTTTAACATAGGAAACATTATCTGCAGGTACAGGCTAGTGTTCAGAAGTCTGTGTGCTGTTACAGTCTGTGGCCTTTGCTTGTTGCTACAAGGATCATCCCTTCCTTTTGGGAAATACTGTGTCCTGAGAGGATGAGCATATCTGAGTCTGTTTTTGTCTCATGGCTTTTGCGGGTTAAACTGTGTGACTGCAATTTACAGGCCTTCTTCATCGTCCCTAAAGAATGAAATCTCCAATTCTTTCAACACATCCTTAAATAATTTTTCATCTGTCCTTTCTTTAAAGGAGAGCCAGTCTTCACTGGATATGAAAAACAAGCTGGGCACCACTAAACAGACAGAAAATGGACAATTAGAACCACAAAACAAGGTTCCAGCTGAGGACCTTACACTGACGTTCAGGTAATGTGGGCCTTCAACCTGTCTTTGTGTAACAGGAGACTGACTTCTTCAGGGCCACTCCCCTGTTAAATAAATACCCATGCCTCACATCAGCTATGATGAGGAAGCACCTACTAGGCAAAGAGAATACAAATCAAGTTTTTATAGGGCAGGAATGAATTAAGGACCTCTCTAGCTGTGGAGTAGGTGAGTGGACTAAGACTATATAAATTAATGCAACAGAAGACTTGCAGAGAGGAATCCATCTGGTCAGTACTGGATGATTAGTAGGGAGAAGCAGGAGTTATGCAGCCACCACAAAGTAAATCCTTATCTGATGTTTTGGTTTCAAATCAAAGAAATCTCCCAAATGTGAAAGGTATTCCATCCTGCTAAGGTTTGTGATGTGGATGTTGTCTAGGAAGGCACACACTTTGAAACTAAGTTCACTGTCAGTTGTCAGTAGTGGACTTTTATCTGTGTAGCTGCTGGGATTGATTTCAGTTCACATTTAATAGACAGTTGAAATAAGATGTTGGCTGGGAATGCTGGAAATCTCTACAGCAAGTATTTTCAAATGGCCACAAGCATCTGTGTGTATTCAGGCCAGCACTGAACAGAGAAGCTTGGATGCGTACATAACTTCATGTGAGCAGTTTGGAATATTAATATTTATTCCGAATGTGCATTTTCTGAATAAATACACTATTGCTGATGTAGTCTGTGCCTTCTTTTTATAACCAGTTCTGTGGTTTTGTGCTGCACCATCAGATTGACACCTCCAGAGCAGAAACTAATTTTCCGTATGGTACTGTGAGCGTAATGAAATCAAAACAACTGTTTATATTTTTAAAATTAGGGGGGAAAAAATACATTATTTTAGGTAAGTTAAATATTCTAGAATGGGTACACTGAAGTCCTCTTACTTAAAAGAAAAATCTCAGTAATTGCTTATTTTCACCCACTTCCCCTTTCCCCTCCACTTCCCTTCAGCAGTGATGTTCCGAATGGATCAGCTTTGACCCAAGAGAACATTGGCCTCCTGTCAAACAATATGGCATCTCTCAGCTTGTCAGAGGACCCCGAGGGAGGAGGAGATGGCCATGACTCCCAGCGAGCGGGAGTGACACCCACATCTGCTCCATGAAGCGAGGCCAGCACACCCTGGAGTTCCTTCTGCTGGGGTGTCGGCAGCTTCCATCTTGTGTTTTTTTCCAGGGATGATTGGATAAACCCAGGAGCAGCAGTAGTAGCAGAGCAGCAGGTCCAGAGGCAATGTGCACAAACACAACTACTAGAAACAAATCCTGCACATAGTTCACATTAACGCATTTTTTAATTAAAAAAATGAAAATTAGCAGTATCTGCAAGCAATTCAAATTAAATTTGTTTTTGTTCTGTGAATGAACTTTATTTTAATAACTTTGGACGCCTTGAATCCCAGGGCTTAAAAAAAAAGATATTATATATATATACTCTGTTTGATTAATTGTATGATCTTAATGAAGTAGGTTTTCTTTTATTTTGGTATTATTACATACCCAGTGCATAATTCCTTATTACCTTACTAAAACAATTTGGCCACTTCCTTGTATGGTTTAAGGGTAAACAAGGAATGAGGGTTGGAGAGCAGCCGTGAATTGCAGTGTCAGAAGATGTGCAGCAAACTTCATGCTTAACGTCATGCAGTTCCTCCCATTGTGGCCAGGAACTTAACCGAAGCTTCTTGCTTAAATTGCTGAATTTAAACTACAAATGACAGAGTCTTTGCAAAGGTGTGGGCTTTTCTCAAGGCTGGCGTTATTTAAGGTCTGTGTATGTTAGAATCTGATACCTGAGTATCAACCTGCAGTTTGTCAGGGCTGCAGTGAATCCACCCTGGATTCCTGTTTCATGGGGGAAGAATTGCACCAAAGTAACCACTGAAGGTGCAGCACAGATCTTGCCGGAAGTATTGAGAAGCAAATTTTGCCTGGTAGATCTAATATTTTTCCAAATAGATACTTTGTGGGCATAAGCCAGAGAAGCCATAAGTATCTTTTGATTTTTTTTTTTTTTTTTTAGATTAAAGATTTTGTTCTTGCTGCACATTTTTTTACTTTTTTGGCATATGCTGAGGTAAGATCCTGGATACGAAGACCTCTTGAAAATGATTTTTCAAGTGCTGCTCCCTCTCTACCTTCTTGGCCTGTCCTCAATTTTTCTTTCTGGGTTAGACTACTAAGTGGGAAAGCACTGGTTATGTAATAAATTACTGCATTGCTTTGGTTGGGTAAAGCAAGAGTTAATAAATTTTCTTGGGTTTTAGTTTTTTTTCCTTAACCTTAACTCCTGCTGAGGTTATAGCAACCTTGGGCTAAGCTTTGCATTCATCATACTGTTAAATAAAACAACAGGGGGGCGGGAGGGGATACAGTCTCACTATTGCCTACCAGTAGGAGAGTCCAAACAGAAGACTCTTTTGAGTAGCAATTATTTAATTTGCCCAGTCAAGGCACCGCGTTTATATACTATTTCACATTGAATTTGATTATGCCCTACAGACCTGGCTGGTCAAGGATTTGATACACATATTGGCTTGGGATTCGAGCTTTCTTTTTTATTTAAATAAAAATTTATATATAAATATATATATATACATATATACGTAGTTATATCTGTATATATATTGGGTATGTTTTAAGAATTTTTTCGCATGAGCGCAGCTGTTGTGATCAAATGTCTGGGAGGTAGAAGCACTGAATGAAAATAAAAGCATTTTTCAGCACACCCCCCCACTTTCCATGTGTCTTAACACAGGTTTATTTTACTCTTAGTTGAACTTTGGCCTCTTAATTGCCTAGAGTAGTTTGAAGCTTGCTTTTTTCTAACGCCTCTTTTAACTTTTGGCAAAGAATTAACTTTGCACTGAAACAGCTTCATCTCCCCTTGCCTCTGTCCATCTTTATCTCCTACTTGAAGCCAAGCATTCCAGCCACTCCCCTTGGAGCTGAGCAGAACGGGAGTGATGCAGCTGGGAGCCCATCAGGTCTGTTCCTCCCTTCTCAGCTCTGGGCATGGGGACAATGAAGGTCTTTTCCTGGCTGCCTGCTTCCAAGCCACCTGACACAGGCCCTGTGCCCCCTCATCCTTCAGTGCAGAGCACCACCCTCAGGTCAGCCTTCTCCTTCATTTTAATTAGTTTGCTCCTTCCTGCTGTGTCTTTATTAACACAGGGAGCTCATCTTAGTCAAGATAATTAGTGCAATATTCTAATCTAGGAGGACAAGCCCAGAATGTGCCTTTTTTTGACTGTAGTAATTGTGGATGTAAAATTAATTTTCAAAGATGGTTATGATAGGTTGGACACTACAGATTCATTTGTAATACTAGGAAGAAAATCTAGAGGGGCAAAAACCTCTTTACCTTTTATTTCCTAGTTCCCTTACCAGGTTAGGGATTATTCTTTTCTCCACATTTTCTCCTGGAATTCTTCAGTAAGCACTATTTAGATTGCTGGCCTACATGTGATGAATGCTTCCAAAATCTGTGGATTAGAAGGGAGACCTTACTGGGTTTTTTTCTCCTTCATCCAGCTCTCTGTGCTGTACTTTGTGCATAATGTCCTTGTTGTGATCAATGTCCAGGTGAATGCCCTGTTTGCCCAAAATTATAGTTTGGCTTGTTAAATAGTTTGTTTAGTATCTACTAACAGTATTGATTTTTGACGTTGTTTCATCCCCTCTTACCCTTTTTCTGCTTTTTTTGCAGAAGTTCAGTTGATTAAACAAATAAAACATCAAAATGCAGTGCATGCTCTTTAAGTTTTTTCTGGAAACTGCACCTAAAATGTTCCGGTTTTGTGGAAAAACTGGGAGACCCTGGGGGACAGATAGCTCTGTATGTAGTGGCAGCATTGATGTTTACAGCTAACAAGCGTAAAGATGTCTGGAGTGACTCTGTGTGTCTTGCTACACTCACTCCTGTAGCCCATCATTGTCCCAGTCGTACAGGAATTCTGGCCACCTCAGTGAAATTGGTCTTGGCTACCAAGTGGTTTAGTTCCTTCTATTGGACAAGAAGAAGCAGTATTACCATGGTGTCAGGGCACTGCTGCATCCTTTGGTAGGTAGGTTAAATTTTCTGCTGCACCAGACAACTCTTGATATCTGGGTTTCAGCCAGATGGACAGCATGGACAAACCTTCAGAATAGGAAGCTTCAAGTGGTAGGTTAAGCTTCAGTGTGTCAGCGATTCAGTCAGTATATAAATGATGTCTGTTTATTCTGTGGTGTTATTTCCCTCCTTCTGTCAACATCTCATCTGTCTGTCCTGTGACCTAGTTCTTTTTCCTTAATAGGAGAAGTTTAAACTTTTTCTTCTGCCCTTCTTGCATGCTGTCCTATTTCAGAGTAGGACTTTTTTTCTGTAGATCAGAGCACCTTTCCAGCTAGCGGCACTTCTATCCCTGTTCTTCTCAAGTTCTTCTCTGTGCAGTCTTTTCTGAGCCGTCTCTCCCCTTTTTGTGTCTTTTTCTCCTGTGGCTTGCCCATCCACCCTCCCTGATTGTGTAACAGTGACAGCTTGCTGCCTCAAAACAGAGCATTCAAATGAATTCGCTTAGCCAATAACTTCTGTGAAGTTGCCTTTTCTAATGGTGTTATTACTCAGTGATGCACAAATGTGATATTGCCCCTACTGGTAGGCAAACAGGGGATCTGTATAAACATGGTAAACTGCTGTTTTTCTTTAAAGGAGAGCCAAAGACTTGTGCTTTACACTTTTTTTCCCCTGGTGTAGCCATTTTGATTGTCAGACATTTGTGTAGGGTATTGTGAGTTGACTGTATTATCTGAATAACAATTTCCAGAAGTTAATGATTGTCAAGCCTTGCCCATGCATTGAATTGTGGAAAACCATTCCATTTAGTCATACAGTTTGCAATGTACTGAGATGTATCTGAGGTGTTGTGATGTGTTTTCAGTCTCTCATGCACTCTCAGCTGACTGAGTGGCTCATTTAGAGAGGGAGAAGGAAAATAGAAATGTTATAATCCAAGAAGCCTTGTTTTTAAGTGTTTCTAAATTGAATACTGATTGGAAATTTCTTCAGTTACAGCAAAAGATAAATCTGTGTTACAAATGTGACTGACTTTTAAGTCCACTGGGACTGAAAATATTTGTGAAACACTAGCATTGCATTAAATTAGATGTGGAAGAACCAAACTTGTGATGATATTGTCTCTTGACAGCATGGACTGAGTAAGGTGGGGCAAATTTTCTATTAGAAAGGGCCAGGAGTGAGGCTTTTATTGATAATACAAGAAAGCTGCTGGCATTTCCCTTCCTTGAGCTACTCAAGCTCTCACAGACTTGTTACTAAAGTTTTTAGGTTCAAAGAGAAATCTCTTCAAGTCCAAGTAGCATAAAACCTCATTTCCATTGCCATTTATAATTTTGGATTATAACAAAGCAGACTTACAGGATAGTTATCTGAAAGACCCCCAGTATAGAGTTTCTTTCCTGGATTGGCTCTTTCAGACCTGCTTTTATGGTCCAAGAAATGCCATGCCAGTGTTCAGGAGGCTCAACAGCGGGGAGTGCCAGCCACCTTTTCTGCTCAAAAATGGGAGAAAAGACCCAAACATATGCAGTGTGCAAGTTTTTGTGTTAGTCTGTGTGTGTATGGAGAAGTGATTTTGGTCCAAGGATAGATAGAAGGAACACAGAGCAATGCTGCTGGAGCATGATTTTACCTTCATATTCAAATTTGTCATCATTCACTTTCCAAAGCACAGCCTTCCATTCCTGCCTCCTGATATTGCTGATTTAAAAACAACCCAAAAATAGTTAGCATGTCAGCAACTTAATTTCTTGTATCACTATAAATGAATTCCCATGGGGGGAAAAAGAGCAAGAGTTTTTGAGTTGCCTACATGGTAATGGAGTTATGAAGTGGAAAAACATCCACCTTGCTTAAGTGTAAAGTGGATTTCTGAGGAAAATGAAGCAGCTCTTCTAAGCCACCTTTTGTGTACAGCTATGGTGCCAAGAGATGGGTGGTTCTTATACAGATTATTATGTAGCACAGATTTATTTGCTCTCAATTCAAATAGACTCTCAAAATGTCAAAAACTTCATTGGGCATTTTCTTTTCCATAGTGAACTCCTACCAAATGCATTATTTTCTGTTGGAATGTCAGGGGATGACAGACTAAAGTTAGTTCTAGTTACACAACATAAGAAAGGGATTTGGGGAAATGTTATTCCAGCAGTGTCCTTCTACAGTTAACATGTGGCCTTTATGCTTCTGTAGGAAGAAGAATGTAACTGCTTAGTGTTGTCACAGTCTTCAGAGCACTTCTTGTGATGCAGGTTAGCAGAGAAATGAGAGCAAACTTAACATTTATTTTCTTTATAATTGTATTTCCTATTGGCAAGTGTAATGTTGTTCCATGGGAAGTGTGGCAAGCAAAGAGGCTGCAGCTTTTTCTGAAATTTCCCAGTGTAAAGAGCGCATGGCAATGTGGATTTGTCTGCATCAGAAACATCAGAGTCACTTGATGCTTAAAATATGTGGCCATAATAATCAAAATTGGATTCCTGTAGCTTAGTAACGTGAGTAATTAACTGATCTTTCCCAGGCAATCTTTGCAATTCCAGGGAGTTTGTGTATGATTTTTAGTGCTAATTGCAAGGTGTTCAGCAGTTGGGAGGGTTTAGGTGCCTAACTTCATCCAGCAAGGCAGCTTTCCTTGGATATACTGGTTGGATATGTTCATATGCCAGGAAACTGTTTTGAATATCCGCAAGTTTTAGGAAAACACAATTGTCCAATTTGAAAAATACAGTATTGGGAGAGACAGAAGCAACAGGTAGTGCAGTCTCTGGAAATAAAAACCATTAGATATGATGGAATTACATGTGAAATGTGTATGGGGTAAATGTGTCTGTAAGAGCAAAAAAAATATTGTGGAGTATTTGATGCTCAAGAAATTATTTGCTTCTTCATAATGTTAAAAATATTTCATTAATAGTTCTGTGGCGGACAGTACTCACAAGTCTTTGGCATCCAAACCAGATTGTATATCAGATGGATCCCACAACTGGATGTGTGCACTGACCTCTTTATTTGTAGCTTTTTAAAAATAAATTTGGCAGCAGCCTTTAATAAATGCATGAAGCAACCTGAGAGGAAGAAGCAATCCCATTCACATCACAGCTGCTGCACAGCTCACAATTGGTACCGTTCATCCGCAGCCTCTTGTAAGTGAAGCTGATCAACATGCACAAAACTAATCACTTTTAGAGTTTCCCCTAATTTTAAGGAATTCCCATTCCCCCTTTAGCCTCTGCTTGCTGTGTAAGCAGCTTTCATGCTAAAAGGATCTTTCCTTGAAGTCAGCTTAGCAGCTGTTTTGTAGCTTGGCTATTTTTCCCTATTTTCTCTTAACTGGTAGCGTTGTGTTAAGCTCTTCCCCTCCTTGTATTTCTTGCTTTGGGGAGGAAGAGGTGAAGCAAGACATGTGTGAGAGGAGGGAGGAAGAATTGTGGGATCTATATGACAGCTCCCACTACTTTGAAATCACCTACTTCCAGTTGTGGGATTTCTCGATATATGATTTTTTTGTGGTTTTTGTAAGTCTAAATTTCTTTGATCTTGTTAGTTCCTTACAAGTCTCCCCGAGACATTCTGCAGTCATTATCACCTTTTTGGGTGGAGTTTATTTTATTTTTTGGGTTGTTTGTTTTGTTTGGTTTTTTAAATAACTTTTTAACATTGGTGCATATATGCTTGGGATAGAGCTCATGTAATTATCCAATCGTATTGATTGTATGTGATTGTGCCCTGCAGAGGTATATTTAACAAAAAATAAAATAAAGGATAGTCTAGGTAATAAAGGAGACCATGAAATTTGTTGAGTCAGGTTATGAACTATTTCTTAAATTTATTTAGGATCCTAGATAAGTGAAATTACATCTGCTGTTCTCATGATTCAGTGCTAAACAAAATATCATTCTTTCTTTCCTTGTGTTTTTCCTTGCTTTTCTTCTGTTTTCTTCCTTTCCTGTTTCTCTTTCCCATAAACAAAAATTCTTTCATGGGAGTGGCTGCCTCTGGGTTGATAATGTGGGTATTTATTGTTTGTAGCTATCAAAACATTCACAATAGGAGTAGACATGAAGTAGAATGTATGAGAAGAACTCCATAAATTGAATTATTTGCAAGTTCAGAGGAATTATGAATTTTTCTACATACAGGCCTGGTCATGGGGGAGGTGTTCAGAGTGACATAGGGAATTGCTATGTCTTTTCCAGGAAAGGTTAGTTGCTTTGCTACCTCTTGGGAAAACTGAGATAACAAAAGGAGTAGAAGAAAGTTCTCTATAGCCAACTCCCTGTGTCTTTACTCCTACAGTATACTTTTTAGACTTGAAAGAAAAACCTTCTAGGTACTCTGCTGAAGTGGGAATGCATTGAAGGAAGCAAAAGGCAAGAGGATCCAGAGATTTGAAAAGTCAGTATTGGTCTGTTTTATTTCATTCTCAGACCTGTAGAGCCAACAGTGTCACTTTTGTGTGAAAGAACGAGGGAGTGGAGACCTACTGTAAATGCATGGCAGTTACATAGAAAAAAACATATGTTGAAATGCTA
The DNA here is from genome assembly GCF_031753505.1 of Anomalospiza imberbis. Taxonomy (NCBI): domain Eukaryota; kingdom Metazoa; phylum Chordata; class Aves; order Passeriformes; family Viduidae; genus Anomalospiza; species Anomalospiza imberbis. Next base: position 7,934,077 of record NC_089689.1, on the reverse strand, counting down.
TTTCTTCTTCCCTCTTTACCTTGCTTTTCTCCCTGACTCCACCTTGCACTCACAGAATGTCTGAGGGTCCTTTTGAGTTGCAGATTAAACAAAAAAAAAAAGTGGAAAAGTGATTCACTATTTGGTTTGTAAATAGATGGAAGTGTCTACAAGGTCTTACCTGCTTTTCTGTCAGCATTTATGTTAAGTCATAAATTAATGAAGAACACTTTGAAGTATCTCTTGTTTTCTGTCTGGGATGAATGTACATTCTTCTAAATTTTGTGTGAGGTGTAAAACTGTTGGACCATCTGAGTAAGATTTTCATCAGCTCAAGCTGTGTGTATTCTCTGCTGGGCTGCAGCATAAGAGATGCCAAATAGCAGAGAAGCCACATGTCTCCTGGGTTTGGTCTGCTCTCTTCTGACTTCACCTGTAAACAAAGTGGATCCTTCACCTGTTCACCAGAGGTGAACAAGAAAAGATACTGAAAATAATCAGGTTTTTTTATTTGCTCAGAGTGTACATATTTTAAAAGCAAACCAGACCCTTCAGAGCAAAGAGTGAGCAGCATTTGTCATCTAACGTTGAGCCTGGTTTGGAACTTGCCTTAAAGTGAAAGTAAGTTTTGCTCCACAGTCTGCTTTGTGGTTTTTAGTCTTCTCCTTTCACACCATTTGTGGTCTTCAACAAGTCATTGTCTGTAAATCTGAAACTGGATGAAGCTGCTGCTTCACTGAAAAACTGTTCCTCTACTCCAGGGCAAGCACAGCCTTCTGCCCCTCGAGTTTGTGCATAATGTTCATTACTGTTGTCTTAATATTCTTGAGCCTGGGCACCATGGGTCAAGGTAAGGTGTGTTTTGCTGGGCTGAAGCCCATCACTGCTCATTATTAGGCCCCCTCACACTTCCACACTTACTTCCTGGATGAGTCAAAGCATTCAGTTCCTATAACGGAATTGTAGTTAGTGGGAAATCCAGCAGAAAACTAAGTTGCAGTTGGTGATGGTTTCCGTACCCTTTCTCCCATTAGTCTGAGGATTCGGAATCCTCATGTAGTGACTCACTTCAGAAGGGGAAAAAAGAGAGCTGAATTCCAACAGTGGCTGGCTTTTAAAAGGAAGATCTGGAGCACTGGAGAGTCAGATCCATCTGGAAGGAAGTGGTGGGTGCTCTGCATCAAGAGAGATTGGGGGAAACTTGCTGAGTTTCTTCATGTGGGGAGACCAGGCTCAGTGGATGGTACCTGCTGGATTTTTTTTCCCCTTTGGATATGGATAGCAGGATAGAAAGAATCTTGAAAAGGCTAGCTCATGAGATTGCTTGATCCCATCTTGCTCTGTGAGTGCAAGAGTCATTTTCCCTGTGCGTAGCCATGAAACTCAACAGTGAACACCCAAAGCACAAAAAAAATTAAGGCTATTTATGTTCCTCCTCACCCATCAGGTATGTTTAAGCACTGTTTCTTTTCAGCTAGGATGTGTTCAGTTGTTTCTGTAACCTTCCTCCTAACTGTGAACTCCAGCTCCCTGAGGACTAAAAATATGGGAGAGGCTAAAACCAAAGTGTGATGCTTCATCTGTCTTACCACAGGCTGCCAGGCTTTGGTGCTTGATGGTTTTGAGCCTCTGATCTTTGCTTTGGGTTTGGGAGAAAAACAGCCCCTATACTAGAGCAAACAAGGCATCTAGCAGTTTGGATTAAGACACTGGCCATCTTGGGTGCTTCCTGGACAGCTCTGCTCAGATGTGAGTGCTGGGTTGTTGCTTGGAGCTAAATTGGCCATAAGTTACCGTTTACATGCTGCATTCAAATGATAGATTTACTCAGCTACCCTAGAATAAATGCCTTGGGAGCTCTGTGGGATGTGCCTAGTTGTTTGCTGTTGGTTTTACTGCTTTAAACGACCTCTGAGCACTGGGTAAGTGGAAACCTGTGCTTGGATGTCTGCCTGGGTGTGGAGCATCCCTAATCATCTGAAAACTCTGGGATCTGTGAACATGTCAGTTACCTCAAAAAATTAAACCTGAAGTAACAAGGTACAGTATGTGAGTCCTTCCTTTCTCATGGAGGACATTTTTACATTACCTTTTAATTTATCTCCACAATCTGTCCCATTTAACTATGTCCCATACTGATACAGTAAAGTTTTACTTAACCCAGACCTGTTTGCAATTGCATTTTCCATTAAGGGAAAATGTTCCTCTCACTGGAGAGTCTGCTCCTGGGATTTGAAATTCAGAGGGCAATGCTGCAGAATATGTAGAGCAGCTGCATCCTGGAACAGAAATGGTGTTCAGTTCAGTTCTGCTCACTACACTGCCATGTGAATCTGGACAGGAGTTGAGGGAGCTGCTGTTAATCCTCAGCTTTTCAGCTCTGCAAGTGAAAGGTCACAGAATATCCTGGACTGGAAGGGACCCACCAGGATCACAGAGTCCAAGTCCTGGCCCTGCACAGACACTTCAACAATCCCACCCTGTGCCTGAAAGTGTTGTCCCAACACTCCTGGAGCTCTGGCAGCCTTGGGGCTATGACCATTCCCTGGGGAGCCTGTTCCAGGTGAGTGTGTTTAAGATGGGATGTATTTGAAACTGCAGAATGTGAATTGGGGCAATTTCTCCCAACTTGTCTGTTCAGGAAATGGGGAACAGGTGACAGGGCTTGGGACAGATGGGGGAAACATTTTGCTTGGCTACAGGATCCCTAAACTAGATCTACAAATAGTTTTATATAATTTTTATTCAAACTCCTGAAGGGTTTGAGGTTTTTCTCATGGGATAAGCAGTTCATTTTCTGTTGGCAAAAACTGAGGGCATGTGGCACTTGTATGGGGCAGGTGGTCAAACTCTCCCTTGTCAGATTGAACTTTAAAACCTCTTTCAAACTAAACATTGCCTCTTTTTTTCCTACTCTTTGCTTAACCTTCGGCAGCTGGTCATCAGCCTTTGGCCTTAGCATCCTACTCCCCTCCCACCATCCCCTGCTGCTGTCTCAGCTCTGTTTGAGCACAGAAATCCAGTGGGGAAACTGCTTTGGGCTCAAGCAAGACTGTTCTCTCAAAAATTTGCATTTACCTCCTTAAAGCAGAAGGCTGGAGGTACAGGGGCAGGTAAGAGAAATAGATTCCACACATCTTTCATTGTTAATTAATTCCTTGAAACAGCTTCTTTTCCCTTAATAGGAGCCTATGAATTTTAGCTGCTGCCAGAGTGCCTTTTTGCTCTATTAGAGGGAGTCCTCTCACCCCGAGGTGTCATGAAGGCTGGTGTACTAATTTGTCAGGCTTGACTTATCCCCAGCCTGCAGCAATCATGGTGTGGAGGGCAGTGAATGAAGTCGGGAAGCCCTGAGTAATTGCTGGCTGCAAAAGTACACTGCTGTTTTGCTTTGGACTCTGGTTTTGGGTGTGAGGCAGTGGGGAAGGTTTCTCAAGAGCCTAAATTAATCTCAAAATGGTTTGAGCTATTTTATATTAGCTGAGCTGTGTAGCACAGTGCTTGGGTGCTGTGGGACATTCCCACCATTACCAGTAGCGCCAGTAGGTTCAGTAGGGTGGGTGCTGGGGGTCTGTAAGCCCAGTTAATCATCCTGTCCTGCAGCCATTGAAGAGTGGGATGGAAATGGCACGTGCTGGTGAGAGCCCAACCATGTTGTACAGCAGCCGAGGGATCGGGAAGTTTCTCAATGCTTCCCCAGAGCCTTCTGATTTTGAGCTGAATCAGCAACTTGTTTCTTGGCTTTCTGCACTTTTTGTTGCTTCACCCTTGTAAGAACCTTTTCTAATTTCTACGTTCCCCCTTGCCAGTAATCCTTTGGAGGCAGTGCTGTTGTGGGAATACTTTTGGCATCCTTCCAGGTTGACACATGGAATGCATGCCGGTGCTGCAGAGGAAAAGGGAGCATTGAAGAGCTGTGGGAGGAGAAGGAGTGGGTTTTGGCCAAATGCTATGACAAAGAGCTGGTCTAAGAAACAGCAAGGGCTCTTGCCTGTAAGAGACAAGACTGGATGTGTCAGAGGCCAGGTCAACCTTAAAGGGTGGTAAAGTAGATTTAAGGCGTTAGCATAAAGTCCTGTATCTTCCCTGAATTGATGGGGTCGGGGCTTCACTGCAGATAAAAAAAGGGAGTCTTTCTCATTTAATGAGAGCAGGGTGAGGATGGAGGTGCCCTCCCCACTCTTGTGCTTTGGTCTTTAAATATGAGTTTAGATTAACAGCACTTTGTGTGATGGCAAACACCACAAGCTGCTTCTGGCTTAACAGAAGCAGGTGTTTGTCCTTGTACAGACAGGGTCAGGACCTGGCTTTCCCTGGAGGTGAGTGGAGTGACAGGGCACAGACCATCGTGAGGTTGTCCTCTCCATGGTGGGACCGGCCACAAGTGCGTCAGTGCTGCTGGAGCTGCAGGACCAGGTGTGGGTGAGGGAGGGCTGCTGCAGGCAGTGAAGGGCTCTGCTCCTTGCCCTGGGATTGCAGAACACTGGAGTGTGGCTGGCTTGTTGCTGGCTGACTTTTCCTGTGGGATTGAAAGGTTCGGAAGAACAGCACTTCCTGGAGTATTTTCAATTGTCTTAATATGTTTCCTTTCTCTTGGCCTGGGTGTTGTTTTTTGTTTTTGAATTGGCTAACTTCCCTCCCTTTTTAGATTTTTTTTTACCCTTTGTGGTGTTGCATCTGTCCTAAACCTTTCGCAAGATGATCTGTGTGTCATTACCAGCGAGAGCTGTGGCCATGGCCTGAGTCCCTCTTGTTTTGCTGTGCTATCACACAGCCTTGGGCTCCAGACAGTCTTGGTGCCAGATGAGGTAGTTTCTGCTTTTGCAGAGGAACTGGAGCACAGATGAAGTCATTGGCCAAGAGCTCAGGGAGAGGGTGTGGAAAACCCCAGAGGTCTCCTTCATCCCAGATCAGCCTTTGAGCTGCTGCCTTTTTTCTCCAGCAGGTGCTGGCCCACCAGCACTGGAAGATCACAGACTGGAGGTCACCATTGCTAAATGCAGGTGACTTTTAATTTAGTTTCTCAGAGGGAAATGCTTGGTAGCCATCGCAGTGAGTATGTGGAGGCAGGCAGAGACTTACCTAACTTAGACACATGTTTGAAAAAGTGCCCTGTAGCAGACAAGACCTGGGCAGGCTGCCAGCCCCTCCCAGTAGTTGTTTCCCAAACTGTTGTGGCTGTGGTGCTTGAGCTTCCTCCCATGGGGTACATAAACAAAGCAGTCATGCAAAGGGCATCTTAGAACCACAGCGTGCAGGCCCTGGGATGGCTCGTGAGGCCTTGCTGCCAGAGCTGGTGGGTGATGGGATTTAGGAGGAAATTGTTCCCTGTGAGGGTGTGAGGCCCTGGCACAGGGTGCCCAGAAAAGCTGTGGCTGCCCCATCCCTGGAAATGTCTAAGGCCACATCGGACAGGGCTTGGAACAACCTGGGATAGTGGTGTCCCTTCCTATGGCAGGGGGTGCAACCAGATGATATTTAAGGTTCCTTTTAACTGAAACCATTCTGAGGTTCAGTGTGCTTTAGCAAAGGGAAAAATATAAATTATCTCTCTTTTGCTGGAACACAGTAATTACCATTAGCCTGCACTCTTTAGGTACCAAGGACAACCAGTTTGCATTGAGGTGTTATGAACTTTGGACGGGAATTGTTGTGATGTACCAGCTACACCATACTGCTCATAAAGTACATTTTTTGGGGATTAGAGATGTAGATGCTCAATCCATGGAGGGACCAACTTCCTTGGAGACCTTTTCCTTATCACCTTTCTTCTCTGCCATAGTATCTCCTCCATCAGTAACTGAAAAGTACTGTAAGGCTGAGGTGAGCCTGGCAGGGTCCTTACACTGTAGCCACCTCACTGGCCAATGGAGAGGATTCAAAAATTCAAATCATCCATTTTGGTACAAACTTGTCAGGGCTGAGCCTACTGCTTAAAAAAGAGGGGGCCCATGTCACTGGGAAAACGCTGGTTTCAGCATATTGCTTCTGAAAGCGTTGTGTGCTCACAGGCAAGCTTGTCCTCCTGCTGTCTGTCTGTCCTCATTTGTCCTGCAGGTCCAGGGCAAAAGGATGATTGGAGAGGACTGTGGGACTGCTATCACTGTGATGCTGGCTGGAAGGGGCCTGTGACCGTGGCAGCAGCACAGGTTTCACAGACCGGCCGTGTGTCTAAGCTCTCTCTCTGGTTCCAGGACAATGCATCTCTTTGTGCTGTGTCTGCTCAGTGTCTGGGGGCTGGCTGCCCCTGAGCACTACGCCGTGGAAGACATCTGCACCGCAAAGCCCCGTGACATCCCAGTGAACCCCATCTGTATCTACCGCAACCCTGAGAAGAAGCCCCAGGAGGGTGAGGGGCAAGAGCCAGCAAAGGACAAGCTCCCGGAGTCCACCAACCCCCGGGTCTGGGAGCTGTCAAAAGCCAACTCTCGGTTTGCTGTCATCTTCTACAAGTACCTGGCTGACTCCAAAGACAATGGGCAAAACATCTTCATGTCACCCCTCAGCATTTCCACAGCCTTTGCCATGACCAAGCTTGGAGCCTGTGGCAGCACCCTCCAGCAGCTCATGGAGGTTGGTGGAGATTCCTCAGCCTTTTCCTGTAGCAGGCCTGAAAGACAGGAAAGGTGATCATGGCTAATGGCTGCTCTCAGGGTCAGGATGGCTCCTTGCCTTGAGAAGGAAATCCCGAGTTGGAAGGACCTTAAAACTCATCTCGTGCCATGGACAGGGACACCTTCCACTAGACCAGGTTGCTCCAAGCCCTGTTTCTGGATTTGTCTAGACCCCAGGTCTTTCCCCTTACTCCCTATTTGGATCCAGCATTCCTGGGTTTGGGGGGTTAGTTTTTATCTGGAGGAAAGGAAGCCCATTTGGAAGGTGAAGGAAGGGAATGACAACAGTTTGCTTCTTGCAGATTGACCTAAGCTTTTCCTTATGAAAAAAGTAGGAAAAGCCATGATATCAAGTCCCGCTTTTTCACATTCCTTCTCTCTTCCTTGGGACAAAAATCAGACACGCAGGAGACCTCGCAGTCCACCTGACTTCCAGGGCAGGGGAGCCTGTACAGGGGGAGCCTCTTCCTCCACCTGTTGGCCCTATACTCAGGGGATAGTTCTGATCCCAGACTAAGAGGTAATTCTGAATTCTGGCTCTTCCATGCAGCTAATTTAACTCCCTGCCTGTCCTAGCACCCTTCTCAATGTCAGACCCACTCACCTGCTATGTGGGGTTTGATGCTGCCCATACCTTTTTCTCCAATGGGAGACCTCAGCCCAGAGGAGCCTTTCTCCCTGCAATGAGGAGGTGTGAATCAAACCCCTCTGTCCTTACAAATCCTACCACTGGAACAAATAATGTTGGTGGTCTCCTGCCATTATCCACCCAGCCTGAGTGGAGCAGCTATAAACACATCTCCACATCTACACCTGAGCGTTCCCCTCTGGGCAGTCCTTCCCACTGGAAGGGGAACCTTCTCCATTGAGCCACCCACACCTGCAGTCCTAACCCCCCTTTCCCCTATGAAATGGCTGGGAACACCAGGAATGCCTTACAGGAAAGAGTGCCAAAGGAGGGTCATAAAGAGCAATGTGCTGTGGGATTTTCTGTGCCTTAAAGCCCTGAGGTTGGATAGCAGTAGACAAATCATAATTGTCCTTCCAGCTGGCAGCTGGGAACAGATAAAAAAAAATTCCCTGTGCTGCAAAAATCTACCCACAAAATGATTGCTGCATATTCCCATTCCCTGTAAAAATAGATAAGAGGTACCAGAAGTACCCAACAGGCCATGAGAATTCCTCCTGGGAAAGAGCAGCCTTTAGCATTTTCACAGGAGGGTTTAGCACATGTGAGCCCTCCCATGACCTGATATGACCCAAGAGCTGCTTCTAGGCCCTGTGGGTGCAATGCTCATCTCTAGGGTGTGGTAAGGGGTAATGAACACCATGTTAATTTTAACAGCACTTAAAGGTCTGGGGCAGGTGATATGTTGATTTTCCATAGATTTGGGTTCCCACACATGGAGGGTGAAGCTCTGAGGGCCTGCAGATTTGTTGATGTTGAGGCAAAGGCTGCACCACCATTTCCTCTGGGGCCCAGGAGCACAAGAGCCTCCTCATGGATTCCTTGTTGCTGTTTGGCTTGTCCAGGTCTTTAAATTTGACACCATTTCAGAGAAGACATCGGATCAGATCCATTTCTTCTTTGCCAAGCTGAACTGCCGCCTTTACAAGAAAGCAAACAAATCCTCAGAGCTGGTGTCAGCCAACCGTCTCTTTGGGGAGAAATCTTTGGTCTTTAATGAGACTTACCAGAACATCAGTGAAATCGTTTATGGAGCAAAACTCTGGCCCTTGAACTTCAAAGTGAGTTTGACCTTCTGAGGATTTTGCTTTTTTTGTTTGGTTCCACCCCCCACCCCCAGTCCATCGCTGTCTTTTGCCCAGAAGAAATGGGCTCTGGATGTGTGGGACACGAGTGAAAGCAACAGGGAATCTGGGATGCAGCTACTCTCACTTCAGCTCACCTTAACCACAGCCTCGTCCCCACTCATCATCCCTAAGCTTCATTGTCCTTCCCCAGCACATACCCTTGTGAACCTGTCTCCTGCAGAAGGGGTACAAAGAGGGGTTTAAAGCCCTCAGCTTGACCTTTTTTTGGTCTCTTCCTTTAGGAGAAGCCAGAACTTTCCAGGCAGATCATTAACGAGTGGGTGGCTAATAAGACGGAGAAGCGCATTACAGAAGTGATCCCAGAAAGTGGTATTGATGATCTCACTGTCTTGGTCCTGGTCAACACCATTTATTTTAAGGTAACAAAAGCTAACAGAACTGGGGAGCAGCACACTTCCTTGGAGGAAATATGGTGCTTATGTTTGTTTTCCCCCTCTCCTTTTTAGGGGCACTGGAAATCACAGTTCCCAGCTCCAAACACAAAACTGGATGTATTTCATAAAGCCAATGGTGAGACCTGCCAAGTCCCAACTATGTACCAGGAGTCCAAATTCCGCTACGCTTTCATCCCCCAGGACAAAGTCCAGGTGCTGGAGCTGCCTTACAAAGGGGATGATATCACGATGCTGCTGGTCCTGCCCAGTGCTGGGACACCACTGGAGGAGGTAGAGCGAGACCTGACATTGGAGAAGCTGCAGGGCTGGATAGATTCCATGAAGGAGATGTCTCTCTTTGTCTACCTCCCTCGCTTCCGTGTCGAGGACAGCTTCAGTGTCAAGGAAAAGCTGAGGAAAATGGGGCTAGAAGATCTCTTCAGTCCAGAAAATGCCAGACTCCCAGGTGAGATGTGGAGATAGGGCAGTGCAGGGTAGAGGTGAGGGGCAGCCATTCCTCCCTAGGCAGGGCAGTAGGCGCAGCAGCACGTGAGGAACAAGCACATGAAAGCATTTATATGTTGCTGCAGCCAGTGATGGACTCTCTGGTGAAGTCCCACCATGGACACTCAGCCCTGCTCTGCGCTGAAGACATGGCAGTTGAGCAGTCAGTTGCACATGCAGGAGGATGTTTCTGTTTTGGGGCAGCCATGCCTTCTGCCTGAACCCAGGCCATGAAGGATGGGAATGTGTTCTTTCTTGAGCTGTCTCTGAACTCAGTTTTACCTTTGTATATTTTTATATTTCAGGTATCGTTGCAGAGGGCCGCACAGACCTGTACGTGTCTGAGGCTTTCCACAAAGCCTTCCTTGAGGTGAGCCTTGCTTTGTGCCAGCGTGTTTTGCTTTTTAAAAACAAATATTAAGGGGAAAAAATAGCTCTGAAGCTACAGTGCTCACTTCTCAGCAGTCTGGGGCTTTGGAGGGAGACTGGCCCATGTTCTGTGGAGGAGGAGGAGGATGGTGAGCCCTCTCCATGCTGCATAATGTCTGTATTTTAATCCCATCTTGTCTCTTGGCTGACAGGTGAATGAAGAAGGCAGCGAGGCCTCAGCTGCTACAGCTGTCACCATCTCTGGCCGTTCCTTCCCTATGAACAGAAAAATCTTCAATGCCAACAGGCCTTTCCTGCTTTTCATCCGGGAAGCTGCCCTCAACACCATCATCTTCATGGGCAGGATAGCTGATCCTTGCTCCTAGAGGGGCTGCTAGGGCCTCACTTCTCCCTCCTCTGCCTCGGGAAAAGGAGACGTGGGGTATTGCCACAAAGCATGGGCTGCTCCTGGAGTGGTTGGTCTTGCTGTTTGGTGCCAGCTGCAGGGAGGGACTGCAGCCAGCTGGGCTGTCCCTGCTCCTCCCTGCCATGTCAGGTGAGGGGGCTCATAGGTCACCTCACCTGTCCTGTCCTTCGTGGCAAGGAAAGCTGAATTTCATCTGGTACCAGTATTTTTGTGGCACCCAAGTCCAGCATTGTTGTCCTTCCTGTGCCCAACCCTCTGTAACTCTGATCACTTGGTTCATTAAAACCAATAGATCTGTATGTAACAGACTGCTCTCTGAATGCACAGTTTACACCGAGCCACTTCCTACACTTATTTAAATTCTTCTTTTCCAACAAATGGGGCTCCACACCAGAAAGGTGAGTGGAACAGCAGCAGCCATAAGGCTTGTGCTGGCTGGGCTAGGAACACCCTTCTGCAGCTCCCTGTGGATGGAAGAGCTGCCAAACAGCTGAGCCCTACTTGCCAGCAGCTCTGGTGTGTCCTGTGTGCCCAACTGCTGGGGCCACTAGTGACAGCCTTGCACAGCCAAGGCTTTGAAACTTTTTTAATGCTAACTGCTGCTAACAGTGACTGTAGGAGCAGTGCCCATGAACCACGACAGTGCCCAGGTAAGGTAACTGGTACCTGTAGCTTTGATAAAAATAAATTATTTCACCTGCAAGTTTACTCCAGGAGCTGAGGTGTCCTGGCCTGCTGCCAAGCCACACGTGATCAGACCTCTTGTCTTCTCAGGGTGGCTGTATTGCTGTAGGACCTTTGGCAGGGCTGTCCTGAGGATGCAGAAGATTTCTCCATTTCAGGCAGATGTTTCAAACCAAACAGTGAAAGCACAGTTCCTGTCCTCAGGAGGTGATGGAAGTGGTGTGTGCAGACAGTGGGTTGCACTCCCCAGTGGGCCATTTACTCTGAATTTTGTAGGACCAGCAAAATATCCACCTTTGTAAAGGCTTCTCTTGGCAGGTACTGCTAGAGCAGCCAAGCAGTGAGGGAGTTAACTTGGATAGAGCTGGTATGTCAGATCGTTGGTCACTGGGTCTCTAGTTTTGGAAGCTATCAGGGTTTTGACTCTTTCCTGTTCCTAGTAGGATTGTTTGAGCATCTGTGCCAGCAGTATGTGACTGGGACACGGAGAGCCACCTCCTCCATTGTCCCACGGGCCATGGCAAACTGTACACATCTGAAAAGTGTCCTTCAGGGGCTCCTTGAGGTACGTGCTCCCCTGGAGCAGTACCTTGGCTGGGACCCTGGGAGAAAAGGGAAAGCATTTTGAAAGTAACAAAGAGGTCAGAAAGCAGCTCTTCCTCTCCCTCTCCCTGCTCTCCTCTGGCAGTTACCACTGCGGCTTTTCTTGCTGGATCCCATCTTCTGCCTGTGAGTGTCACTGAGAGACACACAACCTCCTGTAATCACTGCCTTTTTCAGCTGTGCTCCGGGCTGTGGAGGTGGACACTGGTGAAAGAGGAGGGCTGAGGCCGTGCCTGGGCCTCCCTAGCATGGCACTGAACCAAAATGCTTCCCCTGCCATAGGCAGCTGGGAAAACATCCAAAACTTGGCCTGCAGTAAGAGCACATGGCTTGTTCCTCCTGGGGAGATTGAAAAGGGCTGAGCCTGCTGAGGAGGTGAGACAAAACTCGGCCAAGAAGGACAGAAGCCATGTGAGTTGCCAGGAACTGTGCAACCTCTCTCAAGCTGCTCAGCTTAGGAGAGTGTGGAGCTGCCCACAGTCAGGACCAGGCAGAAAATCCACGTTGGGTAAGAACCAGTCAGCTATAAGACACAGACAAGGATCTGAGTATTAAACCATTTAATTCTCAAACCACTCACATGCATAATGTTCTTTTACACAGTGTTAAAAGAAAGAAGAAAATGCATTTTGTTTAATACAAACAGAATTTCAAGTATACAATTATAGAATTTTCCAAGATTCTTACCCAAGTTGCTAAGTTCTCATTCACATTGTTCTTAAAGCTGTCCAACGAGAGCGCTTTTTGCTAAACTGCTTTCAATGCAATTGTACAGTCCCCTCTACCTTGGTTTTATTTCCCCTTTCCCAACTCTGGTTCCCCTGCCACCCCTGCCCTCCCCCCTCCAGCAGTGCTGGCTGTCCCTGGACATAATGGCCATGGAGCTTCTGTTTGCTAGTGCCTGCTGGAAGAGGAAAAGAGAAGCAGTCATGGAGGGCCAGTTTGGAAACAGCTTGGAAAATCACTGAAGAACAGTCTGATATCCACAAGTTACAGCAGGCTTACTCTTCAGCCTACTCCAGACTAGTCTGAACACTGACTTTTTTTTTCTTGAAATAAGGACTGCAACCAGAAATAAAATAAAATAATAAAAAAAGAATAATTAGTACAGCAGGAAAATTCTTAACTGTGAAAGTAAGTCTTGAGTGTTAGGACACTCAAGGTTTGATTTATAGTCACTAGTTGAAGGTGACAGCACAATTTCTGTTACAAATGGTTACTCTGCAAACCAGCTCAGAGCAGAATCAATGTGGGACATACAAACTTGGATTAAAAAAGAAAAAAAAAAACAAACAGAACTGACGAGGGCTCCATATTCTGTTATGGAAAAAGCCCACAACCCCGGTAACAGCTTTCTCCTGGCTTTGCTGTTCAGCTTAGCTCAGCCCTGGGCTGCCAGCTGGGTTGTAACGGGGTGCAACTTCTGACCTGTTAAAAAACGGGGTTTAAATCTTGACAGGCAAGGGTGGGCTTCTCTTGAAAGATTCCAAAGTCTCCTAACAGCCAGCAGCCCCATCAGTGCCTGGGCACGGCGGGGCTGCTCCGGGCAGCGTGGGGGCCGTGTCGGCGCGGGGGGCTGCTGGAGGTAGAGCTGCCATGCCCAAGGGTCTGGCAGCATTGCTCCCCCCGAGCTGTGGCTGCCCAGGAGCTGCCTGCCCGTACAGCCGTGTCCCCAGCCAGCCACGGCTGTACTCGTCTGACGAGTTAAAGTGCATTGTGGCAGAAAAGGGTTTGCTTTTTAATTTATTTTTTTTTTAAGAGGAACCTATTTAAAGTGCTGTTCTAGTTTGGAAAGGGACTGTTTAGAAAAAAAAATGGCACCTTTTCACATGAGAGATTTGCTCTCTGTATGTGTATATATATATATATATAAATTTGCAGAGTCAGATCTGCTGACTAATGAACAACATATAAAAGTGTATTTTATCTTATTGCTTTTTTTTTTTTTTTTTTTTTTTTTTTAAATGCTGCCTGCTGCCTTGGAGGCAGGAGGGAGATGGATTCTCCTTTACCTTCCCCACCATTAACTGATTTCCCAGTGCAGGAATGTGGTCTCCCAGCTCTGGCCCGAGGGACAGTTCACTGTCATGCAGCACATGGGGGTGACAAAGTCCCCCTGAACTATCACAGCCCCATGGCCAACCTGCAAAGGGTCACAGTAAGGAACTGGAGGCCAAGAAAGACTGTGGACCCCAAGGGACTCCCATTGCTCCTGCCAGATGCCATTTTCATTAGAGTCACTTTACAAAGCAGACTTGCATTTCTGAAACACAGAGGTAAGGAAAACAAATCTCTTTAAAGTGAAAGCTTTGCTGCTAGAGTGTGTAGTGTGGTAACCTCAGCACTCCAAGAGAGAGAGGTAGTTACTGTCCTGTGAATATGCTGCTGCTTAATGTGACTCCATTTCTGGAGTGATTGCTCAAAAGAAAAAAAAAAAAAAGAAAAAAAAAGAGAGGAAAAAAATCCTGTGCTCTTTATTAAGTTATCCCAGTTAAATATTTCTGCTGAAGATATACTTGACTATTTCCTCTAAGATGCTTTTGTATTTTAGAAATTGATTGTCAGTTAAGTTTGTTACAAGATGAAATGTGATTAGCAAATTGCTATACAAAGCCACTTCCCTAGTTAACTCTTAAAATTCTCTCTCCCACTACTCAACTATCCATGCCCTATTTCGGGGTCACATCCTGTCTGCTCCTGCAGTAGGACAGCATTTCCTGCTCGGAGCAGTTTTAATGGAAAAAAGCAAAGTTTTAAAAAGAGCTACAGATATCATATTCACAGTGTTGTGCAGGAAAGGTGGGGTGACACCAGGGAAACGAGGGGAGCTTGGGGACAACGGGGACACAGCTCATGGGAGCTTCAGCTAGTGTTCAACACACTAGAGGCTTGGGAAAACTGCATTCATTCCCTTCCCTTTTCAGACTAAAGCAGTGCTTTGAATACCTTGCTTCCATTTCCATGAATTACCATCTGATCCAATCTTCTCATCCTTCGCTAATTCTCCCTGCAAGTGCAGGGCACGAGGTGAGGAATATGTTACTGCACGAACACACAGGTGCATGTTATTCTCCTCCTCATTCAGCCTCTAAAAGACCTTATTCAGAAAAGTCTGTTTTGCCACCCAGAATTGCTCTTGCCTGTCCTAAATGTCAGCCATGTTACCCACCAACACAAAAGAACCATGCCTTATTTGTACAACACCACTCCTCTCTCCCTTCCCAATATTCCTTACTGGCACTTGCCCCATGACAACACAGCCCTGGAAGCTGTCTGGTGTCAGCTTTCTGCCCAGGCCAGTGCCTTTGGGGAGCCCAAGGAATTATTCTTAAGCAAAGGGTATGACAAAATTCTATTCTCAATCCCACCTGGGGTGCTTTCCCCAACAGCACAACCCCGGCTTAGGAAATCTTCTAACACGTCAGAAAAGTGCCTGCATGCCACCTACACCCTCCTTCCCTGCATCTCTGGTGGAGGTCCAGGCTTCCCTGCAAACAGCCCCTGAAAACAAACATGACTGAAAGAGCACCCTGGGGCTGGGGACAGCCACAATGGGGCTGGGGCTTCATGCCCCTTCCCAAAATCCAATCTGTCAGCCTGAGAATTGCACTGTCCACTTCTTGTTAGTGTCACCCACTGCTGCCACCCTGCTCCCACTGGCCTCTTGCAGGCAAGAGCTGTGTTCAGTTACCAATGCCCAGGCAGGGAAGGATTCAAGAAAAGCTTCACAGTAATTCAGAGAGTTTCTTTAGACATGTCAACTCTCAGAAAACACTCTCGGAGGCACAAACCCCCGTATCAAACCAATGCCCAAGACATGTAGATGAACAAGCAGAGCCAGGGAAACCTCAAGAAACAGCTTTTAAAACTTGACCAAATGGGGAACCAATTACTTGGCATCATCAAGTTAAAATTTGTTTCTCTCAGACTAGCTTTGTGACTCCTCGCCCTGCCCCAGACTCAGTAATTCCTATTGGAATTCTAGCAGAAAACATCCCTGCCCATGGCAGGGGGGTTGGAATACGATGAGCTTTAAGGTCCCTTCCAACCCAAACCATTCTGTGATTTGAGTAACTAATTTAAACTGTGTTTTATCTTTTTATACTGCCACTTTCTGTATTTTTTGTCCAGCAGTAAGTGAATCAATCCAACTTCATTTTTCATTTCTCATTAGTTTCACAGTTTCA
Organism: Anomalospiza imberbis; assembly: GCF_031753505.1. Taxonomy (NCBI): domain Eukaryota; kingdom Metazoa; phylum Chordata; class Aves; order Passeriformes; family Viduidae; genus Anomalospiza; species Anomalospiza imberbis. Next base: position 7,918,500 of record NC_089689.1, on the reverse strand, counting down.
CAGCCAATGATATTAGGTCTGACTGCAAAGATAATGGCAGGTTTAAATAAATAAGCCTCACTGCAGTATAAAAATGCAGCCATTTCACCATAGATCTGAGGGGAAGGGTGTTAGGTACATTATCAAAAACTAAGCTGAAAGTCTGCAAAAAAATTACACACTGATTTAAGTACTGCCTTAGGTAACTGCAGTAAAATAATAAATCAGAATATGTCAGATTAAACAAGGAACTTACACAGCAGTATTTAAAAATACCTGAACGTGTTTCAAAAGCTTAACTGATACAGACTAGGAAGGCCAGTAAAGCTGCCAATTTTACATGATAAAACTAAAAAAAAAAAAGGTAACAAAAATACAGCTTGGCACAGTCTAATGGAAACAGGAACTTGGAGGCTGCACTCTCCCATGATGGAGATTTCCCAGCCTCTCTGGACAAATCCAATGCTGTTTGACTGTACTCATTGTGAGATAATGTCTTATCATGTCTTACAATACCTAACCTGATTTTCCCTTGCATAAACTGCTGCCTACTGCTGCTCCTCCTTCCACTGTCTGCCTCCAGGAAGGGTCTGGCTCCATCTTCTCTGCACCCTCCCCTGAGCTGTGGAGTTTAAATAGGAAAAAATTTTATAGGTAAAAGAGAAAGCACTGAAACAAAAACTTCAGTCTTCAACACTTGCTAGAAAACTCAGAAAATGGCACTTTGAAGTCTAGTACTGCCCTTTCCACCCTTCACTTCCCATCCTTCAGTTCCTTCCAATGACATTTTTGAAATGCTCACAGCAAATCTTGCCCCCACAGGGGACTTTTCCTTCTTTACTGTTCACAGCTCCAGCAAGGAAAACACTGGTGCTGCTCAGCTGTCATGTGCCAGGACAGGCATCTTTGGACACCTGTCTCGCAAGGCAGCAGCATTTCCTGCATGCTCCTGCCCCTGTGCAGGTTCTACACCAGCATTTCCCTGCCCACAGCATCCATGACATGCCAGATACATGCACTGTCTCTTCCCAGTGATGCTTTGTTGCTGTTCCACCTTTCTACCCATTCCCCTGTGCAGTTCCAGTGCCACCAGCACCAGCCAGGGCTGAAAACAGATAAGCTCTCTCCTTATTTCAGCTGTCTTCCTCCTCCCTAGAGGAAGCAGAGCTGCTGCCAAGCCTGAGGGACATGTTAGAGGTGAATTTGTTCTTAGCACTTGCTAATTCCTTGGAAAGGTAATTACTCCCTGGCATAGAAAAACCAGCAAGAACTTATCTTTGAACGCATTATTTATTCCCATTGGTGACAGCAGAACACGTGCCTTCACAGAAGTTATTAACAAACCCCCAACCACTTCTAGACACCACTAAATAGCAATGGCTCATTTCCTAAGAGTTTAAATTAGACACTAAATACATCAGTGGCTGGTTTTGTGGCTTCCTCCAGCTCCCGGCTGTGCCAGCTCATGGTCTGATTTCCTGTTTTCTCCCCTTTTTTTTCTAGCTTTGCCAGAACGTCCTTGTTTTACAACAAAACTGTTAAGGACCATGAAGAACACCTTCAGAAGGCCCCACCATCCACTTTACTCAGCAAGTTTCAAATCCTTTCAATGCTGCAACTCCCCAGCAGCACAAGTTCTTAAGTCTTACTCCTACCAATGTTTTTGTCACCACAGATCTTTCAGAATTCCCACCTAAAAAAGGTTCCTCCTATTTCCGAGAGACATCATTTCACAAGCTGTAATACTTTGGTTTACAACTAGATTAAAATATAAATTAAATAAGAATAATGCTAAATGAGTTTATATTGAAACACAATATATTTGTTTCTATATATGTATATACAGGTACGTGTGTGTGCACTCCCTAATGACAGCTAGAGGAAGCAAAAGTCATTCTCCAAAAGCTTCTACTCTTCCAACTAGCATGGTCAACTTATCCATTGCAACAATTCCCTGTGCATAAAAGCTAATGAAGCACTGGAAGGTGGTGCTGGTGACCAGCTGGATCACACAGACATTCAGGAACAGAAAGACAATAAATTATAAGAAGCAGTAGTAAGTTGTTCACAGTTGGGATGAGGATAATGTTATGGGAAACCTGAATTGTCTACAGTTCCAGGAATAAAAAGCCAAAGCTCACTGGAAGTTACAGATATATTGCAGTTAATCCTAAAAGCAAAGATCAGATCTGACACAAAGAAATGGCAGAAACCATGTGGAATTTCTCCCAGCAGCCTAAACTCTTGTACCATCAGATTCAGCAGGAAGCTTTACAATACCTTCATCAAAACCAGAATTCATCCCAGGGATGTTCTGATCACTGCCTCCATCTCAGCAATGGACATTTTCCCATGTAGGAAGATTCCTTGGAACCAGCTCAATCCTACATCCAAAAGAAAATGCTCCCAGTCCTTTCTTGATTCCATCAGCCCAAACATTACATTCAGTCTCTCCTAATTCCCAGCCTCTGTGTTTTTCTGTGTTTGCCAAGCCAAAGCCTTTCAGCAGATGGAAATATTTTAGAGATGGTAGGACTCTTCAGATAATTTTATAACCCACTTGTGTGGGTTTCAGGTTAGGAATAACCTACATTTCTAGTAAGACTAACTGCAGCAAAACTTTGGTTTGCTGCATTTTACTGGTTATACAACAAAACAAAACAAAAACTCCCTAGCAAGTCTACTCCAAATCTACTGTATTCCAAAATGTTCTGGTAGACTTTAGTTTCAAGAAGCAGCCAGTATTGTTTGCATAGTTCTAACTTCTATTTGGTTACAAACATATATGTGTGTGTGTGTGTGTATATATATATATCACATATGTATTTTATTTTTAAATATTCTTTGAATGACAGTAATTAAAATAAGGATTCTGAGCTCCTCTTTAGGCCCTTTAATTAACTGCAGATACCAAAACTCTGTGGCTCTCACCTTGTGACAGGAGCAATGCTTACTACAATTATTTTGCTATGGCAGTGGATCCCAGGCTTTCCAACTGCAGTCCTGGCCACAGGCTCAGCTCCCAGGGAAAACTCAGAGCCCAGACCCTGGCAAAAAGTCTCCTTGAATTACAGCTTCTTCATTTATAGGCTAGTATGGGTTGGAAGGGACCTTTAGAGATCATCCAGTCCAACCGTCTTGCAATGAGCAGAGACTTTTCCCATCTCCAAAATATTTCCAGCAGAGCCTGAACAGCATTTGATGTCATTAATCTGCAGAAACATTTGGATGCTGACACAGCTAAATTGGCAGGCATGTGATAGAACAAAGAGGAGAGTTTGGTAAAGTTTAAATCATTTTAAGTGCTGTTTTTTTGTTGGTTTTCAAGATGCACAATCCTATCTACCTCTGAGACCACCTTCCACCCAAATCAGTTTAATCAGCTGCACCTTTGCAGCTGTCTTCCTATTTATATGTTGGGTTCTGCAGGAGAGATTAAGACAGCAGCAAATAAAAGCTACAACTCTGCTCTTGCAAAGGCCTTGTTAGGGCTGAATCACCCAAAAGTGGCAAGGACTTTACTCTCAAAGCAGACTGCTTGGAATCACTTCCTGAAATGGGCATCTCACAGTTAAGTGACATTCCTATTGCAGAGGTGTGGGATGGAAATGCAGCCACAAAGCTGTCACAAAATGAGAGCAGGAAAAGCAGGGAGAGCTTTCCTGTCCATGTAACCTTGAGCTCAGAGAGGGCTGAAATCCTGGCTCTGTGCCCTGTGTGCTGAGCCAGCCCCACGATGCTTTTCAGCTTGTTCCCAGTGCTATTCCAGCTCTGTATAGCTGTCAGATGGGAACGGGGTCAGTCGCTGCCGACCTCTCTGGGTTTAAAACAGCAGCAGAGACACAACGTGCTTTCTGTTCTTCTCAGCACCCAAACTAAAGTTAAATTATACAGGTCACAGCTTGAGAATACTGTAGAGAAGATGCAGGAATGTCCAAGGACTGAACCTGGTGGTGGAGAATGCTGAGAGGACAAGGAGGGACTGCCCATTTACACTAGCTGCTCTGGCTCTCACCGAGCTGTCGCTGCATCTTACTAAGTTAGCTCTAAGCATGTCCTCAGCCTCCTGCAACAAATTCACATTCCACAAAGCCTCTCATTCATCCCTCTCTAGCTGCTGGAAATACAAAGCACAATTTGTTCTCACATCCTCTCATTGCATTTTGGCCTTCTCATTTTCCCAGCTTCACATCAGTCATCCTCCTGAGACGAAGAGGTTTAGCTTTTCTCCAAAGCAGCAACACAGTATTAACACAATTCTTGCTATTTTCACAGCTATTCACAGGTAACCTGGCAGCAGCAGGGAACAGCCACGGCAACCATCATGTCACTTGGCTGACACTTGGCACCAGGGCTTGCTGCAGGCTTAAGGAGATAACCACAACTCTTCACATTTGGGAGGTGAGTTCTTTGACAGCAAAGAACTAAGAAATATGTCCACCTCCAAGAAAGCAAACTGTAAAACCAGAGTGTGTTCTCCCTGTTGCCTGAGGCAAGAAAACAAATGGGTTAGTAAGCCCTAATTCTAAAGCAGACAAAAATGTTACGTACAGAGGTATTAAAACACAAGAGTTCTCTTCACATCCTCCTTAAATCACAGTTGAAATCACAGTTTTGGCAGAATAAGATGCAGCTAGATGTGGGAATGCAAAGCTGTGCCTCAACCCATCACAGAAGCATTCGCACTTGGAAAGTTGGCATCTGATTCTCCACAGCTTCGGTGCAACCGTAAAGAGCCACACCAACGCAGAGGCAACAGGACACAGTATCATTCTGTTAGGGAAAGCACCTCTAAAGTAGCTACACCACTGCCAGAAAATTCACATGAGGTTTTCTCCATACCGTACAGGACCTCCAACCCCTTTTTTCTCGAACCTTGGTCTCATCTGCACTCAGGAAGTCGACCCTTGAAAGAAGAGTTCAATAACGATTCCTTCAGAACTGGTTCCACTGTCTAGTGCGGATGGGCCTGAACCGGTTTCAGCACTGTTCAAGAAATATTAGACATCATGATTCCCACACATACATACACATCCATTACATGTACAGAAATAATATCAAAATGATTCCCACTACCATACCTTATACTGACTCTAGCTACAAGCTATAAACTTCACCTCAGCGAGGCCTGGGCAAGAATATTGGCTCTTTTGCATGCAATCAGAAATGATCATTTATACAGTGGCAACCTCTGCACAAAAAAAAACCCAAAAACAAAAAGGAAAGCAAATATAAAGGAGGAAAAAAATAAAAACCTTTCACAAGCTTTGTTTTCAGCCTAGTAAGGTAAGAAGGACTAAATTCATGGTTTTCACCAGGCCACTTGAAGTAGTGAATCAGCAAACAGGACGCGCTGCTGGCATCCTGTACTGTTTGGATGCTTCTCCGTTCACAGTATTGATACAGTAAAATAAAAACCTGCTCAAGAAACTCACAGCTATGCCATGGGAACACAGGCATTCACCATTTTATGTCAGCCCTTCTTCACTACGGTTGCCATCTGTCTCAGAAAAATGTTGCTCGTGTAGCAGTTACTGCACTTTCACCCTTCTCTTCACAGCAAGCTTAGCAGGGAAACTTTCCCACTATATTTTTATATAATATATGTATATAAATAATTTTATGTTTTTATAGTTTGGTAGTATTCTTTTAAAATTTCTATTTTAAAACACTTAAAAATCTTTTAAGCAACTAAAAGTAACTTTTTATGCTCTCTAGTGTGAACAGGATAGGATTTCAAAGTTTTTAACTTTTTTTTTTTTTCATTTTTGGTAACTTCAAAAGCTATGACTAAAGCAGCACATCTCCACTCCTCCCTGCACCTTGATTGCAACAAAACCTACCTTGGCCACCCTCTCACTCATCCTCTGCCACTGCTCTCTGGCAACCTCACTGTTTTGGTAGCATGATGTTTGACCTTTGCCAGGAAACCTGACGGAGCTGGTTAGGTGGCCAAATCACTCCCTGTGTGATGGATGCCCTTGACAGGAGAGGAGGAAGAAGGCACAGAAGGAAAACGGAGGTGAAATAATCAGTTTTCCTGTTTGAAATGGTCAATGAAATGGTACTTTGCAGGTACCCAGCTCAGAACACCTGCAAAGGTTCCTCTTGTAGGATCACATCCCTGTTACATGTGATACTGGCACCAAGCCCTTTCCCACACACAAAAACACATTAGAGCCACATCTCTTTTTGAGAGAGAGATGGGAGGAACAGTGAGACCCCTCACACATAAAAAAATCTATAAATCAAGGCAAGAATACATCTTCTCCAAATTATTCCCTCCAAAGGGGCAGGAAAATGATCCCAAGTATCAATTTGCAGATGGGGAGAGCAAGGGATAAAGATGTTTCCATGTGCCCAAAACTACAGTCCGACAGCAGGCCAAGCTTTGCTGTCACTTGGTCAGTCTCCTGCCGGCTAAGCCCCCACTCCAACCTCTCATCCAGCTTTCTTGCTGAAGCAAGAGGACGTGTATTTCTTTTTCAATGTCTCCTTGTTCCTCCCATCACCTTAAGGTTCAGAACTTCACCCCTCCTCATCATATACACATTATACATCCTCAAGAGAACTCCTTCCCCAAACCTGATACGCGCAACCTGTCGTTCATTCCCCCCTTCATCATGAACAACTTGGCATCAGAACTAGAGAAAACTCTTAAAATATTGCATATTTTTTTTTAAAAAAGATGTCAGGATATTTGCACTTATCTGCCTGTCCCATGCTTTTCTGGTTATGAACCACGTAAGCTCGTGCAAACACCTACAATACACACGCAGGCATGTCTCTCCAGGTTTGCTAAACTTGCTCTAAACATCAGAGCTACTCAGAATACAAAAATGTTAAGTCCATGCAAGGGGACAGAGTTGTGATTGCTCTAGGAACCGTTCACTTTTAAGTCTCCTGAACTGTTGTAAGGAAATAGAGTAGGGTTTTCTTTTCTTTTTGCGTTTCATTGATAAAAAAAGTTATCAAACTAGTTTGTAGAAACAGGTTTAAAAGCAACCACCTGCGATTGCTCGGCTGTGACAACAGCATTGCAGTATTCCCATATCCCATATTGCTGTTCTAAAAGATCAAGTGTGTGTCGAGGGGGGAGCAGGGGTGAAAGAGGACTTTGGTAGCCAGCCTCTAACTCCACAATTCAGCAACTCCAGAAAATCTCTTCCTAATCCTTGGCACCACCTGAAGCATGGCAGCGCTCCAGCCAGGACCTCAGAGTGCTCTGAGCTCTCCAGATCAGCACCAGCAGAGGACAACCTCCTCTAGAAGACCCCTCCAACCCTTCTCCCAATGCATCAGAGTCTCATGCAAACCTCACAGCTGCTAAATTCCACTCTCAGTAGCTGAAGTACTTCCTTCACATTTTGCTGACCTCTGAAATACCACTTTGTAGCTGTGCCCACTTTAACAAGGGGCATCAGGGCTGCATGCCTGGAACGGGCAAGCCCAAAGCCCTAAAAGAACAGTTTAAATAAAAACGTAAAGAGACACACCAAAATAAGACAGGGATAAATACACGTGGGCAAGGCAGGTTCCACCAGGACAGTATTTTTGTTTTCTTTGCTGTGGCAACTACCTGGGGAAGGGAGAAAGGCAACGGCCCCTTGCCCCTGCTCTCCCCTCGAGCGGGAGCAGTGGATATGGCTCTGTGGCTGAACCCGGCACCGCCGGCGGGACGCCCTGCTGGGCCACAGCGCTGTCCAGAAATACAAATGACTGCTTGTCCCAGATCACTACAGAACAGTAAAAAAATTTAAAATCCTGTCGATCCCTGAATAAGAAGTTGATTGACACAGTTGTTCTGTTTTTCTCCAAGAGGAGGAGGAATAAGGGAGAAAAACATTTAACACTCTACGGGTGTGTGTGTGGGTGTGTGAGAGGAAGAGAGAGAAAGAGAGATTTTTCTATTTTGGCAACATCTTGGGAGCTTCTTTCTGTTCAGTGGTGGCATTGCACTAATTACAGTACCAGCCTGCCGGGTTGGTGCTGACTCTTTAGAGCCAGGAATGGGAAGACGGTCCTTTCTCCTGGGACTCCACAGCCGCACTTCAGTCCGGCCCGGTTGTGGACACAGATCCCTGTGCCGTCTCCCCCACCGCCACAGCCTCCTCCTGTGGAGGAGATTCCTCCTCTGCCTGGCCCCGGGACGTGACGGTGGTCTCAGGGGAGATGCTGTGGGGCCCCTCCAGGGGCAGACAGCCGGGGTGGTTCTTGCGAAAGTGCTGGTTGAGGATGGCCTGGAAAGGGAAGCTTTTGCCGCACACGTGACAGTGGAAGGGCTTGTTGCCCGTGTGCTTGCGGATGTGATATTCCAGCTGATCCTTGCGGGTGTACTTCTTCCCACACATGCGGCACACAAAAGGTGTGATGCCCATGTGGAGCCGCATGTGCCGGTCCAGGCTGCCCTTCTGGTTGAAGGATTTGGCGCAGTAAATACACGTGAGCCGTGGGTTGTACCGGAACCAGCGCTCTGAAACCTCCTGCTCCCGCAGATATTCCACGTAACCGCTCACTCCAAGCATGGCTGATTCCTCCCCCTGCCAAGGAAATGGCATAGATTTAAATAACAAGCAGCCTAAAACAAGTTGCAGAGAACACCAGGCTCAGGTCCAGCCAGTAAAGCATGTGCCAAACCTCACATTCAGCGGCACTAATGTCTGCAACCTCAAGCACACATTTAAGTGCTTAACTGGGGCCTTGGGGCTGAAGACAAACGAGCAATCAATTAGAAACCACTGCTGCAAAGGCCCCTTTTGCCAAGCCATTCCCTGGATCTGGTGAAGAAAAGACAGCCCTTAAGACAAGGGTACTTGGCCACCAATTCAGTTGTGGACCACATGTCAATACTTGTTACTTTTTAAAAAATTTGTTCCAGTTTAATTAAAACACTTGGGTGTATCACCTTCTATTTTCCTTACTAAAAGTCAAAAAAAAGAAGCCGATTAATGAGCTTGCAGTAAAACAAAGGAGGAGCAAACCACAAAATCATATCTGAATGTCTTCAGGTGTCATTTTACACAGGTATTTATTCAGATGTCACTTAAGAGTTCGTTTTACAATGAGTCACGTTTGCCTGCCTGGCTGTGTCATCCATCCTAGCCCCGGGGCATCGCAGGCAAGGATGTGCCTGACCCAGCTTGCACAGCAAGGACTCCTCTGCATTTTCTGAAGTCACGCAGACAAACAGCCGAGAGCAACCTGAACCACAAGCCTGCTCTCAGGACAGACACTTCTGGCCACCCTATTCGGACTGAGCAGAAACACAGGGACTCCAGAAAGCTTCTGTGCTGGAGATGCACTGTTTACTCCGCCAGTGCTGCTTCCCAGTGGTGCCACATGTGGAGAAGCTACCAGCAGGAGGGCATCTCCTTTGCAAGCCAGGGCTCTACAGGCATGAGCAGCAGTGTACTGTGCCAGGTGCTGCTGACTCCAGCTGTACAGGCATAGGGAAGCTGTTGAGGACTAAAGGAGATACACAAAGCTCTGGTTCTTCCTTTCCATTCTACCAGTGCCATTGGGCAGGGATCACAGGCAGGCTATTTTAGTATGGATGTCACAATGCCAGGAGAGTGGAAGGTGATGGTACTGCCCCATGGTGTGTAAAGCCTAAGGTTTCATGTTTGAGGCTGTCTCACAATGGAGGAATAAGAGTACCTTTTCTGTAGGAAGAGCTAAAATTGCTTAATATATCACATTTCCCCTAGAGGGTTGGTTTGACCTGAAATTTCTGCAATGTCTTCTGAGGACACAAAACAAAGCTTTGCAAACAGGAACAAAAAGGTATCTGTCATTTTATGGAAGTGTCTAACAAAGTCAGCAGACAGCAATCACAATCTTCTCCCCCTTGCTTCACTTGGTCTTACTCAAGAGCAAAGCTGCCTAGTATCTCCTTCCCCACCTCCAGCCAAGTTCTTTGCTTACACGCTGACACATTCCCTACCTGTCAGGCTCACAAGAGTCTTTCTGCACTGTGTTGGCTGACATGCTTGCACTACAGTGGCACTGTGACACTAACTGGATGCAACTAAATGAGACCAAAATGATAAGGCACAGGCATTACTGCCATGTCCCACTTTGCTGCACGCTACAGCCCACTGCCCTCCCATTTCTGTGCATCTCTCCCTCCTACCCCAAAACTGTGCCCAAGAAAGTAGAAAATTCAGAGCTCCTTTATGTTGCAAAGTCTGCTGTACAACACAAGTCACTTGGAGAAGAGACAGAGACCTCTCTAAAACTCCACAGCTCTTTGACACTCCACCCCAAAAGGTTTATTGGTGTAGTGCCTGGTGGGCTTTTGGGAATGGTCTTGGGACCGGCATAGAAAGATTCAGCTGTTGTCACCCGTCTTCCACAGAAGCCAAGCCACACCTCCTCCCTCTGCTCAGGCATTTGCTGCCAGTGTTTGAGGGCAGATCCAGCTCTGCAGGCAAATGGGGTTTCTCCTCAGGAGTTGGTGGCCTGCCCAGAATAAGGGTGGATATTTATGCCCTCAAACAACAAAAGAAACTCCTCGTGTTTTCCAGGTATCTGGCCAAAATCCCAAACAACAGCCAGAATCCATTTTAAGTCATACTTGCCCAGCACATGTTCTCCTGTGAGCAAGTAGATCCTTTGCCAAAGTAAAAGGTCCTTGTATCACACACATTATTGCTTGCAAATATCAAATATATTTTACACAATACACTTCATCACAATGAAGTCCCCTTCACCTTCAAACCAACATTTACTTGCAAACAGCTTGATCTGCCTACCTGGGAACTGGGCTGCTTGGGCTCATCCATCCGCCCGGGAGACTCGCTTTTCGATCTGTACCGCTCAGTCACAGCAACCATGCTGCCAGAAGGGCTAAATCTGTGGGGTGGGGGAAGAGTGGAAATGGAATTTTTACTGGGCATCAGGTCACTACAGTGTATAGAGCAACAGGTGAACAATAGAGGCACCTGTATAGCATCTCTTCATCCTCATCAGCTAACACGATGGAAGTGGAACAGTGCGAGTATAAAGGAAAAACCAAATCATACCAGTCTGTGGTTTCAGTCTAAACATCTGAAAATTAAAACTGAGTCATTTGGCTTCCAGTTCAGCAATAGAGAGGGGTTGCTGTCATGAATAAACCAATATGGTGACTCAGGACATAAACCATTTCTCAGAGGACACCTCTCCTCCAGCACCCACCTCCTCCATTCCCAGTGTGAAACATAAGGGATGTGATGGACTAGAGGTGGGACACAGTGCATACAGACTGCAGTGCAAAAAGAGATGCTAGAGACTAGCTGATGCAAGGAAAAGGGCTAAGGAAGTAGGAAAGCATCGCTCTCCAAAGGCCAGCCCCAAATTGTTCCCACTGATTGATCTATTAAGTGACAACTGACAGAATATCCACTGCTTCCAGGTAGCTGCTTCCCCATGGGACTGAGCTAGAAGAGAAGCAGATGTGAAGGGAAACCCTAGAACTACAACCCCCCTCCCAAATAAAACAGACCTGCCCTTTACCAAATCCATTCTCTGGCCTGAGCCTAGGGCAAGAAAGCAAATGCTGAAGTGGAGGAGAAGATGGATGGAGAACCCAAACACAGCAGATTTCACCACTCATTTTCAACAAAGACTTTCTGCTCTCTCATATAAATCAAAACAACAGCGGAAGCCACTGGGTTCCCCATTTCAACTGCCTCAGAAGATGTAAACCCAGGGCCCACTGCTGTCATGGATCACTGGGAAGACCTTGACCTACAGCTGGTGTCTGGCTTGTTTCTCAGCCAGATCTCTGGGCCAGAAGGCACCAGTGAAATGGAGATATGTAACACATATTGTATATGACCTCATTAATCCGAATGCTGAGTCCGGTACCTACTGAGGCTGAAATGAACATCTTTAAAAAAAAATCTCACCTCAGCTGAAACACTGAGAGGTAGAGATTGCAACATCTAAGAGCTAATAAGTAATTTGCCAAGCTAGACTGTACCTGGAGATCCTGGTCTGATCACCACCCAACCAAGATACTATTACCCAAACTGGATGCACTTCCTAACACCAGGTAAAAACCCTTTCGCTCTTACGTTTAAGACGGCCAAAGGAAATAGAAAGAGGAAATGCTTCAAAGTGACTGACCCAGCCAGGTCAGAATCTTGCATAACCAAGACTCTTATAGCTAAGGTGAATAATTAAATTTAAGAAAACCCACCTGTCGATCTCACTGCTGGTTGGCCTGACCACTTTGGCTCCAGAGGAGCCTAAGGCAAAAGCCTCCTGGCCCAGCGATCCGTGGCCCGTGGTGTCGATCACCATGGCCGTGACCTCCTCGGCGCTGCTCCCATCTTCTCCCGAGGGCTGGTGCTCTGCCCCCAGCCACTCCTCCAGGTTTTCCGTCTTAATGCGCACTCCTCCCAGCACCCGCACTTCCTCGTCATTCTGCGCCCCGCGCTCTCCCATTCCCGTCTCCACGTACCACTGTCCTGCCCTGTTAATCCGCAGGATGGGCTCCCTGCCTTCCACATCGGAACTCTGCTCGATTATTTGGGGGCTGGTGGACTCCTCGGGCGGGCTTAGCTCCCGAATGTCCAGCACTGTGCTAACCTGGCCTAGGCGGCTCCCCTTGGGGGTGTTGTGACGTGGGCTCAGGGAACGGTTTAGATTTGGCGTCGCCCGGTGAGACTCAGGCGGTCTCTCCTGATGCTTCGTCCTAGTTTGGCTCAATTCCGCTTCCACCTCCGCCACATTAATTTTGAAATGAATCCCCTCGAGTATCTGCGTGCATTTGTCTATGATGTGCTGCATCTGCAAGAAACTGGCAGCTGTCAGGTAACTGATGATGTCAGCCAGCTGCAGACATATCCTGCCCGTGTAGCAGAAGGAGAGGAGCTGCTCGAAAACAGAAGGGTTCTTGATGACGGAGATGGACACGGTGCTCATCTCGTTCAGGGACATGTGGTCACGGAAGTAGGGCGAGCTGGCAGCCAGCACCACCTTGTGCGCACGGAAAGCCTGGCCCTGCACGTTGACCACGATGTCACACAGCCGACCCTGCATGCGCAGCTGGTTCAGGTGGCTCAGGACAGAGTTACTGAAGTTAGGAATCTCCAGCTGAATGTTCCCACTCTTCTCCATGGCTGTCCCAGATGCAGGTGCACGACTCTACTGGAAAAGGGGAAAAAGATCCCGTCATTGGCAGAGCCAATCATTTGAAATTAGAACTTTTTTCACCTGCTTCCACACAGTTTGAAACACTGGAGTTTTTAGAGACCTTCCTCACCCACTGAACTGCCACACACCTGGCAGCAGCTCTGTTATGAACGAGTGTGCTTGAGATTGCTTAATAAACCATCCCAAAAGCTCTCTGATCTCTCCATGCTATGCATCCCCCTGCACAAATGTTCTGCTAAACCAGTCCCTGACAGACCCCCATTCCCTGCGGCTTTAGCCTGAAATACACTTTGCTCTGCCAGCTTCAATAAAAGCAGAGCTGGATGTAAAAAGAACATTAAAAATGGCACAGGTATTAAAAATAGGCACCTGATTGCATAATGGATTAAAATTCTCACCACTTGTACCTTCTAAGCATCTTGAAAAGAGAAAGTAATAGGGAAAGCTCCTTTGTAAAACAGGAACTGGGAAAGAGACACTGGGACCTAAATCCTCCTGAGACTTTTGAAAAGTTGGCCAGCACACATCTGACCTCAAGGCATCCTAAGTGCCTTGTTAACCTGAGATATCCATCATATGTGGCACTTCTGACACATGCCAGAAAAAAAATGTAACAGGAGAGTGAAAAAAAAAGCTGTGGCCCAGGAGAGCTCAGAGGGCCTCACTCAGGATCACTTTATGTAGGGTCCCCAGAGACTTCACGTTGGCCATCACTAAGTCCCCATCCTGGCCATACCCTAGGTCCTGGACTCTTTCCCAAGTAGAGCAGTAATGGGATTGTTCCACTTGGGCTGCAGTCCAGGTAAATGGACCCAGGGTACACATGGCTCATCCCTTGTTTCCCACCTCAGCTGGGATGTTCCTAGTTGTTGCCACCACTACCACACGAGCTCCTGGTAAGCTCAGGGAGCATCTCAGTGCCCAGCTGCTGCAGTTGGGGGACCCTTCACCACTCAGCCGAGTCCACCAAGGCTTATCAAGAGATCTCAGAGCAGGGACAGGGAGGGGGACTGGGGGATGCACCACCACATCATCAACATCATCACACTTCATTTTGGCAAAGTTTGAAAAGAAGCCATGACCATATGACCATATATGGTAAAAATCTGGAATGAATGAAAGTGAGACAAACTAATCCAAAAAAAAAAAAAAAAAAGGAAAGTAAATAAGCTTGTTAAAGTCTACTCATACACTCATAGCATAAGCAGCTTCCAAGCCGGATAGCATCTGAAGCGTGCATTGAGCAGAGTCCTGCAGATGTCAAAACCATTTCAAGCAGGCTGGGAATACCAAGGCTCACAGTGCCCACTCTGAGGAATCTCTGAATCAAAGGGATTGACACATGAAGAGCATGTCTGCCTTTGGAGGACTTTTTATTTGGAATTTATGAACGTTGCAGCATAGCACATGCCCATATGCCCAAGCAGGCTTTGTGCAAACTTGGCAAACCCAGTCACTAAACATGAAGCTGCAGGACAGCCTGTCAATCTTGTGGAGCTGTGCCAAGGGATTTCTGAGTGGCAGGATGGCTGCGTGTTCCTGGGGAAGTCAGATCGGAGTGCACAAAGCTTCCCAAGGTGCAGTTAACAGTGCCAGGTCTTAGGGCTTCTTCCCTCCTTCCCCTATCACAGAATCACAGAATGGTTTGGGTTGGAAGGAACCTTAAATCCCATCCTATTCCACCCCCTGCCATGGGCAGGGACCCCTCCCACTAGCCTAGGTTGCTCCAGCCTGGCCTTGGACACTGCCAGGGATCCAGGGGCAGCCACAGCTTCTCTGGGCACCCTGTGGCAGGACCTCACTACCCTCACAGGGAACAATTTCTTCCCAATATCCAATCTAAACCTACTGTCAGTGGGAAGCCATTCCCCCTCATCCTGTCACTCCATCCCTTGTCCAGAGTCTCTCTCTGTCTTTCCTGTCAGCTCCTTCAGGTACTGGAGGCCACAATTAGGTCACCCTGAAGCTTCTCTTCTCCAGGCTGAACGACCCTGATTCTCTCAGGTTTCCCTCACAGCAGAGCTTCTCCATCTCTCTGATCATCTTGGTGTCTCCTCTGGACTCGCTCCAACAGCTCCATGTCCTTCCCTATCTTTTGGAGAAAGCAACAAATCCCACAGAAATCAGGAAACCCCAGTGCACAGGTCTGTGTCAACAGAGCACTGTGAGCAGAACATCAGCTGCACAGAAGAAGGGGAAATAGAAAACCCAACATCTTACCTGGAGTGCTGTGAGTTACATGCAGTGGGAAGGAAATGGGGCTGCTGCCTTCTTTTTTTTTTCTTCTGATGTAGTAAGAAGAAAACTTGCTGCCCCCTTCCCCTTTAGGAGGTAAAAAGAAAGAAAAAAATGAAGTGCAGAGGAATTGGGTTCTCCCAAGTGCAGTTGTGAACATCAAGCTTTGTCATTCTTGGTTGTGCTGGAGGATCTAGCAGCAGGATTAGCTCACCATCTTCCCAAAACAGCTGTTCCTAAAGCAATAAGCCTCTTGAGTACGCTCTCAAGGAAGGCAAGGGTGAAACACCCCTGCCAAGGCCACGAGCACCCAGGGAGGCAAAAGGGAGGAGAGGCTGAGCTTGGGATATACAGAAAAAGAAGGGAAAAAAAATCATCAGACCTTAACTGCTGAGCATGGCTGGGTATGGCTGTGGTCAGAAGGCAGCTGCTCCCCAGAGAGCCCAACAAAATATCTGTGAGCTCCTGCTCTGAAGGCAGGGAAAATCCATCTACTCTTTATAACCCACAGATCTCTGTTCAGCCCAGTGTCGAGGAACCTGAGTGTTATCATCCACTCAGAGGCTGGGGAGAGGGAATCTGCCTTTTGGTTCAAACTGCCCTGTCAGAGGCTGATTTCTGCCCCTCTGGGTAAGGGAACCTCTCATCAGCTTCTGCACCTCAGCCACAGGGCAGTGACATCCTGACTTCTCTCTGCTCTGGGAAGTCCATCACCTCCAGCCACCTTTACAGGCAGGCTGAGCTGAGTCAGCACAGGGCACACACTGAGGCACTGCTGTTTGTAATGCCATTCCAAGTGCCACCAGCTGAGACTCAGACTTCACTTATCTCAGCAAATGCCTTCCAGCCTGTGAGGCAGCTACCAGGAGCGGGTGGAATTCTTGATCCATCAGGTAAGAAGCAGAGACAGACCACCCAGCAGATGATGTCACCCTGGAAGCTGCACTGAAAACTCTCAGCTTTTGGGCTGAGATTTACCGTGACTGGGCAACTTCACAGAATATCCTGACCTGGAAGAGACCCACAGGGACCACTGAGTCCAACTCCTGGCTCTCCACAGACACCCCAACAACCCCACCCTGTGCCTGACAGCGTTGTCCAAACGCTCCTGGAGCTCTGGCAGCCTTGGGGCTGTGACCATTCCCCGGGGAGCCTGGGCAGTGCCCAGCACCCTCTGGGGAAGAACCTTTTCCTAACATCCAGACTAAACCTCCCCTGACAAAACTCCAGCCATTCCGTGGGTCCCATCCCTGGTCCCAGAGAGACATACTTAGAATCCTAGAACGGTTCAGGTTGGAAAGGACCTTAAATTCATCCCGTTTCACCCCCTGTCATGGCAGGGACACCTTCCACTATCCCAGCTTGCTCCAAGCCCCGTCCAGTCCGGCCTTGGACACCGCCAGAGATCCAGGGGCAGCCGCAGCTCCTCTGTGCCAGGCCGTCACCATCCTCACAGTAACAATTCCTTCCCAATAAACCTATTTGGCTGCTTGCACATTCCAACGGGACTCCGACAACTCTAGAGCCAAACATAACTCCAAGCTGAGACAAGCGGCGGTGGCTCCTCGCCCGTCCCCACCCCGCCCGCAGGACCTGGTTCCCGGGGCCCGCAGTCTCCGCGCCCCGTGGCTCCCGGACCCTCCCCAAGCGGGGCCCGCGGCTCCTCCTCACCCATGACAGCCGCGCCGCGGCCCCGGACGGGGGTGCGCGGGGCGGGCGGGACCAACCTCCCCGAGCCCCCGCCCCTCCCAGCCCCGGCCCCGCGGGGCGGCGGCCGCGCCCCCGCCGCTCCGCGGCCCCGGGGCCCCGGGCGGCTTCGCCCGCCCCTCCCGGCCCGGCCTCACCTGCCGGGGGTGGGAAGGGCCCGCAGCGCCGGCCCGGAACCGAAACGCGCCAGCGCGGGCCGCGCCCCGGAAGGAAACGCCGTGCGGACCGTACGCCCCCGCCCCGCCCCTGCCCGTGGACCGCGCCCCGGTGGGAGTGGCCGCGGGCGCACCACGTGACCTGCGCTATATAAGGCACGGGCGCGGGCCGCTCGCCCTTTTCCGCTCCCGCGGCCATGAGGGCCCGGTGTCACTCGTGCGGCCCCGCCGGTGAGTGGGGGGCGATTCCGCGCTCGGGGCGCGGTGCTGCCGCTCCGGGGGGTGGCCCGGGGCCCCGCGGGCGCGGGTCGGTCGCCGATGGGAGGTGGCGAGGGAGGATTGAAGTGGATTGCGCGGCCGGGCCTGGTCCGCGGCCTGGGCCGCCGGGAGCTCTGCCTCATGGCGGCCCTGGGGATGTACACGGGGGGTCTTGGGGGCCCAACGCGGCTTTGGGAGAGCAGCGGCTCCGGGAAATGCCTCAGGCGTTGAGTAGCGGCTCTGGCCTGCCAGTGTGCTGCGCCTAGGCTGGGGTCGTGCAGTATGTCGGGGTCCTGTGCCCGCTGCAAATACAAGCGCTGGGTCTGCGGGTTTTGTGCGTTTGGATTTCTTTAGGTGCACTGCGCTTTAAGGAGCTTGCCTTTGCAGATAAATGGGAAACGTTGTGCAGAGAGCAGCAGTAGCGTTGTGGGAGGATTAGGGTGTAAGAGATAACATGACCTTTTTGTTTGTACCGAGATGTTTCAGGAAACAGGCTAAGGTCAGTTTGTTCTGTAAATATGTAACTGCAAAGGCATGTGGGCAGACCTATGTTGCAATGGTATGTGTTTGAGAAATCCCCAGGTTACAAGGACAACCGCGAGGAAGATGAGGCGCCTTCATCCTACGACCACCAGGAGGCAGAGGAACGACCACCTAGCAACAGGGGGCGCAGGCGCAGATCATACTGACACCCGGAAAGACGACAGGATAAAAGGGGACGGACTCAAGTGGATTGCACGGCAGTTGGCGGAGCGCTGACTCCCCTGCCGCCCAGCGCTGCTTTGCTTCCGCTTTCACATACTGTAATTCAATAAATTTTATTGATTGGCACAGATAGCTCTTTGTGCTCATTCATAACAATTTGGTGCCGTGATTCGGATCGTGGACCTGGGGAACCCCTCTCTGGGGGAGGCGCCCCAAATCCACTCCTTTGAGTGGGCCCAGTTTGGGGTTTCCCCTTCGTCCCGACTGACAAACCCAAAACGTTGAGAGGGAAGCAAAGGAAGCGTAACGGGCCCAGGAGACCCCCTTCAAAGTTTGTGCACGAAGTCCGGACGAAGACGCAGAACGCGTGAGTATAACGGAATCCGTTCGGGCGGGGGTGGGATCCCGGAGTGCGGCGAGTGCGTGAGTTGTGTGAGAGGGGAGCTGACAGTCGGACTCCCCAGGCAAGTGCGGACCCTTAGTAGTGCATTTCCCTAAGCCCGCGAGGGCCTGGGTCACGAACCAGGGGAAGCGATTGTGTTGTTGAGTGACTGAAGGCACTCCGGAGGATATGGGGCAGGGAAAGAGTAAATCCCCCTCCTTGGCGGGGGTAAAGCTTCCCCAATTCCTAAGGATAGTCCCTTAGGGTTCATGATGAATAATTGGGAACACTTCCTTGGAACACCAGGCAAAGATAAGGCAAAAATGATACATTACTGTGTAGAAATATGGGGAGGGAAAGAGATTTCCAAGAACGTCTTCTGGCCAGTATTTGGGTCATCGGAGGACTGGGTAAAGCAACTCTTGAACTTATGGGTGGCCAGTAAAAAGCCTCCTAATCCAGAGGAGAGAAGTTATGCCCAGGTCTGGGTTGGGCATCCAGAAGTTTTTGTGTATAAATTATCTGAAAAGTCAAGGAATAAGAAAAAGGGACGAGCGGAGGATTCACTGGTAGCCCCACCGCCGTATGCCCCTCCACCGAATGCGCCTCCTCCCCCGAATGAACCCCCCTCATCCGGAGAAGAAGACTCAGGTGATGATCAGCCCTCTGGCTCCCGGAGGGAAGGGGGCCCAGTAACACGCAGTCAAACGAGAGGCAGACTGTACCCTTTAAGGGAAATGCCTATGGGAGGGCCACAACCGGGGATAGGGTTTATCTCTGTTCCCCTAAGTTCGGGAGATGTCAGAGAATTTAAGAAAGAGATGGGAAGTTTGCTAGAAGACCCCCTGGGAGTGGCTGAAAGAGTAGCTCAGTTTTTGGGTCCGAATATGTATACTTGGGGGGAGATGCAGTCCATTTTGAACATTCTATTTACGGCAGAGGAGAGGAATATGATTAGAACCGCAGGGATGAGAGTTTGGGATGCCGCACCGGGGCATGCTAATGACCCAGCAGATACCAAATGGCCCTTCCAGAATCCTAACTGGGATAATCAAAATGCAGCCCACAGGGCTAATATGCAGCATTTCCGAACCATTCTAATCGACGGGATTCGGGAATCGGTTCCATGGGGCCAGAATATTAATAAGGCATTTAATGATAGGCAAAAGAAGGATGAGACACCTACGGAATGGCTAGAGCGATTGAGAAAGAGTCTCCAACTCTGTTCAGGATTAAAGTTGGATGAACCAGCAGGACAGGCCATTCTCAAGGTGCAGTTTGTGTCGAAATCCTGGGATGATATTAGGAAAAAGTTGCAGAAATTGGAAGACTGGCAGGAAAGAGACCTATCCGAGCTGCTCTGGGAGGCCCAGAAGGTGTATGTCCGGAGAGAGGAGGAAGGACACAAAAGACAGGTTAGAATGATGGTTGCTGCGGTGCGTGAAAGCAGGAAGGGAGACGAGAAACAGAAGCGGGTCCCTCCGAAGGGGATGGAAGGGAGAGATAGGCCAGGGAGGGGTGAGGGGAAGACTTGTCACTACTGTGGCAGGAGAGGACATTTTAAGAGGGAATGTAGGGTTAGAATTCGAGATGAGAAGGAATTCAAAGAAGATTAGGGGAGTCAGGGGCTCTATTTTATGGGGACTCGGAGATATCACAAAGAGCCCTTGACAAAATTAAAAGTGGGTCCCCAGGGCCAGGAGATGGAATTCCTGGTCGATACTGGGGCGGAAAGGTCGACCCTTCGGTTTCTACCCCCGGGTTGTGAGCTATCCCGTCACACTGCTACCGTAATTGGGGCAAAAGGGGAACCATTTGAGGTACCTGTTATTAAAGAAGTAATAGTGGAATCAGGAACCAAAATGGGGGTGGGAAACTTTTTACTGGTACCTGAAACAGATTTTAATCTTTTGGGAAGGGATTTGATTGTAGAATTAGGGATCCGAATTGAGGTAGTAGAAAAGGAGCTGATGATAAGACTTTGTCTGCTCCGGGTGGAGGATGAAAAGGAAATAAATCCGGAGGTTTGGTATAATCCGGACACAGTAGGGAAATTGGCAATAACTCCTTTTACGGTAAAAATCAAAAACCCTGAAATTCCAGTCAGAGTAAAGCAATATCCCATTTCCTTAGAAGGACGAAAAGGCTTGAAGCCCGAGGTCGAGAGGTTAATAGACAAAGGATTACTGGAACCATGTATGTCCCCCTACAACACCCCCATACTGCCAGTAAAAAAGGCAGACGGGTCTTATCGATTAGTGCATGATTTAAGGGAAATCAATAAACGAACAATTGCCCGATTCCCAGTGGTAGCTAACCCATATACCCTGTTAAGTAATCTGGGGCCGGAAAATCAGTGGTATAGTGTTATTGATTTAAAAGATGCATTTTGGGCATGTCCTCTAGATGAGGCCAGTAGGGACTTTTTTGCCTTTGAATGGGAAGACCCCGGGGAGGTGACAACAATTAAGGTGGACGGTATTACCCCAAGGGTTCACCGAGTCCCCGAACTTATTTGGACAGGCCCTGGAGCAAATTTTGCAGGACTATAATACAGACCCAGAAGTGAAATTGATTCAATATGTGGATGACCTGCTGATCGCAGGAAAATGTGAAGACAAGGTCCGAAGGGAAAGTATAAAATTACTTAATTTCCTAGGACTAAAAGGACTAAAAGTATCTAAAGCAAAACTGCAGTTTGTAGAGGAAGAAGTGAAATACTTGGGGCATTATTTAAAGAAAGGCGAAAAGAGGATCGACCCGGATCGGGTACAAGCGATCCTCTCCCTTCCTTTACCACAAAGCAAACGACAGATTAGGCAGATATTGGGGCTCGCTGGGTATTGTAGACAATGGATTGAAAATTATAGTGGAAAGGCAAAATTTTTATATCACAAGTTGACCCAGGATGGACACCTTAAGTGGACAAGAGAAGAGGAATCCCAATTCCAAGAGCTAAAGGAAACCCTGGTTCATGCCCCAGTTCTTAGCCTTCCAGACTTGAACAGATCTTTTCTTTTATTTGTGAATGTTGCAGATGGAGTGGCTTATGGGGTACTTACTCAAGAATGGGCAGGGAAAAGGAAGCCAATCGCATATTTATCAAAAATCTTAGACCCTGTGAGTAGAGGATGGCCAGGCTGCCTGCAAATAATTGCAGGAAGCGCGATGCTGGTAGAGGAAACGAGGAAAATTACTTTCAATGCAACACTGAAGGTACTGACCCCACACAATATACGGGGTGTAATGCAACAGAAGGCAGAAAAATGGATATCGGATGCGAGGCTCCTTAAGTATGAGGGAATTTTGCTGGAAACCCCGAATTTCACTTTAGAAACCACTTCCCTGCAAAACCCAGCCTCGTTTCTTTTCGGGGAACCCGAAACTGACACATTGTCCCATGATTGTGTAATCACTATAGAAGAACAGACTAAAATTGGACCCGATTTGGAAGAAGAAGAGCTGGAGGGGGGAGAGAGGTTGTTTGTGGATGGTTCCTCCAGGGTAATCGAAGGCCAGAGAAAATCGGGATATGCTATAGTGGGAGGGCCGAATTTGGAAATAATTGAATCTGGTGCCTTAGATAAATCCTGGTCTGCCCAAGCCTGTGAATTATATGCAATATTAAGAGCCCTAGAATTACTAAAAAACAAAGAGGGCACTATATATACAGACTCTAAATATGGGTATGGAATAGTGCATACATTTGGGAAACTGTGGGAAGAAGGGGGTTTAATAAACTCACAAGGGAAAGACTTAGTGCATCAAAGGTTAGTAGTGGACCTCCTAAAAGCCTTGAGGGGCCCCACTAGAATAGCCATAGTCTACCTTAAGGGACATCAGCGGGGGATGGACTACCGGAGCAGGGGTAATAATGCAGCAGACCAGGAGGCCAAAAGAGCTGCACTACAGATGTTCATCTTAAGAAAGGAAAAACAGAAAAATCCAGGGGAAGCCACAGGAGATTTGGGAGTAGCTTATCAAGAAAAGCTTGTGTTTACTAGAGAAGAACAAGACAAGTTCGAAAAGTTGGGAATAAAAGAGATATCAGGAAAATGGCAATTGAATGATGGTAGAGAAGTCTTGCCGAAGGCAGTGGCTCGACACATGCTCAACAAAATGCATCAGAAAACGCACTGGGGTGCTCAAGGGCTCGTAGATCACTTTGCCACTCAATATATGACCATAGGTCTTCATGACCTGGCAAAGAGCATCACCAGAGGGTGTCCAACTTGTTTGCGGGTAAATAGGAGAAATTTAAGGAAATTGCCTCTGGGAGGGAGGCCGGTGGCAAAGATGCCCTTTGCGCACCTGCAGGTGGATTTCACTGAACTTCCTTGGGTCGGGAGAGTAAAGTATCTTTTGGTCATAATAGACCACTTAACCCACTATGTGGAGGCGTTCCCCACGGCGAAGGAAACGGCCCGAACAGTAACTAGAATCTTACTAGAAGAAATAGTACCCCGATATGGAATTCCCCAGACCATAGACTCCGATAAAGGCCCCCACTTCACCTCAAAGATAACACAGTTACTGGCAGACACCGTGGGTATAAGATGGGAACAGCACACTCCTTGGCACCCCCAAAGTTCGGGAAGAGTAGAAAGGATGAATGGGGAAATTAAAAAGCAACTGACTAAGCTAGTATTGGAAACTAAGATGTCATGGGTAAAGTGTCTTCCATTAGCATTGTTAAATATTAGAACTCAGCCACGGGCTGATGTGGGGGTATCTCCATTTGGAATGCTATACGGGATGCCCTATTCCCTTGAACGAGTTCATACCAATCCGAATATTGCAGATCAAAGCATCAATAAATATTTAAGCATACTAATGAAATATAAACAACAATTATGGGAAAAAGGAATGTGGGCTCAAAGACCACCACTAGATCTTGTATTACATCAGGTACAACCTGGCGATTGGGTCCTCGTCCAAGGCTGGAGGGATGATTCACTTACTCCGAAGTGGGAAGGACCATACCTCGTCCTAATTACCACTGATTCGGCAGTCCGAACAGCAGAAAAAGGATGGACGCATGCCAGCCGAATTAAAGGACCAGTGGATCCTACCCAGTTCGAACCTGGATCCCAGCAAAGGAAGAACTGGAGAGTTAAAGGGAGACCAGGAGATTTGAAGCTTACCTTACGGAGAGAGGACTCACAGCTTTGATGGACCTTGCGGGTTTTGAGGACCTTTGGGTGGGGGACAATTGGGATTTGCAGAAGTGGCTCATTGGAGACTCCGAAGCTCCAGGTTATTGTAAATATTTAGAAGATTTAGCAAATCAACCTTATTATAGGCCTGTAAGACTAGAGAACCGAGGGGAACCTTGGACTGGAGAGAGTCACGCCAATCAAGACGACATTAGGGTGAAATGTAGTTGGCTAGACTGTAATTGTTATCCATTTGTATGCTTTATTTGCAAAATTTGTAACGAGCGGTGGTGGACCCATTGTAGGAGGGGAAGGGCTCCTAAAAGTGTGTGCCAGCGTTGCTGGAGGGTGCAGCGTAAAGTCACTCAGGAGGTACTAAATTGGAAAGTAGCCAACCGGGAATTAAAGGCAGGTACCCCTGCCTGGTGGAAAATTTATACAAAAGGAATAAATCCTGACTTTCATTGCTATCACTCCAACGAACCCTCGGGGCCGTTCCTAACTGACATAGTAATAGTTAAGTGTCGGAAGCTCTTTAAAGAGCTCAGGTGTGACATCCCCCAATTAAGAGAGCATAATTGGAATACTCGAAGATACAAGTGGAAGAGGGAAGGCATAACCCCTGAAGAATATCCCTGCTGTCGAGAAGATGGTTTACCCTGTAGCTTGTAGCAACCAAGTTGACAGGCAGGACAGAGGGGTACCTCACGGTGGGGAAAAGAAATGCCCCTCTATCCAGTGGAGGATGTCGACCAGTATAATAGGAATCCGACCAGGCTCACAGAGGGATAGCACAAGAGAGAATTTGGGGGAAAGTAAGCTAATGTCACCAATGACCATATCCTACAAAGGATTCCACCTAGCTCTGCAGTTAGCTATATTGCTCTTAGGATGGCATGTTTGTGCTTGTAAATCACATGAACCTTTTAAATGGACTTTAAGCAGGTGGGAGACTCATGACACCCTACATGAACTACAATCTATCATTTCTTCCGGGGCACCGAACTTTGTTGCAGGAGTATGCAACATGACCCGAGCTCCCTCTTGTGGGAAGCTTTTGAATATAACATCGTTCTATATGTGCCCGGCTTCAAACCCAGGCAAGGCATACTGTCATTGGCCAGGGCATTATTACTGTGCCTATTGGGGATGTGAAACTATAGCATTTGGGTTTACCCCAGGAGGAGGACCTGACAAGTACTTGAAGGTCAGCTATGGCCCTTTCGGATGTAAGAAGCCTGCGGCATGGATTCCTGGTTGTGTAGGGACGGTCGACCAGTGCTGGGGAAACTGCACGCATTTCTATTTCAATGTCACCCAACCTGATGACGTGGGATGGTTGGTAGGAAGAACTTGGGGAATTAGACATTGGCAGGAGGGAACAGACTTGGGAAATTTAATCCAGATAAAAAAAGAGCCGGTTCCCCGTGATCCCAGCCCGGTGGGTCCGAACCCAGCAATAAATGGAAAATTAGGCGTTAATGAAACATATTCAGGTGGTAACGAAAGTTCGGGGAGTACCTTTGAGAACACTATTGGTTCAGGTCAGCAGGTGCCTACTAAAAAATACACGGCATTGTGGGGAGTAATGCAAGCCACCTTTGCTGTCCTAAATCATACCTATCCAAATCTCACCGAGGGGTGCTGGCTCTGCTATATGATAAACCCTCCCTTTTATGAGGCCATAGGAATTTCCGCCAAAGTTAGAAGAGTTAATGGAACGAACCCTAAGGAATGTTTATGGAAACAGGGGAAAGACAGGATCCCGGGGATCACTATGGCTCAAGTGAAAGGACAAGGAAGATGTGTGGGAACAGTGCCTGCAGGAGTGAAACATCTTTGTAATGAGACCGTTCGTCTAAAAGGGGAAGGGAGACCGGCTCAATGGCTCTTACCAGCAAATAACACGAAATGGGTGTGTAACACTCTTGGAGTAACTCCCTGTTTATCTATAGAGAAATTCAATGAAAGCTCAGAATATTGTGTGCAAGTACTAATTGTTCCCCGGATATCATACCATCCTCAGAACTATGTATTGGAACACCAAATTACTCCCGAACATCATTTGGTAAAGAGAGAACCTTTCACAGCCCTTACGGTAGCTGTATTACTCAGCACTGGGGGAGCGGGAATCGAGACTGGAGTAGGCGCCCTAGTACACCAACAGCAAGGTATGAGGAGTTTACGCATTTCCGTGGATGAGGATTTGAGTAGAATAGAAAAAGCGATAGATGGGTTAGTCAAATCAGTTAGATCACTGTCTGAAGTAGTGTTGCAAAATAGGAGAGGGTTAGATCTACTGTTTTTACAACAAGAAGGCCTATGCGTGGCCCTGCGGGAAGAATGTTGTATGTACGCAGATCACACTGGTATTGTAATAGATACTATGGCAGAGCTACGCAAGCAAATTGAACAAAGGAAGAAAGAGAGGGAGTCCCAGCAAAGCTGGTACGAGACCTGGTTTACTCACTCCCCTTGGCTCACAACTCTCTTATCAACAATTGCAGGACCTGTAATTTTACTGATTTTGGTGTTAACCTTTGGCCCCTGTATTTTTAATAAAGCAGTAGCCGTAGTGAAGAGCCGTTTAGAAGCAGCCCATTTGCTGATGATTCATACTAAATATGAACCCCTTACGGGGGAGGCGGGTGAAGATTACTTAGAACTTAGCAGGAAAGAACTAACCCGCTTTAACGAACAAAAAGAAGGTTAAAAAGAAAAAGGGGGGGGAATTGTAAGAGATAACATGACCTTTTTGTGTTCGTACCGAGATGTTTCAGGAAACAGGCTAAGGTCAGTTTGTTCTGTAAATATGTAGCCGCAAAGGCATGTGGGCGGACCTATGTTGCAATGGTATGTGCTTGAGAAATCCCCAGGTTACAAGGACAACCGCGAGGAAGATGAGGCGCCTTCATCCTACGACCACCTAGCAACGGGGCGCAGGCGCAGATCATACTGACACGTACCCGGAAAGACGACAGGATAAAAGGGGACGGACTCAAGCGGATTGCGCGGCAGTTGGCGGAGCGCTGACTCCCCTGCCGCCCAGCGCTGCTTTGCTTCCGCTTTCACATACTGTAATTCAATAAATTTTATTGATTGGCACAGATAGCTCTTTGTGCTCATTCATAACATAGGGGTCCCCGCAGAGCTGGGTTGTGCATGCAGTGCAGGAGGGTCAGGGACTGGCCTCACAGCCCCAGCGCTCCCAGGCTTCGAGACATTTGCACCCGTTTAAAGAGAACCGGCTCGCTTCACTTCCATATGCTCAGCACGTGATGAGAACCGTGTTGGTAGGGACATCTGAGAGGGTGATGAATGCCAACATATCTGACCTGGGCTTGGAATACCCCTGGTGGCCTTATCTGGGAAGTCTGAGACGCCACTGGGCCCTTGAAGCAGCCGGTGTTCATGCCTGCCTGGCTACCCTGGTGGTAGTGCACCAGAGTTGATGTTGTAGAAAACAAAGTAGTTAGTGATCGCATCTTGCTTAAAAATATATAATAGCAATTATTTTTTGTGGCCTCAATCCTTTAAAGAACCAAAATTTAAATTGCATCAGGGGAAATCTTAAGACTCAAAGTATTTTGGAGTGTTGCTTGGATTTTTCAAAATAATATTTGTGAGTATTGCTTCCTTTTTCAAAAAAGAAAAACTAATCTGCTTTCTTGTTTTCAGATGAATACATAATCACCTGCATTCCTCCTTCCTGTGGCTTCAGTGCAGGTAAATACTGCTTTTGAAGTACAGAGTTGTAATTAACAAATGTTGGGTTTGTGTGCTCCAGCTACACTGGAGTTCTGCTGTATCAGGGAGTTACAGTGTCAGCAGTTGTAATTCAGGCATTGCCTGTGGTGTCTCGGACAGGCCTCACTTTTCTGCTGGGAAAAGTCACCTGTTTACTTGTCCTGGAGAGTGTTTATGAGGCTCCTGTTGTTTATGAACTGCTGCTCATACTGTAACCAGACTGCAGGAGTACCCCCAGGTCCCTTTTTTCCTTCCTTATTGCTGTTTCTTTGTTCACAGCAATAAATAATGTTTTGGGAAAACTGCCTGGAGTGTATGTTGTAGAAAATGGGTAACTATGGGGATTGATGATGAGTAAATCTCAAAGCCTGTGATGGTTTCAGTATAAGAGTAGTGGACAGAAGTGATTTCTGAAAACTCCGTGCTGAGGCTTTCTAATGTGATTGCCAGAGAAGCTCCCTTGTTCTGCAAACATCACCAACTCTTCTGTCTCTTTCAGATCTGCCCCCAAATGTGGAGACCTACAGCTACTTCGTCCCAAGGTAAAAAAAAAATTACTGAGAATTAAATATAAGATTGTGCTTAGTGTTTGTCTAGACAGCATCTTCTGCTCTGAGATAAAAACAGCCAGGAATTATCCTTGAGTAAAGCTATCCCTCCGGTGCCACAGTGATGACACTTATTTGCTACTCTTGACCAAGAGTGTGATGAGCACTTTTACCACCATTACAGTTTTCTGAGGCACAGCAACTTAAAATTTCCCTTGATGCTTTGACTGCTGAATATACTGTTCACAAGTTTTTTACTTCTAGGACTTGAATCCTGCACTTCAGAGAGATGCAGAAGGAGCATCACCGCCTGGTAAGAAATACGTATTTCATGTAAGGTTTCTTCCACAGAGCTGTTAAAACACTGCATTAAGAAGGATGGCACATGTCTTAGGATTCATTTCCACTAAGACCAGAAACAATTTGTACTTGCTAGTATTCAAAGTTGTAAATACTTCTTGTAATTGGGAAAATTTCCTTGTCAAAGCAGTCACAAGAGGCAATTGGCTTGGGAGTGTGATTCCAAAGCAGATACAGTGATGACGGCATAGTTCAGCAGAAAATCCTGTGATGAACACATGCTTCGCCCCTATCTGATGTATCTGGCTCTTGTGATCTCCCATAGGGGCTGTGGGCTTGGGCACCAAGGCTGAAGGGATCTGATTTTGTTTTCTATTGTTGCAGGCACTGGGAGATTAAACTATAAGCTGTTCCGAGGTAAGTACTGCATTGCTGACATCGGTGAAAACTCGTTTAATGCTGCTGTCTGGAAAGGCTGCTGTGTGATGACTGCATAGTTCAGCAGATGACCTGTGGTGATCAGTTACTGTCTTTCGCCTCCTTCTCTGATGCAGCCTCCTGTAGCTTAGGCTATTTCAAACAAATCTTGTGGGAAACTGAAGGTGAACACTTTTTTTTTTATGCTCCATGAATGTATTTTAAAAATTGATCTCAGAAGACCAGTAAGTGGGTTAAACTTAAAAAACTTTAGTTAAAGATTAATAGAAAGATAAAGAGTAGAATGTGGTTGTGAAGCCATGCACAAAATATAGCAGAATAAGGTTAATCAGGTGTTAGTGCTCCAGGTTCTAAAAGTGTTTTGTTGCTTTGCAGGCTGCCCTCAACAGAGGAGCCCCATGTCTCTTGTGTGAGAAACCATTTCACCTGTTACTGATGTTGATGAAGACAAGGCCTTTGTAACTAAAGGTAGTTAATAAACCTTTACTTTCTGGATGCTACTTTTGTCTGTGCTGCATTTGAGAGTTTTCTTTTAGAGATGATTGCAAATTCATTTTGTTTTAAAAAAGTGTGAGGCAAATGTTAGTACCATTAAGTGTGCCTTTAGCTTCCTGTATTTCACAGTAAGAGCATCAAATAATTGTGGTGTTAATGACCTCTAGAATTTTCCTGTTGAAACTAAATGGTGAATGCCACATTACTGTGAATTTAGTCCAAAATGGTTATCTTTAACATGCACAACTTGGTTACATGAACCTCACATCACTGAACTCTGCAATTGCAAGGTTTGCTCCTTCGTGCAATTTCAGCATGCTCTGGAGTTGATGAATGAACATTTCAGTGTTGAAGAGTGCTGGGAAATGGCTTCACAGCCTGCCTTCAGAAGGGGGGTAGGAGTGTTGCAGCCTACTGTAAATGATGTTGATGTTGAATCAGGTCTCTGATCCCCATGAGGATAAATAGACCAAACCCTGATACAGTACTTCACTCAAACTGTTCTTAAAGCTATGACTTCCTGCTGGACCCTGCCTAATAGCAAATTTTTATTTACAGGCTTCCAAATGTTTCTCATTGTGAGGTAAGTACTTGTTTTTACTTCTTCAATATTAGGCTTTCAACATAGGCCCTTAAGTTTTTAACTGCTTGTCAGTGAGGGGGTAAGAGGCCCATTGGCTGTGGCTTGCATCTCAGCCAAAACAGGAGGATGTTTAAAGGGGAGCTGCTGACTGGAGCCCAGTCTTGACAGGCTGGTGTGCACTAAACTCACCACAGTGAGCTCCTTGAACTTGCTCTGATGGCACTACTTAAGTATTTGCCCTCTTGTCCATAGCAGCCCAGCCCTGTGGCAGGGCTGCACAGGGGCTGACAGTGTGAGCTGCCTGTGTGATGAGATGTGACTGCCTTGACTTCAATCATGGAGGTCTGTAATTAGCTCTATCTGACTGCAGGCACCTGACTTGGGTTTTCTCCTTCTGTGCTTGTTTCTGTACACTCCTAATGGTTTGTTTTGATCCAGGTGTGATGGAGCTGGGAAGTGATGCACCTGGTAGTGCTGCCAGCAAAAGTAAGTTGCTAACACATGAGTGTGACTGGTCAGAGCTGTGTGATACAGGGAATGAGGAAGTTACTAGATCCTAGCTGCTACAGGGCCATTTACAGGGCTGGCTGCAGCATTAAGCAGGGTTCTTGATTTTATAACCTTTTTCAGGTAAAAAGCCTGGATTTGCCAGCAGCCTGCAGGATTCACTCCCCCAAGGTGCTGCATATCTCAAAATAAACTGCTTTCCGTGATTAAAAAGAAATAGTGGTGACCATTTTAAATGTGTAACTGCTATGGACTACTTGAATTCCTACTAGATAAGAAAAGCTCCTTGCTACCAGGTTGTCACATGTTCTGGGCTGAGCAAATGCAGTACAATTACCTGCTATTAAACTTGCTGTTAAAATGTAGTGGGTATTTTCAGGGAGTAGCACTGATCTTGAATGCTTATGTGGTAAATCGTTTACCCCAATGGCTAGATCAGAGCTCTTATGGTGCTGTGAATGAAGATGTGATTGGGAGTAAGGTCAGATCCCCCTTTAAAGGGTTTGTCACAAGAGATAGTGCATTAAGCTACTCTTGGCTTGTACTGTTTGTGATGAATTGTAAGCAATGGGAATCTCTCTGAAAGAGGCTGAGGAGAGCTCTTGTGCTGAAACAGTACCCACATTCACACTCTCAAACCACTGCCAAAAGTGTTTTAGTACAATTTCCCTTCTTTACAGGGTGACACTTGCATGGAGTTCGAGAAATAAAATGGGTGTGTCTGAGGTAAGTGTAGAATACATGGGGTTTAATAATTCCTGGAATATTGTCTTTGTGCTGAATGCTTAAGTATTGGTGCCCAAAATTAG
Source organism: Anomalospiza imberbis (assembly GCF_031753505.1). Lineage (NCBI taxonomy): Eukaryota > Metazoa > Chordata > Aves > Passeriformes > Viduidae > Anomalospiza > Anomalospiza imberbis. Next base: position 7,887,353 of record NC_089689.1, on the reverse strand, counting down.
TCCTATAAGATACCTGATTTGTCTTCCCTTTATTGTATCTGGCTGTTCTGTGGGCACTACAGAATTAAAATAAAAACTTGTGCTGTGGCTGTCACTTCTCAGCAGTTGTTACTAATCGTTATCTTGGTTCTAGACAAATTTAGCTCAAGTTCTAGATGATTGCTGTACAAACTTGTTTTCAAACAAACAGGGACACCCCAAACACTATCAAAAATAGAAGCCATCTTGAAAACCTATGGGACTTGTATTTTAGGTATTTAAAATCATGAAATACAACATTGTTGGGTGATGCAGTATCACAAAAGTATCACAAAGCAAAGTAATAGCTCTTTACTTTCCCTGATTCTTTTAATGTTAGTAATTTTGTATTTGAGTGTTGTAAGTTGAACTTGGAAGATGCCAGGTAAAAGTTTGGTGAATAGAAATGAATAGATAAAATACCTTTGCATATAGTGCTGCTGTTATTCTGAAAGTACTTCTTTCTTTCTCAGGAAGGGACTGTGCTGTCTGCAGCCTCACTGGGTAAGTCCACACAGCAGATGAATTGTATTAAAAACTTTGGGAAATACTTGTAGCCACTGATGAAATTGATTCTGCCAAATGAGTTACTATGATATTACCCTTTCCGTTCCATTTCTCTCTGAGGTTACAAAGCTGTTGTGGAGCTTTTAGCAGTTGTGCTGCCGTATATGCTAACTGTGTTTTCTTGATTTAGGTGAAGAGGCAACTCTGAAACTAGCATTTGAAGAATTGAGAAGGTGGGTGTAACTGCTGTAGTAATCTATTTGTTGGAACAAGTGATGATAACCTTAGCTTGAACTCTCTCACTGAACAGAGATGAAATTCTAAGGTCTGATATGTTCCCATCAGGTGTGTTGTGCTTGGTACCTTATAATGGTTCTTATGTCTATCTTAATAGGTGGAAGATGGCTGATAAATGGCTTACACTTGAGTGAACAGTATTAAAAAAGCCATTTGTTTTTACCTCACTGGTAATGTTTTCCTGATGCTGATTGGAGTGAATAAAAAGCTGTAAACTCTACCTGGTTGTTGTGACCTTTTTTCTGGCTGGAGCACCTTGATGCAAAACGCCTCCAGGCTGCCATATTAAGATTTAAAATACTAAATTTAGAGCAGAGACTAAACTAGGCTAGATGCTTGTCCTGCAAGTGTCTTGACTGAGGTGTCAAATACTGCTGGTGTGCAGGCTGCAAGTGACCATATTTTAGACAAAGCTAAATAACTTGGAGTATTTCAAGTGTTTTAAGGAGAGAGCTAAACATAATACTTGTATATTTGCTACTGAAGTAATAGTCCACCAGTAATCCTGGTAATACGTGTGTTCAGGTGCAGATCCTCTCAGAACAAGTGTACAGCTTGGACTTTGTAATCTTTTCCAAGGATTCTGGATTTAAACAAGACAACATTTGGTCTTCACAAGGGAGAAAAGTTAAGAGAGGTGGGAGATTCTGATAATAATAATTAACAACAGTTACTGTTTATAAGTCACTAAGGCCTGCTAGGATATTTCTTTTCTAATGCTCCTTAATGGAAGCTTGCTTCTCTGAGAAATTCATTTAAATTCGTCCCTGGTCTCAGGGGTGATGTCAGTATGAGGAAAGTCAGCTTATGAAAGTCAGTTATGAAGAACTCCCTTTCCATAACTCTTCAACTAGCCCTGCAGTACTTCTGAGAAATAAAGCTATGTACCTAAACTCACATTATTAGTGTTGCTTAGAACCTTTCAATAAGAGGAGTAAGTTTGTTATGCTTCCTGCCCACTCAGCCTGGTATCATCTTGAATTACATTTTTGAAATGTTTTTATCCAGAAAAGTTATTCATCTTAAAGAAAATAAATTTGGACATTGTGTCCACATGTGAATTAAATCTCTTCTATGCTAAAACACAAGCCAATAATAAGGTCTGTTTTCATCCAGAGCTGATTAGTACCCTCTTAATATCCCCCGTAGTGTTACTTTTTAAAATACCACACTTCATTATGCCTGTTAAAGAGCTTGAAGGGACTGTCATAGCCTGCTGTATAAAAGAAGTCTTCGTGGAATGGTTGGCCTCTGTTTCTTAAGGTTCTGGCCAAGGCATCAGCTTCCTCAGCATACTTCTCTGGGGAGGCAAATCCACCAAAGGACCTGGTAAAAGTGAGAAAAGGATTTTTGAATCAAGCCCTGGTTTTATTTTCACTTGTGCTGCAGTTTGAAGTTGGTAGAATACCCATGCAGAACTAGCAGTCAAGCAGCATGGGTAATTATGCTGTTTTCAAAGGTAAGATTTAAAACAAGTAAGCACCCAAGTAATAACTGCCCTGTGTGTTGTGGCAGTTCAGGACTACAAATAAAAAAGTAAAACTGTCTTCAGAAGATTATTCTGGAGGCTGCATCTCTATGAAACAATGCAATTTTCTAGTGTCTTCTAAAAAAATCCCATTGCTTCACAACCTGGTCACTTGTTTTTGTGGTAAGGCACCCAAGCATAAGATTGCTTAAGGGCTGGTTTTAGCAGTTAAGGCTCTGAACAGCCAGGTCTGTCCATACTTTATCATCTCTTAAGAAAGTGTCGCCCACACTTAAAAGAGGGCAGCTACTGAGCAGGATTCATGTGGGATCAGCTGTGCTGGTTTTACTTACCGGACAAAGAGAGCTGCTGCCTTCCGTTCTTCAATGAACACATCGGAGTCAGTGGGCTGGGGGGGGCAGTCCTGGTGTTCAAATGGCACAAAGAAAGAGATCTTGAAGTCTGTGCAGCCTGATTTTACCAGGCAGGTCACTGGCACGGTCATATCAATCTTCATTTCTAGAGGAAAGGAAAACCATGTGTTTAAGCTGCATCTCCCAGCTCCTGTATTGATCATTAGCTACTTGTCATTCTTTCTGTTGAAAACCAGCATGTCCTACCTTTTTCATTCTTTCCCTGGATGTAGTGGAAGAGTTTCCAGAAGCCCTGGCGCATTGCTTCCTTCTGGGTTTCTCCCCTAATGACTGTGCTGACCCACTTTGCTGTCTCGTACTGACGCAGTTCATAGTCCTTTGCCTGAAAGGTAGCAAAAGTCACAGTAACCGTGAGATGGGCGTTGACAGAAATTAGTAGCTACCTTTTCCAAATCAGCATACAAGTACTGTTGCAGTTACCTTTGCCTCTGCTGAGCTCCAGCGAGGGGACTGCAGGTCCAGGGACAGAAATGTTTGCTTGAAGGATTTGATCATCTTGCCAGGGCTGGAAGGCAGACACAGTTCATTGGCATCTCTTAAATTTATTATGGCACTAGAGCTTTTCAAATGTCGCTGAACTGGTGGAAGGCCTGAAAAAAGGCTGAAAACCTTTTAGCCCTGCAGGAACAGAGCGTCAGAACCAAGAAACTACCTCTACTGGAGGAAGCGTTCTTTCAGGATATGCTGCCCTTGCTTCTCTGTGACAAAAAGGTATTTCCTGACAGCAAAGTGAGATGCTGCAAGTGGGAGTTTTGTGGAAATCCGTAAGTCAGAAGGACTTCGCTTCAGTCTGTTTGCTCATGGATGAATAAGCAGAAGTGGTTTGGTGGGTTGTCTGGTGTTGACTGTGCTCTTAACTTTAGTTGGTCTCTTATGATAGCTGATGGCTTTCTTAAAGGCTTTTAGCCTCAGAGTCCTGTGGATAAATTAGATTTTCTGCATTTCTGAATGAATAACTATTTTCCTCCATAGCCTTCACATGGGAGGAAAAAAAGTGAAAACTTAAAAACACTGTCCCAAACAAAGCGAGTGAAAATATTCAAAACCAGTGTTGAAATGATCAGATCTGGTTAAATGCTGAGATTTTAGTGGCCTCCATATATGACTTCTGTTGTTAACCAGGCAGACTGTAGTGTATGATGTACATCCTGACAGTCTCTGCCTTGTGTTATATTACAATATCCTTCACCTGTCATGTTGCAAAGAGCACATAATTCAGTGATTATCTGGATTCTTAGGTCATAGAATGTTGTCTTCTCAGACTATAACTTCATTACCTGTTTCAGTAATTAACTGTGTGAGTTTTGTAAAATCAACTGCCTTTTGCTACCTAACTACTTTCTTGGCTGTTACATCTTTTTGCAGTACCTGGACTACCGTTAAATTGTATTAATCCCCTTCTGTACCCTGCCTAGAGATGGCTACGAAGAGTCCTTGGGATCTGAGGTTGAAAAGTTTTTATTAAACCACACCATAAAAAAAAGGCCACAAACCCTGGTGGTACTGGGTTCTTTTAGAGTCTGTAAAATAAGTAGTATGTGGAGCCACTTCAGTGTTGAGCTTTTTCCAGCAGATCCTTCAGTTGTCACCACTCCAGTTGTTCCCAGATCAAGGGAAGGTCAGAATCGAACAGATGGATATGGCTGCTAGCAGTACAGGCAGGTGCTGTTCCCTTCCCTGTCCCAGCCTGAGGGTGCATCATCTCCAGCAGACCTGACCAGAATGATGGTCACCAGGGACTGCTGCACAGTTGTGCTCTATTCATAGACTTCGTCCATGGTGTTTACAAATCAACAAAGCATCATAAAGCAGGAATCCATATAATTAGAAGCAAATATGAGCAATTACACTGAAACTTCCTACTACAATTTATTGCCATTTGAAAGACAATGCTGCTGCTCAACACTTGTATTAGCTACTGAACAAGCTGGTTTCTCTTTACTGGCTATTTCCAGCTGCTTCCCAACTGTAACTACTGGGTAGACCTCACAGCTCTGGATTTTGTAACTTTATTGCCAGTTCTGTCTGTGACTGCATGTTAGAGATATTTTTTTAATTACATAAAACAATGCTTTTGGATGGGAGAGACAAACAGAAGAATTTTCCAGATACAGTTGAACTTTTTTAGATGTACAGGAAAGCTGAACTTTGAAATGTCCATCTATTAATATAAATATGTCTATAGGGTGTTTAGTTTTTTTCTGCAGCTGTTAACACGTGGGCCAAAGGGACAGGCAGCAGGTTACACTCTAGCACAAGTAAGTGCAGCCAGAACATGCCACTCCACAAACTACTAGTGCTATTAAGGAAGTGGAGAAGGTAGACATACTTACAGTTTCAGTCCTTGTCCTTCCAGCTGTTGCAGTGTGTCCTGTGGAGGCTGCACATCCTCATAAGATGCTGCATGTCAGTGTTTATTTGAGTTTGGGCAAGCTCCTCCCATGCCTCAACCCTACTGGAGGGGGCTACTGTTATGAAAACCAGAAGGCTGGAGCCTTGTCCTGCTCTGGATCTCATTGGAGAGCCCCCACACAAATGCCAAAGGCCCCACCTACTATCCACAAAGCAACACTGGGACTAGTGTGTGATCTGGCTCCATCAACAGTTTTGCACCCTTGTGTAACTTCCCCTGTTTGCCATGGCCGTGTGCCCACTTATGACAGGGTCAGTGGCAGGTTTTGTGCTTCGGGAGAAAGATTTCACATAAATAATGTGTCTCTCCCCCCACCTGACTTGGATTATGGGAGAGTGGTGCTATACAGAATGCCAACTTTTCCTTTTTACCACAGGGGTGAAAGGTAGGTAGAAATCTGGCTGCACACTCTGCTGAGACCATCCTCACGAGATTTTTGCTGGCACGTTATGAAAGACAGACAGTGTTCTCTGATGGCTGGCTATTCTGAGCGGTATTTGAGGTTAATCAGCCCTCTTAGCCCTTGGATATCTGCACAAAGGGGTTATACAAAGCCATTGTGAAATCCTGTCCTGCTTATAATACACACAGCGAAGCTGGCTCTTCATTTAGCCAGCTGCAGCTCCAGACATAGTTTGGTACCAGCACAATAGGGCAGATTAAACTGCACAGTTTGTATTCTGAGAACACCTCTCAGTTTGTCATGGTTTGTGCAAATTCCTTGCAGCCAAATTCAGCTGAACTCTGGGGGACATTTTGCATCAATAGCTGGGAATGACTTTTAATAAGGAACCCACTTTGCTTGCTGAGAACTTCATCAGGATGCTGTGTAATACACTCCTGTTCTGAAAAGGGAAGTAAAACCATGCCAAAAAGCAATTGTGAATTTATCTCTAAAGCCACAAATCTCCAGAGCCACAGAAGAGGGTGGTGTACAGTGGTTTGCTACTGGAGTTTATTTGAACAGGTTGAGGCCTGCAATGTGTAACCACTTTTCTGCATGCTTTGTGCTTTTTATTTTATGGAGTAAAATATTTCTCCGTTTTACCTGTGCTCTGCTTGGGTCAAACAGGAACAGCAGGAGTGTGTTTGGAGAAGCAGAGGCTGCTTGGTCTTTGCTCAGCAGCTACAGGCATGCAAAGTCATGGGCTGGTGTAAGGGAGCTGTCACCTTACCCTGTCACCCCAGGGATGGAAGTGTTTTTGAACACCTACAGATACAAAAAACAATACCCAGCAGCAATAGTTTGGCAAATCTCCACAAATGTACCCCAGTGGTGAGCACTGAGAAGTATTACCTTGGAAGGGGGGCAGTAACTGTAGATAAAGACAAGCCCACAGTGGATTCTCACTTGGTTTCTGAAGCAGAGAGGCCCAGAACAAACCCCCAGTGAGTTTGTGTGTCCAGCTGATGTCCCGGACAAAGAGTTGACTGTTCCTGGTGGAGCACCCCCAGGCTGGAGAACAATCCTCAGTGTTTTCCCAAGAGGTTGTTTTCCAGCACTCCTGTTTGTACACATAAACATTGAGAGAACATGTCAACAGCTGCATGAGACAGTAGGGCAGGCATGGGGACATGTATTCTGTTTATATACATTCCAAAACTTTTGACCTCTTTGTAATGTCATAAATATGTGTTTGGGACTTGGCTGGCATTTTCTAGAACAGCTAACAAAGCAATGTTTTTCTGTTCCCTTGCCTTAAGGAGCAGAGATGAGGGCACAAGCAGATAAAAGCATGTGGTTTGTACCTAAATTTTACTGTCTTCATCTGGGCAGGAACACTGTAATGAACTGGTACTTAAATAATAACTTTGATTGGATAAGGACAAGGACAAGCCTGTGATATGATCACTTGTGATTTCCACTTTTCCTCTCTGTAACAAGACCTTAAGCAGCATTGTCCACAGCAAAACTACTTCCATCTGCTCTGTGGCAGCGTTGCAACCACTGCTGTCACATCAATGCAGTTGTGCTCTAAGTTACCTTTATCCCTAGAGGCAAGCACAGACTGTGTGCACAAGCAGGAATCTTTTCCACTGACCTAATTGTGTCAGGACTGGAGGAACCCAGGAAATAAAATGTGTTGTTAACAGTGTGGTTAATGATAACTCTGAGTCATGTTCCTGTAGCTGACAAGTCTTTAGTGTGATATGAAGAATGGGGGTGTGAGGGGCAGAAAGGGATGTGTGGCCACTCACATGTTTTATCAAGTGGTCTCAACACAAAGCTCCAGTTTTGCATTGCTGCCTAAGCATGTCAGAGAATCTTTGACAATTATTTTAGAGAACTGAGTCTCTCCACATATAAATGGCCTTTACTTTTGTGAACATACCCTCATCTGATGGTGCAGAAACCTCACTTCACAGCAAAGGAGTTGAGCACGTGATGTTACTGTAGTTACTGTCCAGGGCAGCAGAAGTGTCCTTATATGTTGTTAGATGAACTGTGGTTTACTGCAAATTCATTTCCCAAAAGAAGCCTCTTACCTCCTTGCTCTAAAGAAAGCTTCCATTTTATATCGTATTCTCACTCCCAGCATGGAAAATGAACAAGCAGAAACACACCATCTTCTAAAGAAGCAGCTGAATGTGCCATAGTACTGTTCCAAGGAGATTCCTTGTTATCCTTAGAAATTATGGAAAGGAAATCTATGCCATAACTGCAGTGAGGTGGTATTTAGACTTATGCTCTGACTTACACATTTTATATCAGTGGGGGAATTCGTTACCATTGGATTCACCTTCAGCCAAAAATCATCTGCTTTCGGGAAATGTATGTAGATTTTGTCCATGTTTTTTGCCTGATTTCAGCTAGTTTGTTACAAGTGGTGTGAAACTACTGGATCTTCCTGCTTACTCACTGGCAGTGTTACCTAAATGTTAGTGAATGAGTGATCCTGTGCTCACTTCATCAGAGAAAACATGGAACTGGCTGCTCTTGGCCAAATAAAAAGCTTCCTACACCCAATACCACTCCAGAGCACTCCTGACTTAGCATTTTCCAAGATTTCTCTGCTGAAGCTCACATTCTGAAACCATTCCAGATTTGGGGAATTAATCCTAAATGATTCCTTGCTTCCAGCAGCCATGAAAAACATTCTTATACCTTCCTGTCTTCTGTGCATGGAGCCTAGAGAGAAGCTATCTCAGCTTTATATACTGCTTTATTCATTGGTTTATTTCTACAATAAGGCTTATTTTTAATGTGGATCTGTTCTGGGATCTAGCTAGAAACTGAACTCCACAAGCAATTGTCTCAGCAAACTTCACCCAGTGAAAGAAGTTACCTAAATCCACAGAAACTTCCCATCCTCTCTGAGTGCTGAGAGGAAATTAATTCATCTTCCCCTACAAGTTGATCCACATTCTGTTATTGACAGATTCTTCCAAGAAACAAGAACATGAAAAAAGGTAAGTTTTTATCTTAAAGATAGGAATGTCTCATTAAGGGAAAGAGGTAACAGTGCTTGCTAGAAAAGAAGTCTTGACACAAATTTATTGCATTGCTGGTTTTGCTTTTTTAAATGATTTAGAAGAGACTTAAGCATAAATTGTGACAGAACAGACCTTATTTGCTAACACAGCTCTGAAAAGGCAACAGCTGTCTGGGCAGAAATGCAGTGGGCTCTGCATTTTCTTTATTTGATCCCCCTTCCCAGAGTTTTAAAGTGATATTTTCCTCTTTATCTGCTTTGGCCCCCTCCTCCCTTCCTCTCTCCCTCTGTCTCTCATTCTCAGCCTACTCCAGTCTATATGCTGCATGGAGTGAGACCACCTGGCAGCTCCTCTGCCAAGGACCTGGGTTAAGCTCCTGACTCTGCTGAAGGGTTGTTCTGAAATTGTGGGAACAGCCCCACATGTCTGAAAATGACCCTAATATGCAGAAATTGTCCTTTCCAGATATGATGGAAACAGGCCCAGAGAGTAGGGAATAATGTGTTAAAGGAAAAATTTTCCTTAAAATAATTTCCACTGCCAAAAAGGCATGAAGAGGTAACTGGAACTGGGGGTTTATCTCCTAAGCTTCTTCCTCATCTTACTGGCATGAGTGTGGTTCGTATCAGAACTCTCCCATCATCTAACAGTGGGGATATCGGTAGTGGGTGTGGGGTTTTGGTGGGCACTTCAGTTCTTCAGATGATGTGAGTAAGGCTGTCAGAGATGGATTGTTCAAGAACCTGGTCTCTCTTCCTGTCCGTTCCCAGAATGAGCCAACGCTGCACTCTGCAGCAGGTGGCACTGTTGGCTGTGTTCAGAGGTGAGCTTTCCTTGAAGAGTAACATCCCTGGTCCTCTCTTGGTTGCCAGTGGTCACTTCGGCTCCAGTGCACCCTGGCAGTTCTTTCTATTTCCAGAGACATAAACTGGATTATGTTCTTGTTGACTGCTAATGGGAAAGCATCTTAACATCTAAAAAATTAATAACTTGGCATGTTAAAACATCTTTTGTGAGACAAACACAGCAACCTGAATCAGAGAATCACAGAATGGTTTGTGTTGGAAGGGACTTTAAAGAGCTTATAGTTCTGACTCCCTGTCAGGGAATGTCTGTGTGAGACTGTTAAGAAAATGCTAAGTTAGGAAAATCCTCCAGGTTATGCTTAACTCTAGAACAGTTAAACTGGCAAGTTTTCAGATAGAATCAACAGCAAACTTAATAGTTTAAAATGAAAATTTAATATCCGGGAGGTCAGTATTTATTTTGATTTTTGCACGTTCAGATTGAGAGCAGAGTAAATGTAGGTAGCTAGGTAGATAGATACGTAGATAATGACATCACATCAACTCCCCAGATGATGTACTTCTGAATACCAGCCAGCCATGATGATATTTAAGAGAATTTCATCACTTTCACAGGTACTGTCTTTCTGAATTTTCATTTAGGCTTCAGTACTTCATATTTCTCTGGAAATAGACTTGGGTCTGTCTTTGAAAGAAAATTATGTCTGGATACATTTGTTTATTGCAGAGAAAAAGAGGCAAGACTATAGTGTAATTATACCAAACCAGAATTCCCCTTGAGAAATGTGATAGCTTGGATGTCAAAACTGCATATATGTAGAGAGAACAGTGATTTGGGGAAAGTAGAAGTAAAGGACAGGATTGCTAAGTTGTAGTAATGGAAAGTAATGAAAGTAATGGAAAAGTTAATAACAGCAACAACGAAAGGTCTGAAGGAAACTTACAGGGCCTTTGGCTTTAGTTATTAAGCTCCTTCACCAAATCAGTTACTTGAATAATGGAGTTCTTATTAAATATATGAATCCACTTTGTTGGCACACGGCAGCAAGAGAATGTTTATAACTTCCCTATTTGAAATTACCTTACAAAGTTATTTGGATAACCTTTTGGCATTAATATGCTTTTCCTGATAGAAAAATTGCTTAAATCTATTCAAAGCTGTATTTTATTGCCCTACTTATTTTGGAAAAAATAGCAACTTATTTTTGTTGCTTTCACTGGTGTCCTTATTATCCTCTGAGTCCTAGGACCACTGACACTGCACTGCTTATTTCATGGCAAGTGGCAAGACACTTTTCCAGTCACTGCACAAGATGCTGCAGACTGTTCCAAGCAGCCCTAAAGTGAACTCTTGTAAAGCACCACACTCCTTTAGCTCTTCTACACCTCTTCTCAGCACCTCAGAGCTCTCTCAACTGATCTAAAGCTGCTCTCTGTTGCTGTAAGCAACACTAATGTGTCTTTAAATGCATCTAAAATGCCTCTAAATCTCTACTGTACAGCTCTCAACTCCTCGAGGTGACTTGAAAATTCCTCTGAGGAGCTCAAAACAGCTCTAAAACCATTTTATGCCAATCTGTGGCTCCTACAGGGTTCTAAATAGCTCTAAACCTCTCCAGGCTACTGTAAAGCTTCTCTCCTGTGCTGTCAACACCACGAAGTAGCAGTAAAACTGCATTAAAATACTCAGGAAATCTTGAGGACTTCCTCTAAATGGCTCTATACAGCTCTGGATTGTCTGTGAACTTCCAGAAATACACTGCTGCTTTGGGGAGGTGGAGGAGGTTGCAGGAGCTGGAATTATTGAGCCTGGAGAAAGAGAAACTACCTGTGGGAATGGAAGAGTGCAGAGATAGGGGATTTCTGGAAGAGCAAGATGACCCTGTAAGGAAAGGAAAATATATGTGCTTTGTACGGAGCTTTTAATAAGGCGAGAACCCAGAGAGTGATCTCTGCATGCAAACAGCCCACGGTGAGCATATTTTGGGGTGGAGGAGGAATACCACAGCCCCAAACTCCTGAGGTTATGATGTGAATACATGGAAAATGTGCTCCTGAATCACACAACAGGGGATTGTTCTCTCTGCAGGCACTGGGTGCTCTCAGAACACACTCTAATGGAAGATCTGAAAGTGCACACTGAAGACAATTTTTAAAATATTTTTTGGAAGTTTATTGCTATGAATCTGTTCAGGGCAGTACCTTGTCTTAGGGAGTGCTAGTAGTCTGCTGGTCAGATCTGCTGGGAGCAGATTTGAATCCTGGCCCAGCTGCAGTTCTGGTGGGACGGGGAGGATTGTGCTGTGTGTGACTGCCATGGAGCCCACACTCCACAATGGACACATCTGGTAAAGCCCCATGCTGGGCTGCATGCAAGGAGCAGAAAGTCTGAGCTCCATTTGTCTTTCTCACACAGGGACATGGATCCGTCTGTGTGTCCCGCAGCAGGGACGCTGCACTGTTATTGGGAGTGCTTCCAGCACCTCAGCAGGGCTGTGAGGATATTAGGTGAGATATTTGGAAGAGGTTTCTCCGTGGGAGGGTTGGGAGGCCCTGGCACAGGTTGACCAGGGAAGCTGTGCCTGGCCCTGGATCCCTGTCAGTGTCCAAGGCCAGGTTGGACAGGGCTTGGAGCAAGCTGGGGTAGTGGAAGGTGTCCCTGCCCATGGCAGGGGTGGCACTGGGTGACCTTTTAAGGTCCCTTCCAACCCAAATCATTCCAAGACTTTGTTTGTCTCCATCTTGTTATTTATTAATATTTAAAGGTTCATTTATTTATTTTTATCTTGAAGTTTGCAGATAATGATGGATACCCCGAACCAGCCTTATCTCTTGCACAAAGCATGGCCAGTAGGAGCCCCCGGGCGTCGCGGCTGTGCCGGGGGGCCGCGGGCGGCGGCGCAGGCAGAGGATGCAGGGCAAGGGCAGGCTGGGCGGAGATGGGGTGGACATGGGGACGCTGCTGAGGGAAGGCTGGGCCGAGCAGGGCCGGCTGTGCTGGCTCCGCCGCTGTCCCCGCCTCCCGCAGCGCCGCGGCTGTGGCGGCTGGCCGAGGTGAGGGGAGCCGGGGCAGGGCCGCCCGCTCCCGCGGGAATGGCCCGGCGCCGGTCTCTGCAGAGCCGCCCTCCCTGCCCGGCGGGCTCGGCTGCGCAGCCCGCGGGGGTTTTACCCTTTCACAGAAGCGCTTGAACAGACATGGGAATCCCGTTTCAACCTTTTTTCCAAACAGCTCAATGGCACCCCGAAAGAAGTTAAAGGGTCTGGTAGCTGCTACCATCACGCCAATGACTCCGGATGGGTGAGCTGTCAAAGTTGCACTGATTATTGTTTCCTTCCACTCCTATTTTCCTTCTTTCTTATTTAGAACTGATCTGCTTGCTTTCTTGCTTTCTTGCCTTTTTTTTTTTTCTTTTTTTTTTTTTTTTTTTTTTAAATCAATCTCTGATGGGATTGGGGGAACTACTAAACTGGTCCCAGAGTGAGATTCCCCGTCTCTGTTTCCTTCTGTTGCCAGCAAGTCCTATGGCTCTGGGTTTGGAGAGTTTGGATCAGTCTCATATCTCCTTTTCTGTTGCTTTGTAGGTGCAAATTAAATCGTAGTACAGTTACGTGTATAGAGCATTGCAGTGTTTTCACATTTGTTAAGGAAAATTACAGTCCTTAGTTACGAAGAGCTCCTGAGAGCTAGAAAATAATTGTCAGAATCCGAAGGCCTTTTAGACTTCTCTCTATCTTAGCTAAGTCATGCATGCAGTCATGTGTGTATGAGTGCATGGAATTAGTCTAAATTTGAAGAAAATACTGCAAGGACAGCACTATTTTGAAAATAACATCAAATTGAAACTTGAAATTCAGCTTTCTTCAGAGCAGGCATGGCAAACAGAAGCCTCCTCACTGCACTTTGATGTTGCAAGACCAAGCTGTTTGGAGTCAGCGGGAAACCTGAGCTCTTGTGGGGGGTGTGTCAGGGTCTGTACGTGCTTTTGAGAGAGACATTGGAGATTTGCTAGTACAGATATCCAAAAGTGAACTTTACTTTAAGTGCTGAAAAACAAGGCTCCATCCCAGGCAGGGAACTCATTCCATTGCAGTCACTGCTTTGATTCTTGCTTTAAAGGAAACCTATTTCTGGTTTTTTTATTTATTTTTTTTTTAATTATGACTCAAATGTATTGCAACATGGTATTTAGAGAGTGACCTGAGCCCTCTGCCTGGACTGCATGGTCCTTGTCAGATATGTTCTGGGAAGGCATCTATGGAATTTTGAATATTGTGTAAAAACTATCGAGGCATCAGAATTGACTTCCAGACCATAGGTTTGATCTATATTTTTGACAAATGAAAACAACAGTGAAATATTATACACTAGTAAACAAATTAAGTTTGTCTTGCATAGAAGATAACCCAAGAATTCTCTTTCCCCTCTTGCCAGGGAATTCTGATGCTCTCCTCATCCTTTAATGAGAGAGAGAGGTCAAAGTCACATCCAGCGGATGCCGTTTCCCTCTCTGTATCCAGCAGTTATAACCATCCAGCAGTTTAACCATTTGCCAGCACTTGCACTAATAACTTTGCGCTCTCAAGAGGACTCCTGTTTCCCTCAAAAGAGGAAAAGGTTTTAGTGTCTCCTGTTCTCTCACATCTCCCAAAAAAGTTCTTTGCTGTGACAAGCCGGCAGCAATTCCCAATAAAAGTTTGGAACCGCGAACTACTTGTCAGGAGGAAGAGAAACTGCAAGAGAGAATTCAAGGCTGAGCTGCTACCCTCAGATGTTAAACAGATGTCAAGTGTTTCTTACATCTGGGTAATCTGTGTGTGTGAAAATTCAAGGTTTCAAAATATATGGGGTTTTTCTTTTGTTTCCTAATCACTAAGTTTAAAATAACTGTGGGTGGGGACTTAACGGCTGCTGTGGTTCCTTTTATTGCAGAAAAGTTAACCTCCCAGTGATTCGTCAGTACGTGGATTATCTGGTAAATGAGCAGAATGTCAAGAATGTTTTTGGTAAGGGACAGCAACTGTGTAACAGCCCTTTTACCTGGATGGGAATCCTGTAATATCTTACCTGATAGGAGCTGTATTGGGAGGGAATGTGCATGTGGGGTCATCCTGGCCATTTATATTCACCAGTGGAGAGACTGCAGGCATCTGGTTTTGCCCACACCCCATTTCTGTGGGGGATAAAATAAGGTGCCTTCATAAGGTGACATTCCCAGAGATGAATGGATAATGTTGTGTTGACAGAGAAGACTGATCTGAATGATTCTTCCCAACTCAAAAATATTAGTTCTTGTCTTCATTGAAACTGATGTGTGTAGGTGAGGCCTCAGCCAGTGTGTTGTGTTTTGTTGTGTTTAAACAGTGAATGGCACAACAGGAGAAGGTCTATCCCTTAGCATCCAGGAGAGGAAGCAGTTGGCAGAAGAATGGATGTGCCAGGGAAAAGACAAGTAAGTAACTGAGAGGGAATGGGGGTTCCAGATCTTATGTTATAATAATGCCTGATTGCAAAACGAAGTGTGCTGATGTGTTTGGTTTTTTTTTTTTTAGTATTGCGTTGCTAGGCTTTGTTCCCCAGATCCTTTATCACAGAAGTATGTTTTTGCCACTGCCAGTTAGCAGTGTGTGTTCCTGCTGCTTAGAGAGCTTGTGAGAGTCCTCTTTGGTACACTGAGAGGTGGGGGGATGGGAAAGGGCTTGGAAAAGAAGAGCTGTCCCCTTTGCTTCGTCTTGAGAAGAAATGCAAATAAAGAGCATTTCTGAACCTTTTAATGTATTACATTATTTGGTGTGACTGAAGCTGAGGTGTGAAGTGCTTAACTGCTTCCCTAAAGGAACAAAATTAATAAGAGAAGAAAGAATTCAATCTGGATCTGCAGCTGTGTATCCAATTTCAGCTTCATTCTCCCTTTCTAGTACCAGTCACAGCCTTGTACCCCTCACTGCTGCCTTTCTCTTGAATGCTGGGCCAGAGGATGTGCAGAGGAGGAGGGGTTTTGGGGGAGAAGGATAATGAGGAGAAATAAACTGGGGTGAAGGATCACAGGCTTCAGATCCATAGCCTTTATATCCATGTCTCCTATGGATATAAGGGAGAAAAATAGCCGTGGGGTTGATGGACTGGAGCGTGGAGGAATCCCTTTGCAGGAGCAGACAAGCAGTCAAAGGTGGTGCTGTGAGGTTGAACTCTTCTGGTAGGTTTGCAGAGAAATAGGTTTAGAAAGTACAGATATACTTTGATTTCCTTTATGCTTCCCAGCCTCCCCTTAAATCCCTTATGTCTTAATTTCAGTTTCCTAATAAAATGCTAAGATTCATCCCTCCTGACAGCCTTGCAAGTACAACAGCAAGAAGTTAGATGTAAAGGATGTAAACATGTGATTCATGTTTACAAATGTGTTTTCTTTCTTCCTCCACCACCACTTGTCACTGTCAGCATTTTCTCCATCTTTCTGGTCATCAGGCCAACCCAGGCTCAACTCTTTTTGTAGGTTCTTCTTCTGTGGCTGCCTGGGCTGAAGCAAGTAATTTTGGCAGCCTGGTAGTTCACCATCACTGAAAACTCTCCAAAATCTTCTGAATTTGTTTTTTTTTGTGCAGATTGGACCACGTGATCATTCATGTGGGAGCACTGAATCTGCCAGAGTGCCAAGAATTGGTGTGTATATGATATTTTTCACTCTGTGTGTGATAAATAGAAGCAGATGTACCCTCAGATACTTTCCACTCTGTCTTTTATAGGCAAGACATGCAGCAGCCATAGGTGCTGACGGCATTGCTGTCATAGCCCCCTTCTTCTTCAAACCCTCAAACAAAGGTGAGTAGATGTGATTGCTGAGGCCTTCTTATTGCCCTCCCAACGTTAGTCATAGATAAAGGATGAATGTCATGTACTTTCTTTGGAAAATATTCTGATGATAATGTTTGCACAACTGTAATGGAAAAGCAAAACCTGCAAGAAGCATTTTTTAAAGATGAGAGTAGAATTGTCCTGGTAAGAAATGGGAAGGATGTCTTTTGGGATGTATTTTGTTAGCCTTTTGAAAGAAGAAGAAGAATTGCTTTTGGAAAGAATAGTCTAGTTAACTAGTCTGTGTTCTGAATGGATAGTTTGGTGTTCATGCTTGATGTGGGCCACACTAGGAAGCAGCTGGTTCCATGGTGACCATTGCTGGGCACTGACCAAATTGAGCAACTGCTGATACACAGGTGTGGCTCTTGTTACTGAGGTGATCAGTTTGGTTCTGTCTGTCTAAGTTTACCTCAAAACTTACAAACTGAGTATTTTGTCCTTAAGATCCTGACAATAACATAAAAGAACCACACGAAGTGGAGGTTTGTAAAAGAAATATTAAAAGTTGTCTGAATAATTTATGAATGGAAGTGTTCATATGAAAGCACCATACCCCAGGGAGGTGAACGTGAACTTGATCCCTTGTCCTCTGTTCCACACAAGTGATCCTGCTGAGGCCACTTGGCACAGATCTGGCACATGTGAGAGCATGCCTGAGTTACACCTGTAAGAGAATGAATAGGAGCTACTGAAACTGGTTTGGTGTAAAGGGAATATGTCTTTGCCTTTCTTAAGGTCTTCCCCTGATTTATGTCCCATTTAATGTTTTATGACATGTGAAGGGTTTTGTATGACTTGCTGTGTGTGTGCAAAGCTGAGTGCACACACTCTCCACATCCCCCATGCTGTGTCTCCCTATGGATGGTCTCCTTCTCTTACGGGATCCCTGCTGGTTTCCTTCTAGATGAGCTGGTTGCTTTCTTACAGAAGGTTGCATCTGAAGCCCCTGAGGTGCCATTTTATTATTATCACATTCCTCCTCTGACGGGTGTGAAGAGTAAGTACAGAGTACAGATCTATGGTTATTTGCTCTGGAAAGCAGGTTATATGGTGTTTCTGAAAGCATGGATTTATATTTAGTCTTAAATGTGTTGTTGCCAGTTCATTCCTAAACTTTTTCTGATCTGGTAAAAGAAT